>NC_142489.1:11089146-11406821 GCF_049115385.1 Moschus berezovskii | reverse complement strand
GGAGCCCGCCCCCAGGGGCTTGGATGACATCAGGGTCGGGGCGAGGCAACCCGGAGCCAGCCCCCAGGGGCTGGAATGACATCTGGGGCGGGGCCACCTGGAGCCCGCCCCCAGGGCCTGCGATGACATCAGGGGTGGGGCGGGGCTACCTGGAGTCCGCCCCCTAGGGCTGCTATGCCTTTCTTCTGATTATAGCTCTGGATCCAGCTGCTGTACAGCGCCTGCTTCTGGTGGTTGTTCTGCTACGCGGTGGACGCCTACCTGGTGATCCAGAGGTCGACCGGACAGAGGTATTCCGTGCGAGAGCGGCTGGGTCCTTCTGCCCTAGCTCGTTGCCCGAGGGGAAGGTTGGAGAGGCCACAAGCACTTTTATTTCTGTAGGGCAGACGCGGAAAGTGAAAGAGGAGAGTGAAAAAGTTGGCTTAAAGCTCAACATTCAGAAAACTAAGATCATGGCATCCGGTCCCATCACTTCACGCAAATAGATGGGGAAACAGTGGAAACAGTGGCAGACTTTCTTTTTTGGGGGGCTCCACAATCACTTCAGATGGTGACTGCAGCCATGAAATTAAAAGACGCTTACTTCTCAGGAGAAAAGTTATGACCAACCTAGACAGCATATTAAAAAGCAAGAGATGTTACTTTGCCAACAAAGGTCTGTCTAGTCAAGGCTATGGTTTTTCCAGTGGTCATGTATGGATGTGAGAGTTGGACTATAAAGAAAGCTGAGCGCTGAGGAATTGATGCTTTTGAACTGTGGTGTTGGAGAAGACTTCTGAGAGTCCCTCGGACCTCAGCGAGATCCAACCAGTCCATCCTAAAGATCAGTCCTGAATATTCATTGGAAGGACTGATGTTGAAGCTGAAACTCCAATCCTTTGGCCACCTGATGCGAAGAACTGACTCATTGGAAAAGACTCTGCTGCTGGGAAAGATTGAAGGCAGGAGGAGAAGGGGACGACAGAGGATGAGGTGGTTGGATGGCATCACCAACTCAATGGACATGAGTTTGATTAAACTCTGGGAGTTGGTGATGGGCAGGGAGGCCTGGCGTGCTGCAGTCCCTGGGATCGCAGAGTTGGACACGACTGAGCAACTGAACTGAAGTGAGACACAGTCCATCAGAACCTCCCAGAAGGCACTCCACCAGGAAACATCTAATGCCAGCTCATTTTTATATAAAAGGCGGAAGGCACAGTCAAAACAGCAAGGGCACCTGAAACATTGTAAGTCAACTATATATATATATATAAAATAGCAAAATATTCTCCAGGTGCCCCCCCCCACAAAAAAAATTTGAGGATTTTAAAACCGTGGAAACAAGTGATTCAGTAAATTTCATATTTGGAACTGGACAGATACTAAAAATGGATTGGCATGATTATAAAAATTCTGATGGTATCTAAAGGTATAGGAAAAAGTTTTAAGAAGTGTGTATGGATGTGTTATACTAAGTATAGAGCCCAAGAATTCTGGAGCTGGAGCGGGGGGATGTCTAGGAGGAATTACACAGTGGTCAGTGCCTTGGCCCCACTGGTTTCAAGTTCCTGACCTCACTCACTTGCTGAGTGACTGTTGGCAAGTTTCTGAACCTCTCTGAATCACCTGCAAGGCTTACTGCCTCTGCTCCTTCCGGGGGGACAGGGTGGGGTGTGTGGGTGTACAGAGATGAAGCTTGGGGGTGGTAAGAGTGTGAACTCTGCAGGGAATGATCAAGGGTGGCAGCGGGGAGAGATAGGAAGTCTCCCAGCTCTCCTGGGAGGTTGGATGGCCATCAATTTTTCAGAGACATTCTTTGTGGTTTGGACTGAGCATTAAGACCCTAGCATGTTAGGTACCAAGATGACTTCAGGAAGGACAGAGGCTGGGAACCCCTTACTACTGGGGGAGCTAGGTCCCTAGGAGGAATTATGCCAGCTCGTTTTTATAAAAGGAAGAAGGCACAATCAAAAGAGCAAGGTATTCTTGCTGTGCACCTGAAGTGTCCACTCCCCCTGTCAATCTTGAAAGCCTTCAGTTCAGTTCAGTCGCTCAGTCGTGTCCGACTCTTTGCGACCCCATCAATCACAGCACGCCAGGCCTCCCTGTCCATCACCAACTCCCGGAGTTCACTCAAACTCATGTCCATCGAGTGGGTGATGCCATCCAGCCATCTCATTCTCTGTCGTCCCCTTCTCCTCCTGCCCCCAATCCTTCCCAGCATCGGAGTCTTTTCCAGTGAGTCAACTCGTCGCATGAGGTGGCCAAAGGATTGGAGCTTCAGCTTTAGCATCAGTCCTTCCAATGAACCCCCAGGATTGATCTCCTTTAGGATGGACTGGTTGGATCTCCTTGCAGTCCAAGGGACTCTCAAGAGCCTTCTCCAACACCACAGTTCAAAAGCATCAATTCTTCAGCGCTCAGCTTTCTTTATAGTCCAACTCTCACATCCATACATGACCACTGGAAACACCATAGCTTTGCCTAGACGGACCTTGAAAGCCTTAGGTTAAGGGAAACAAACCAGACACAGAAGACCATGTTGTTTATGCTTCTTCTTGGATGAGATGTCCAGAATAGGCGAATCCATAGAGACAGATGGTAGCTGAGTGGTTGCAGGGCTGGGAGTGCAGGCGTGATGGGGAGAGACCCCTGAATGGGTGTGGGTGTCCTTTTAGGGGGATGAACATGTTTTGAAACTGGCCTAAGGTGGGGCTTGCACGGCACTGTGGATGTCCTAAATGCCGCTGAGTTGTCGCTTTACAATGGTGAGTTTGATGTTACCTGAGTTTCACTACTCAGCGCTAATGGGTGAAGCAGCATAGACAATACATACACAAGTGGGCATGGCTGTGTGCCAATAAAACTTTATTGACAAAAGCAGGCAGAGGGCCGGATCTGTAGTGAGGGCTGTGTTTAAACAAACAAAACAACCTCAGAGGCACAATCAGGGGACTGTTTGCTGAGAGTCTGCTCTGCATGTGTTTTCCCGCTGCTCGCAGAGTGCGGGGCTGGGCAGGTGCTGGATCTAAGGTTCTGGACCTGTATTCTCCCTCCCACAGCACCATCCTGCTGTACCACCTGATGGCCTGGGGCCTGGCCGCCCTGCTGAGTGTGGAGGGAGCCCTCATGCTGTACTATCCTTCCATGGCCAGGTAAGCCGGGGTTCCCCCGATGCCCAACCCCCATGGGGTGTCCTCCTGCAGGACACGCCTGGGTGCTGACCCCACGTGGGTGGGCGGGCCTTCATCCAGGATCCGTGCAGCTGCGAGCACGTGCCTGGCTCCTTGAGTCGGCCAGGGTCCCCTGCTCCTGCCTGTCACGTGCATGTTGGGTCGGTGCTGTGCCCAGTGTGGATACAGAGCTTGAGGTGGGGCTTGCATGGCACCGTGGATGTCCTAAATGCCACTGAGTCGTTCACTTTAGAATGGTGAGTTGAATGTTGCATGACTTTCACTACTCAGCGCTAATGGGTAAAGCAGCCATAGACAATACATACACAAGTGGGCATGGCTGTGTGCCAATAAAACTTTATTGACAAAAGCAGGTGGAGGGCCGAATCTGTACTGAGGGCTGTGTTTAAAGAAAGAAAAAAACAACCTCAGAGGCACAATCAGAGCTAGGGGTGCATCTCTCCTCCCTACACGCCTGTGATGGGCATGGCTCCCCCGTACCCGCTCTTGATTTTTTTTATCCTTCATCATCTCCATCCTTCACCACTTTCATCCTGCATCGTCTCCAGCCACCATCTCTCATCCTCCGTCATGTCCACCGTCCATCATCACATCATCTCCATCCTCCACCCTCTCCTCCTCCATCATCCCATCCTCTCTGCCCTCCAGTCATCTCCAATCTCTGTCATTTCCAACTTCCATGATCTCATCTTCTCTGACCTTCATCATCTCATCCTCCATAATCTTCACTCTCCATGTGTCCAGCCTCCATCATCCCCTAATCTCCTCCTCCATCATCTCCACCCTCCATCACCCCATCATCTCCTCTCCACCCTCCACCAGTGGCAGCCTCAGAGCCCCCTGGCAGTATGCAGGCTCACCACTCGAATCTCATCTTTTGCTGCTCCTGTTTCCCTCTCTCCCCTCAAGCCCTTGTAGACCATGGTGTAGCTTTCACAGCTGGAGACGAAAGCTTCATTTAAAAAAGCACCCACCATCTTCACATGGTATTGGCATCCTTAGGGCAACAAAGGATGGGCACTGCATGTGTCATGCCTGGTTTCATGCCTTCTCCTGCCACTTCCCTCTCTGGCGTGCGCACTCCATCCTGACTAAACCACCGGCATCTTTATCATGCCCCCTTCCTGGGCCTCCAGGGCTGCGCCCTCCTCTGGTTTTCCACCTCATCTGGGGTCGGACCTGAGCAACTTCTCCTTTGCGTTCCCTCTCCCCCTTTGCCCCTTTCGCTGCATTATGCGTGTGTTCAGTGACACTCCCGGCCTTGGTAACACAGCTGTGTGTAGCACGCCACCATGTCCGGTTGCTGACGGATGAGTCTCCCAACCCATCAGTGGACATTCCAGTCTTTCCTTCTGAAAAGGACCATCGATTATGGGTCACCCTGAGAACAAGTGTGCCGAGAAATAGGAAGCTCGGGTGTTTTCAGTTGTTCGAGGGCAGAGCTTGGATCTTATTGGTGATGTCAGCCAGGCCTGCTGCTGCTGCTAAGTCGCTTCAGTCGTGTCCGACTCTGTGCGATCCCATAGATGGCAGCCCACCAGGCTCCCCCGTCCCTGGGATTCTCCAGGCAAGAACACTGGAGTGGGTTGCCATTTCCTTCTCCAATGCATGAAAGTGAAAAGTGAAAGTGAAGTCGCTCAGTCGTGTCCAACTCTTCGCGATCCCATGGACTGCAGCCCACCAGGCTCCTCCATCCATGGGATTTTCCAGGCAAGAGTACTGGAGTGGGCTGCCATAAGTGCTGAGGACCTTACTAGTCTATTGAGTACCTTTGTCTTGCCTGAACGGTGTGTGTTTTCGTTGAAGGGGTCCCACAGGGGGGTTGTGGTGGGGGTGGGGGTCCAGCATCCCAGAGTCTTTTCCTGTCTTTGCTTCTTTTCCGGCGGGGAACTTGAGAAGTGGCCCACTTTCTGGGACAAGACAGAACTGTGATTGATCCTCCTTCCCCTTCTGTGACTTACTTGCTTGTCCACAGACATGATGAGATGTGAGTCAGCTTTCCTTCCGGCAGCCAGAAGTGATCTGTGCATTTCCCTTTGTGCTCTGGGTCCTCTGGTCTCTGCTTTCAGATAAGGCAGCGGGGTTATTTCAGGCAAAGCCTCACCGTTGGAGAATGCCTGGGTTTTTCTCCCCCCTGCCCCCCAGGTGCGAGAGGGGCCTGGAGCACGCCATCCCCCACTACATCACCACGTACTTGCCGCTGCTACTGGTCCTCGTAGGCAACCCCATCCTATTCCGAAGGACGGTGACCGCAGGTAAAGGGCTGGGAAGCTTCCCCGGGGAGGAGGCCACAGGGATGAGGCCCAGGTCTTGGGCCCCAGTCGTTATGTAGAGCCCCTGACCTCATCTGTCACCCTGCAGAGACGAGCGGAATGAACCTGGGAAGAGTGAGTGGGATTACATCAGTGACAGGGAGCGAGCTAGGTGAAGTCTTTGCCATCCGTTAGCGCAAAGCCCGGGGACCCGTGGACTTTTTCCCTTCCACCTGGAGTCATCCTGGGTCTGTCCTTGTGCCCCCACAGACCCAGTGTCCTTGAAAACCGGCAGAGGGGGAGATGGGAATAGGGCGAGGGGCGGAGATGGACAGGGCTGTCCCCGGTTGGGGGGCTGGCTCCCCCCATGTTGTCTGGGCCCGTGTCTTCTCCCAGCTGGGCAGGAAGCAGGACGGGGCCCACAGGACATGAGTCAGAGGCACCAGATAGATCTGGGCAAGAAGGTGAGTCAGCAGACCCCGAGGAGGGGGCCTGCATTCCAGCCCCCTACCCCATCCTCGAGCAGATGAGCCCCGCGGCAAGTCTCCAGCCCCCTGGT
The DNA here is from genome assembly GCF_049115385.1 of Moschus berezovskii. Lineage (NCBI taxonomy): Eukaryota > Metazoa > Chordata > Mammalia > Artiodactyla > Moschidae > Moschus > Moschus berezovskii. The sequence goes on along the minus strand of NC_142489.1, from coordinate 11,400,837 downwards.
GCCCTGTGGGTCCCTCATGGGCAGAGTCAGAATAAAGAAACACCTCTGCAGAAAGGTCACTGGAGGATCGACTGTGGATTGCAGAACTTTAAGCTACTGCTCTGCTACTTAGGGAGACAACATCACCAAGGCTCTTTGGGTCTCTCTCTTCGTATCTGTGTTGAAAACCAGTGTGTGTACTCCTATAACTAAGACACCATTGGAAATCAACTCTACTGCAATAAACATTTAAAAAGACACAACCCCCATACTGTATTAGAAAGAAAGTGAAGTCGCTCAGTCCTGTCTGACTCTTTGTGACCCCATGGGTTGTAGCCTACCAGGTTTCTCCATCCATGGAATTTTCCAGGCAAGAGTACTGGAGTGGGTTGCTATTCCTTCTCCAGGAGATCCTGCCGACCCAGGGATTGAACCCGGGTCTCCCTCATTTTAGGCAGATGCTTTTACCGTCTGAGCCACATACAGCTTTTTTAAAAACATTGCATTAAAACACAGTGATTAAAAAATAGTGATTCAATTACATCAAATAAAGAAAAACGAAGTGTAGGAAAAAACACTGGAAAGAAATACACTGAGATACTAACAGTCGTCTCTGGGGGGACCATAGGTTATTAATTTTATTTCTAAACTTTTTTTATATTTTTCAACTTATCTAAAGGAGGAATGCTAAATCTTTCAACATTTTAAAATAGCAAGTATGAGACTCCCCTGGACGTCCAGGGGTTAGGACTACGAGCTTTCACTGCAGGGGGGCCTAGGTTTAATCCCTGGGTGGGGAACTAAGATCCCACGTGTAGAGAGTCTTGGCCAAAGAAAGAAAGAAGTCAAGGATAAATTACTATTATTTTAAATTTTTTGGCTGCACCTTTCAGCATGGGGCTTGACAGTTCCCTGACCAGAGATCAAACCTTCACCCCCTGTGTAGGACGCATGGAATCTTACAACCACTGAACCACCAGAGAAGTCCCCTAGTGAATTGTTTTTATAATAAAAATAGTTTTTATATTTATATTTATAAAAGTAATTTTTATTATAAAAATAAAGTATAAACTGTTAAAAATACAGTTCCTGAATGAATAAAATCCAGATAAAATTGTGGGTGTAGTTAACAGCACTGTACCAGCGTTGTTTTCTTCATGCTGACCACCGTGTGGTTGTGAGTGTGGCTGTGGAAGACATTAACACTGGGGGCAGCTGAGTGTAGCTATATGGGGAGTCTACTATCCCTGTATATCTTATATAAATCTAAATGATTTCAAAAGTTAAAGTTGCTCAGTCATGTCCAACTCTTTGTGACCTCATGGACTTGTACAGTCCGTGGAATTCTCCAGGCCAGAATACTGGAGTGGGTAGCCTTTCCCTTCTCCAGGGGCATCTTCCCAACCCCAGCGATCGAACCCAGGTCTCCCGCATTGCAGGCAGATTCTTTACCAGCTGAGCCACCAGCGAAGCCCCAGAATCCTGGAGTGGGTAGCCTCTCCCTGCTCCAGGGGATCTTCCCGACCCAGGAATAGAACTGGGGTCTCGTGCATTGCAGGCAGATTCTTGACCAGCTGAGCTATCAGGGAAGCCACAAAGACTTCAAAGTAAACCTTTAAAAGCTATGTATTCCCCCGAGTGTCTGAGACACGCCCCTCCCACCCCCACCCCATGCAGTGGTGAGAGAGGCATGGCTGGTATCTTGCTTCCTGCTCTCCAGGGTGACTTGAGGGTTCCCATCCCCTGTGCTGCCCTTTGTAAATCATGAGCCTCACACACCATTCCCCTCTGGTCTCCACAGTGGCCTCCTTACTGAAGGGAAGACAAGGCATTTACACAGAGAACGAGAGACGCATGGGAGCAGTGATCAAGACCCGATTCTTCAAAATAATGCTGGTTTTCATCGTTTGGTAATGTGCTTCTTTTTCTTTAAACTGTCACTGGGAAGTGAAATGCAAACCACTTGTAAGATGCCTTCCCAAGTGTGACCTGAGTTCCGGAGGCAGAGTCTTGGCAGAGGGAACCCTTTGAGACTTGTACAAGTGGCCCTGGAGGCAATGCTGTCCAGACAGGAAGCCCGGTCTACAACCGTGACCTTCTGGAAAGATATTCATGTCCGCTCAAATTATAGAGAATCCCTAAGAACAGAAAATCCTCACTTTAACGTGGACACATCCCAACCACTTGCCTCCAGAGTATTGTCCCACCGCTGGGGGTTAACGTTCAAATCAAATGCTTCATCATGCCTTCTAAATCCATCTTTTATTTCTGCATCCATCTTTGTTTTATTTTTTAATTAATTAATTTTTTTTTTTTTTTTTGCTGCAATGTGAGGCATGTGGGATCTTACTTCCCCGGCCAGGGATTGAACCCTCATCCTTTGCACTGGAAGTACTGAGTCCTGACCACTGGACAGCCAGGGAAGTCCTGCATTTGTCTTGACAGCAGGATTCCTGTATCTGATGAGACACAGGGGCGATGGCCCATGTGTGGTGACTCACAGCTCAGGGCAACAAGGGCAGAAACCAGGACTCCCTGGGTGGTCCAGTGGTTAGGACTCTAAGCTCCCACTGCAGGGGCAAGAGTTCCATCCCTGGTTCGGGAAACTAAGATCCCAAAAGCTGTGTGCCATGGCCAAAAAAAACAACTAAAAAAACAAAAAAAAAACAAGAAGGGTAGAGAGCAATCTTCATCTCCTCAGTGGCCTGCCCCGTCCCCCATAGGCAGCCTGCCCCAGCATTTCAGGTGGGTGTGCTCTGTGCAAATAGACCTGTGACAAGGACCAAATCAGAAAGCCCTTTGCTGCAGCGACAGAGTGCTTTGCCAGACAGGGCACACGCTGGTGGTTAATAATTTTTCTGATGGGAGGAGGCTGCTTTGGACATTCTCCTGGGAGAGCCGTGAGTTACCTCCGTCTAAAAATACCCCGAGCCCACCCACCATTTCCAACTTCACCGACCTGCCGACACTAACGTCAGGAATTTCCGACGTAAAACATCAAGGTTCGTGTTGGTCTCCATCGAGACATCAGCTTGCTCATCAAAGGAGAAATGACTGCTGGGTTGTTTGACGCGTGCTAGAAGCTTCCACCCGATGTGGTATTGATTGTGACTGTCGGGAGGGTCTCTTGGTCTCTGCTTTTGGCTGAGGGGGATGCCATCTCTGACGTCTAACTCTTGGGGCGCTGGTTCCTCATGCAGCTACTTGGTCACCCCTCCTGGACTTCTAGGTCTTGGGAGACATGTTCCCTGGGGCTTCCCAGGTAGCTCAGTGGATAAAAAAAATCTGCCTGCAATGCCAGAGATATGGGTTCGATCCCTGAGTAGGGAAGATGCCCTGGAGGAGGAAATGGCAACCCATTCCAGTATTCTTACCTGGGAAATCCCATGGACAGATGGGTTATGGTCCATGGGGGTTGCAAAGAGACATGACAGAGTGACTCAGCACTCATGCATGCAGACATGTGCCCCTGACCTCTGGCACTGAAAACAAATGACACTGTGAAGCAATTATCCTCCCATTAAAAAGAAGCAAAAATTAAAAAACAAAAACCACATGCTATCGCATGTTCTCTTTACCTGTGGCCCGTTTTCTTTCTCACAGCTGGTTTTCAAATGTCATCAATGAAAGCCTTCTGATCTATCTTGAAATGCAACCTGATATCAACAGCAGCTCTTTGAAACAGCTCAGAAACGCAGCCAAGACCACGTGGTTCATGATGGTAGGTCAATCTTGATTTTAAATGTACTTCCTAAAGAAGAAGAAGAAGAAGAAAATATACCCAGACAGGATAAAAACCACTGAGAAGTATGATCTACGTGTTATTTAAATATGCAGTGAGTGGAAGAGGTTGCGGAGGGACCCCCATATCTGGCTGTGGTCCAAAAGCTAGCTTGTGCATTCAGCGTTGGCATCATTATTAAACGGATCTGACTCTGGTAAGTCAGTTTGGCAAGTGTCTCAAAGCTTTCAGGCCAACTAAAAATATCTGGGAATTTATCTGGAAGAAACGTTTCAGACGGAAAAAGCCACAGAGTTGGAGGTATTCTTTGGAACACTATCCATAAATATAAAGCATTCTAGACAACCCACATTTTTTTTATAAAAGGGAATGGTTAAGTAAATCACTGTCTTTGATCTTGATGGAATGGTATGCAGATGTTGAAAATGACAATGTAAAGAATGACAATTATGAAATCTCGTAATAAGTGAAAAATGCAGGCTGCAGAGATTATACTCATTTCGACTACCTGATCACACACGTAGGCAACAATATTGCCTAGAAACACAACACCATAACAAGGTGGAAAGCTCACGGATACATTGTCGTCGATGTCTCCAGCATAACGTGTCTCCACTACAAAAACTCCATACAGGAGCTGTTAGTGGAGAGGAGCCTGGGTTTCCCTGGTGGCTCAGCGGTAAAGAATCCGCCTGCCAATGAAGGAGACCCCAGTTCGGTCCCTGGGTGGGGAAGATGCCCTGGAGAAGGGCCTGGCAACCCACTCCAGTGTTCTTGCCTGGAGAATCCCAAGGGCAGAGAAGCCTGGCGGGCTACGGTCCATGGACTTGCAAAGAGTTGGACACCACTTAGCAAATAAAGAAGTGGAGAGGCGCACCGTGTCCTCAATTAAATGCTTGTGCATTCAGCGTTGGCATCATTATTAAACGTATATGACTCTGGTAAGTCAGTTTGGCAAGTGTCTCAAACTTTTCAGGCAGACTAAGAATATCTGGGAATTTCTCTGGAAGAAATGTTGAGACTGAAAAAGCCACAGAGTTGGAGGTATCCCTTGGAACACTGTCCATAAAGTGTTCTAGACCACCCACATTGCTGGGGTGATGCCCGGATCCTTGCTCTCCAGCCCCCTGGTCTCCTGTGTCCCCCACACACCTCCGAAGGCCCAGCACCTCCAAGCCAGGCTCTCTCATGCCCCAAACCAGCCAACGGGGTGCACCCCAGTTGAGGCCATCCCTGTGGACTGAAGTGACCCCTGTGACCCCGATGCCAGTCAGCGCCCTGACTCTTATGCCATCTCTTTCTCCTCCCTTCCAGGGGATCCTGAATCCAGCCCAAGGTTTCCTCTTGTCCCTGGCCTTCTACGGCTGGACGGGCTGCTGCCTGACACTTCCAGGTCCCAGCAAGGAGATCCAGTGGGACTCGATGACCACCTCGGCCGCCGAGGGGGCTCCCCCGTCCCCCGGGGGCCCCCATGAGCCTGGCAAAGGCCCCACTCCCAAGAAGGAGCTGCCGGGCGGCATGCACACTTCTGACGAGGCATTGAGCCTGCTGTCTGAAGGTAAGAGCCTGTGGGTAGAGGCAGCCCTAGGTTGGGGGCCCCAGGAGCTCCTTTGTAAACGACCAGGAGGCTCTCTGCCCTGATTTCTGGAACCAGCTTCAGAACATGAGTGGAAAGGGACCACCTTAATCTTGCAGCTCGTCACATACCTCTCCTTGTTATGTGAGCGTGATGCCTTTCCTCTGCCTGCGAGCCCCGTGGCTTCAGTCCTGTCTAACTCTCTGCGGCCCCAGGGACTGTCGCCCCCACCAGGCTCCTCTGTCCATGGGGATTCTCCAGGCGAGAATACTGGAGTGTGTTGCCATGCTCTCCTCCAGGGGATCTTCCCCACCCAGGGACTGAGCACTGTCAGCTCAGCTCAGTCGCTCAGTCATGTCCGACTCTCCGCGACCCCATGAATCACAGCACGCCAGGCCTCCCTGTCCATCACCAACTCCCGGAGTTCACTCAAACTCATGTCCACAGAGTCGGTGATGCCATCCAGCCATCTCATTCTCCTTCGTCCCCTTCTCCTCCCGCCCCCAATCCTTCCCAGCATCAGAGTCTTTTCTAGTGAGTCAACTCGTCGCATGAGGTGGCCAAACTATTGTAGTTTCAGCTTTAGCATCAGTCCCTCCAATGAACATCCAGGATTGATCTCCTTTAGAATGGACTGGTTGGATCTCCTTGCAGTATAAGGGACTCTCAAGAGTCTTCTCCAGCACCACAGTTCAAAAGCATCAATTCTTCGGCGATCAGCTTTCTTCACAGTCCAACTCTCACATCCATACATGACCACGGGAAAAACCGTAGCCTTGACTAGATGGACCTTGGTTGGCAAAGTAATGTCTCTGCTTTTTAATATACTATCCAGGTTGGTCATAACTTTCCTTCCAAGGAGCAAGCGTCTTTTAATTTCATGGCTGCAATCAGCATCCGCAGTGATTTTGGAGCCCCCCAAAATAAAGTCTGACACTGTTTCCACTGTTTTTCCATCTATTTCCCTTGAAGTGATGGGACCAGATGCCATGATCTTTGTTTTCTGAATGTTGAGCTTCAAGCCAACCTTTTCACTCTCCTCTTTCACTTTCATCAAGAGGCTTTTGAGTTCCTCTTCACTTTCTGCCATAAGGGTAGTGTCATCTGCATATCTGAGGTTATTGATATTTCTCCCGGAAATCTTGATTCCAGCTTGTGCTTCTTCCAGCACAGCGTTCCTCATGATGTACTCTGCATATAAGTTAAATAAGCAAGGTGACAATATACAACCTTGACGTACACCTTTTCCTATTTGGAACCAGTCTGTTGTTCCATGTCCAGTTCTAACTGTTGCTTCCTGACCTGCATACAGGTTTCTCAAGAGGCAGGTCAGGTGGTCTGGGATTCCCATCTCTTTCAGAATGTTCCATAGTTTATTGTGATCGACACAGTCAAAGGCTTTGGCATAGTCAATGAAGCAGAAATAGATGTTTTTCTGAAACTCTCTTGCTTTCTCCATGATCCAGCGGATGTTGGCAATTTGATCTCTGGTGCCTCTGCCTTTTCTAAAACCTGCTTGAACATCTGGGAGTTCACGGTTTACATACTGCTGAAGCCTGGCTTGGAGAATTTTGAGCATGACTTTACTAGCATGTGAGATGAGTGCAATTGTGAGGTAGTTTGAGCATTCTTTGGCATTGCCTTTCTTTGGGATTGGAATGAAGACTGACCTCTTCCAGTCCTGTGGCTAGCGCTGAGTTTTCCAAATCTGCTGGCATATTGAGTGCAGCACTTTCACAGCATCATCTTTCAAGACTTGAAACAGCTCAACTGGAATTCCATCACCTCCACTAGCTTTGTTCATAGTGATGCTTTCTAAGGCCCACTTGACTTCACATTCCAAGATGTCTGGCTCTAGGTCAGTGATCACGTTATTGTGACTATCTTGGTCCTGAAGATCTTTTTTGTACAGTTCTTCTGTGTATTCCTGCCACCTCTTCTTAATATCTTCTGCTTCTGTTAGGTCCATACCATTTCTGTCCTTTATCCAGCCCATCTTTGCATGAAATGTTCCCTTGGAATCTCTAGTTTTCTTGAAGAGGTCTCTTGTTTTTCCTATTCTGTTGTTTTCCTCTATTTCTTTGCATTGATCACTGAGGAAGTCTTTCTTATCTCTCCTTGCTCTTCTTTGGAACTCTGCATTCAGATGCTTATATCTTTCCTTTTCTCCTTTGCTTTTCGCCTCTCTTCTTTTCACAGCTATTTGTAAGGCCTCCTCAGACAGCCATTTCGCTCTTCTGCATTTCTTTTCCATGGGGATGGTCTTGTCCCTGTCTCCTGTACAATGTCACGAACCTCCGTCCAGAGTTCATCAGGCACTCTATCAATCAGATCTAGTCCCTTAAATCTATTTCTCACTTCCACTGTATAATCATAAGGGATTTGATTGAGGTCATATCTGAATGGTCTAGTGGTTTTCCCTACTTTCTTCAATTTAAGTCTGAATTTGGCAATAAGGAGTTCATGATCTGAGCCACAGTCAGCTCCTGGTCTTGTTTTCGCTAACTGTATACAGCTTCTCCATCTTTGGTTGCAAAGAATATAATCAATCTGATTTCGGTGTTGACCATCTGGTGATGTCCATGTGTAGAGTCTTCTCTTGTGTTGTTGGAAGAGGGTGTTTGCTATGACCAGTGCGTTCTCTTGACAAAACTCTATTAGCCTTTGCCCTGCTTCATTCCGTGCTCCAAGGCCAAATTTGCCTGTTACTCCAGGTGTTTCTTGACTTCCTACTTTTGCATTCCAGTCACCTATAATGAAAAGGACATCTTTTTTGGGTGTTAGTTCTAAAAGGTCTTGTAGGTCTTCATAGAACCGATTAACTTCGGCTTCTTCAGCATTACTGGTTGGGGCATAGGCCTGGATTACTGTAATATTGAATGGTTTGCCTTGGAAACGAACAGAAATCATTCTGTCATTTTTAAGATTGCATCCAAGTACTGCATTTTGGACTCTTTTGTTGACCATGATGGCTACTCCTGTTAATGATCACTAGCTCTGCCTTGGGATGCATGACATTCTGAGTCTTGAGATAAACGGTCACTTTTCATCTAATTTGGAGTTATGTCCATTAACCCAACTGATTTGGAGGATGAAAATATCAGTTTAAGGCCGAAATAATGTTTCTTGAAAGCTTGAAAGTGAAAGTGAATTCGCTCAGTTGTGTCTGACTCTTTGTGACCCCATGGACTGTAGCCTACCTGGCTCCTCCATCCATGGGATTTTCCAGGCAAGAATACTGGAGTGGGTTGCCATTTCCTTCTCTAGGGGATCTTCCCAACCCAGGGATCAAAGCTGGGTCTCCCACATTGTAGGCAGACACTTTACTGTCTGAGCCACCAGGGAGGGGGTTCTTTAAAGCTTATCAGTTACTAATCCTACTACATATATTTAATATTTATATATTCATGTACATCTATTTTGGGCTTAGCTGGTAAAGACTCTGCCTGCAATGTGCTTCAATGCCTGGGTTGGGAAGATCCCCTGAAGAAGAGAATGGCTACCTACTTCAGTATTCTGGCCTGGAGAATTCCATAGGGTCACAAAGAGTCAAACATGACTGTGTGATTTTCACTTGATAGTGAAGTCTTAAGCGTAAGCATATAGTATATCTATTTATATATATTGATTATAAAATATTCATTACATTTACATTTTCGTAAACTTACTATAACCCTATAATTGATTGTTTCTATATTCTGAATTCACGGTTACAAAAAGCTCATTAATACTCTAATCAAGATGGGTAGTGAGAGAGACAGTAATGACCGGAATATGACCTGTATTCGTAATTAAATCTCAGTGACTGTCATGGCTATGACAACCAATTCATTACCCTCCCGCATCTATGCAGATTGTATCCCCTTGAAAGATCCTTCTGGAGTGGACGTTTTGCTGTTAGCATTGAGTAGCAAGACTGAAAATCCTTTACAAGAAGAAAGCACATGTTTGCAGCACCTCCTCTGGGGGCCAGGGGGCTTGACTCCCGCAAAGGCTGCTTGGGGACGAGGCCACCCCACCCCTTCCTTCTGTCTGCACCAGGACCTTGAAGTTCTCTCTCTTGACACGTCACTGCACTGGGGCCAGCTGAAAGCACTTTTAACCAGAATGCATCACCCTGCATCCCATGGACCATCTTGCATTCATACCTCATGCATAACCACTACACCTGGGAAGGACCAAAAGTTGTTTAATAATTATGCTAAATTACACGTTTGATGGCAAATCAGTCCTAAAAGGCTTCAGTTCAGTTCAGTTCCATTGCTCAGTCGTGTCCGACTCTCTGCGACCCCATGAATCACAGCACGCCAGGCCTCCCTGTCCATCACCAACTCCCAGAGCTTGCTCAAACTCATCAAGTCAGTGATGCCATCCAACCGTCTCATTCTCTGTTGTCCCCTTCTCCTCCTGCCTTCAGTCTTTCCCAGCATCAGGGTCTTTTCCAATGAGTTAGCTTTTCACATCAGGTGGCCAAAGTATTGGAGTTTCAGCTTCAGCATCAGTCCTTCCAATGAACATTCAGGACTGATTTCCTTTAGGATGGACCAGTTTGATCTCCTTGTGGTCTAAGGGACTCTCAAGAGTCTTCTCCAATCCCATAGCTCAAAAGCATCAATTCTTTGCCACTCAGCTTTCTTTATGTTCCAAATCTCCCATCCATACATGACTACTGGAAAAATCATAGCTTTGACTACATGGACATTCATCAGTAAAGTCTCTGCTTTTGAATATGCTGTCTAGGTTGGGCATAGCTTTTCTTCCAAGGAGCAAGTGTCTTTTAATTTCACGGCTGCAGTCACCATCGGCAGTGATTTTGGAGCCCAAGAGAATAAAGTCTGTCACTGTTTCCATTGTTTCCCCACCTATTTGCAGTGAGGTGATGCGACCAGATGCCATGATCTTCGTTTATTGAATGTTGAGTTTTAAGCCAGCTTTTTTATTCTCCTCTTTCCCTTTCTTCAAGAGACTCTTGAGTTCTTTGCTTTCTGCCATGAGGGTGGTGTCATCTGCATATCTGAGGTTATTGATATTTCTCCCGGCAAGCTTGATTCCAGCTTGTGCGTTATTCAGTCCAGCATTTTGCATGATATATGTATTTTGCATGAAGTTAAACAAGCAAGGTGACAATATATAGCCCTGATGTACGCAATATATAGTCCATTGTTCCATGCCTGGTTCTAACTGTTGCTTCTTGACCTACACACAGATTTCTCAGGAGGCAGGTCAGGTGGTCTGATATTCCCGTCTCTTTAAGAATTTTCCAGAGTTTGTTGTGATCTACACAATCAACGGCTTTGGCATAATCAATAAAGCAGAAATAGATGTTTCTCTGGAATTCTCTTGCTTTTTTGATGATCCAGCGGATGTTGGCAATTTGATCTGTGATTCCTCTGCCCTTTCTAAACCCAGCTTGAATATCTGGAAGTTCTCGGTTCACATACCATTGAAGAATTGGAGAATTTTGAACATTACTTTAAAGCTCTAAGAGTAACTAATTGTAAGATTTAAATGCTTACATTTGCTCTTAGACATGAGGCTTAAAGATTTAGTGACATACAAGTTAGTGTACTATGTTAGATATATCTCAAAAGAGCTGGGAAAAAAAAAGGGTTGAGATTTTCTTAACACCTTTTTTTAAACTGAGATTTTATAATGAGTAAGCACTTTCTTTAAATTGTAGCAACATTTGTCAAGCTTATTAGAGGCAAGGTAACTTATGAACTAAGTATAAGGAATGCAAGGGCTGTGACAGTAACCTCCAGGAAGGGCTCATGGCATCTGGGCACAGGACTCCATCCGGGCCTTCTCCACGTGGGCTGAGGACTAGCCCTTCTTGCAAATCTCATTCAGTATTTCTTGACCTCTAATAGGGTCACCGACTCGATGGACATGAGTTTGAGTGAACTCCGGGAGTTAGTGATGGACAGGGAGGCCTGGCGTGCTGTGATTCATGGGGTCGCAAAGAGTCGGACACGACTGAGCGACTGAACTGAACTGAACTGAATAGGGTAATAATGACAGGGATTCTCATAAGATTACATAGACCGTGCGATATGTGCTTCCATGGTGCTGGGACAAAGCGGGCATTCAATAAACGCTAAATCTAGTAAGAATGCCTAATAATACTGTGATGTGCTGAATTGATTCCGTCGTGTCTGACTCTGTGTGACCCTATGGACTGTAGCCCTCCAGGCTCCTCCGTCCATGGGATTCTCCAGGTGAGAATACTGGAGTGGGTTGCAGTGCCCTCCTCCAGGGGATCTTCCCGACCTAAGAATCGAATCCACATCTCTTATGTATACCTGCATTGGCAGGGCAGGTTCTTTACCACTAGGGCCAACTGGAAAGCCCAATGACATATTCACACATTGAGTGGGAAGATGAATCACATGTTGGGGAGGAATAGAATTAAGTGGCCCTGAAGGGGATTTCCCTGGTGGGCCAGGAGTTAAGACTCAGCGCTGCCCCTGCAGAGGGCAAGGGTTCAATGCTTGATCTGGAACTAAGCTTCCACGTGCCACGTGGTGTGGCCAAAAAAATAAAAAAGTTTTGAAATTGTCCAATCTTCATTTAAAATATCAAGACAGAGCAATATGTGGGTTCAGTTCAGTCGCTTAGTCGTGTCCGACTCTTTGCGACCCGTGGACCGCAGCACGCCAGGCCTCCCCTGTCCATCACCAACTCCCGGAGTTCACCCAAACTCATGTGCATTGAGTCGGTGATGCCATCCAACCATCTCATCTGCTGTCATCCCCTTCTACTCCCGCCTTCAATCTTTCCCAGCATCAGGGTCTTTTCCAAGGAGTCAGTTCTTCACATCAGGTGGCCAAAGGATTGGAGTTTCAGCTTCAGCATCAGTCCTTCCAGTGAATATTCAGGACTGATCTCCTTTAGGATGGACTGGTTGGATCTCCTTGCAGTCCAAGGGACTCTCAAGGGTCTTGTCTAACACCACAGTTAAAGATGTGGGTAGAAGTCAGCAAAGAGAATGCCTCCCACATGCGAGACCCCCATGTCTATACCACAGGCTGCACGCTGAGGCCAGAACCCTCAGGAACAGGGGGCCTTTTCGGATAAAGTGGTAATCTCGGAAATGAGATGAGGATGCCTTTATCTCGGGAGTGTTTCCTTTTTCCTTTCCAGCCACTTTGTTTTCATTAAGACAGGAAATACTGTTACGTGTCAGAGAAAAGCCCAGAGATACAAACTCGAAGCGGTAAGCACCGTTAGGCCTCTCCCCGTCTGCACTGTTGGAAGGAACCTTGACCCGTTTATCACATCCTTAAGCCTCTATCTGCTACTTTCAGATTCACTTCCAGGCCGACAGGCTTCCACCGAGCCTCCGTCATTAAGCGTCTAACGTGGTGTCTGGCACTTACCACTTAACAGAAAAGTCAACTGAATTTGAACAGATATTCCTTGAGCACTTGCAACCCGGTCAACACCATTTTAGCTGAGGCAGGGGCTGGGGTGTGAGCGTCTCTGAGAAGTATCACGAGGGGAACTTATAACTAAAGACTTACAAATAAATAAAGGCTGAGCTTGCGGGTAGTTTGGCGCTGGGAAGCTGGAGAGGCAGCTGGGGAAGAGATCCATCAAGGGGTGTTTACACATTCTGCGTTTTTATCTTGGGGCCAGCAAAAGGCCAGTTAAGGTTTCTGAGCGGAGACAGAACGCTTACATTTGCTCGTAGGACTAACGTAGTGGCTGGAAAATCCCAGGGATGGAGGAGCCTGGTGGGCTACAGTCCACGGGGTCGCAAAGAGTCGGACACGACTGAGCGACTTCACTTTCACGACCGTGGCAGCGGTTCGCAGTGAGAGGATCTGTGTATAATTCCTGATGACAACCTGAGTTCAAAATACGAGGAGCATCTTTGTGAAGAATCAGGATTTCCCAGAAGCCCTCCCATCTTTCCAACAATCCCCTGCTTTTCCATTCGTCCTCCTCCTCCACGCAATCCCGTTTTTCCCGCAAAGCTCTATTTCCCTGTGATTCCCTACTTCTCTCTCCAACACTGCGTCTCTTCCGCAAGTCTACACTTCTCCCACAATTTTCTTTCTTCCCCATAATCCTTGCCTTGCCCACGACTCTCCATTTTCCCACAGCTTTCTGTTTCATTCCAGAATTCCTCTTTGGAATAATTTTACTTTCCCACAGGTCTTTGCTGTCTGTGGTCAGTTTCATATTGCCATTTTATCTCCTAGGGGTTCTGTTCCCGGCCACATTTCAGTTCTTCTGCCATTTTACTCTTCAATGATTTTCTGTTCTCATTTTGTTTATTCTTTTCCATAACTGCCTATTCATCCCACAAATATTCATTCTTACGCAAAAGTCTCCCAGGGCTCCCCCAACCCTCTTTTTCACGAAGACCAGTCTCTCCCACAACACGCTTTCCCCGTAATAGAAACAGAGCAAGACTCTATGGTCCATTCCATTTCATCGTGTTCCCCGCCATTCCATCGTGTTCCCTGCCTGCCTGCTGCCAGTGGAGAAGTTTAGTCAAAGAATCAGTTTTAATCAGAGAGGTGAGAAATGCTAAAACACAGGAAAACGGTCAAAGGCGACCAAATACTAATAATGTAGCCATTAAGTATAGTGAGACTTCCACTGTCGCTCAAACGGTAAAGAATCTGCCTGCGAGGCAGGAGACCCGGGTTCGATCCCTGGGGCAGGAAGATCCCTTGGAGAAGGGCATGGCAACCCACTCCAGTATTCTTGCCTGGAGAATTCCATGGACAGAGGAGCCTGGTGGGCTACAGTCCATGGGGTCGCAAAGAGACACGACTGAGTGACTAACACACACACATACAAGGACCTTTAGTTCTTTCTGAAGGGGCTATAGATAATATTCTGAGCCACATCCTGTGAGCTGTCTTATAGATACCAAAACACACCAGGTGGAAACGTTAACTAGACGATGACCCGACTGTACCCAGGAGTTGAGCTGCCAACAATTCTGAGAACTGACCACAAAGACATGGAAGCAAGTGCAGGCAGGAACTAAAGATTATGTGTACCTAAAACAACCATGGTGATGCTAGTCAGGTAACTGATGACCAATTTGAAGGTGACTATCAGAGGTGACTGTACTGTTTCTGCATGTACCCTCCCTCCTAACTTTGTCTATAAAAGCTCTCCCCCTCTGCCTGTCGGGCGGGTTGGCCTTTGGACAGACACCCGCCACCCTCCCCCCGCAGTTGCCAGCATCTGAAATAAAAGCAAATTTTTCCTTTCCACCAACTTGGCCCGCTTATTGGCTTTTTGAGCGGCGAGCAGCCAGACCCTTTCATGCATACCTGTTGGTAACCGTAATTTTCTGACAATTCTGAATCCCTCCCTCAAGTTCCTGTCCTTTCCCCCAGCACCCCTTCTCACGATTCTGTCTCTGCCATCTCTCTGTGTCCTCTGACACAGTTCCGTGGCTCCCAAAGTTCCTTTTTCTCTCCAGAATTCCACGCTTTCTCACGGCTCTCTTTCCCCCTCACCACCTCTCGTCGCCCTCCTGCAGTTTTCTCTTCTTCTGCAGCTCTGTTAATCTCACAACACCTTGTCTTTCCCTAACTCCCTATCTCCTCTTACATTTTCTCAGCACGCATGGGTCTTCTATTTTGCGCAATTCTTCCCTTGATCTTCAGAGTTCCCTGTTCCTTCCCACGCTTCCCTGTTACCCTCCACATGTTCCTATTCTGTCTCATCCGTCTTGTCTCTGATTCTTTCCTGTCGCCCATGTGCGGTCCACATAACTCCTGGTGCTTCCATGGGTTGCCAGTGCCGGGGGAGTGTGGGAGTTTACATACCCCAGGGCCTCCAATCTGTCAGGCTGGCTAAACCTTGAAGGCAATTCCACAGCTTGAAGGGGATTCAGGGCTAGGTGTCACACATTCTCTATAGCTTATGCTCCGGACCTCCTGGTTGGGGTTGCCGATTTAGGGCTTTGAGGTGTCAAGAAATCCAAGGACAATGGCTCAGGGCCTAAGAGACGACATGCCTCCCCGAATGGTAGGTCTACATGGAGCCCGGAAGCTCCCAAGAACCTGCCTGGACTTGCAAGGCTCACTGCCGGGAGTTGCTACGAAGGAGGCCTGGTTCTTGGGCACTGTGAGGTCACGAGCAGCTGCACTTCCTGCAAGGACATTTGGGTATTCACATGTCACCAATGCAGAATGAGTACACACCCGCCACGGCCTTGTTGGATTTGCTAAGACCAGACGAGAAACCCGTGGAAAGGCAGACATGCTGGAAAGCACTCGGTGCAGACAGCAGACCAACTCAGCCCAGGCGGGGCTAGACTTGGGGGGGGTCAGGGGTCATCTGCAACGGTGCTGGCATCTGAGACCCATAGAGTGGTTGTGGCAAGAAGGGGTCTCCTTTGTGGAGCCTGAGGGGACAGCAAAGGACGCAAGAACTTAGGAAAAACAAAAAAACCACAGGATGTAGAGCATGCCCCAAAGTGTCAGGTCACGAGGGTGGGTGCTGAGCTGAGACCTCCATCACGAGCCACTCTCTGACCCTCCAGGCCACGATCTTTCTGCAAGAACTACAGAAACTGCACACAAGTTCCCACGAGCTCCGGATGTGAGGGTAAACAGTATGGGGTGACCCTGTGAGAAATCAAAGCCTTGTGAAGCGCCTCCAGCAGGAATGCGGTTTCAAAACCGGAAGTTGTCTTCCCAGCTGGTCTCTAGTTGAGTTGTTTCAAACCCTAAAAGATGATGCTGTGAAAGTGCTGCACTTAATATGCCAGCAAATCTGGAAAACTCAGCAGTGGTCAAAGGACTGGAAAAAGTCAGTCTTCATTCCAGTCCCAAAGAAAGGCAGTGCCAAAGAATGCTCAAACTACCGCACAATTGCACTCATCTCACACGCTAGTAAAGTCATGCTCAAAATTCTCCAAGCCAGGCTTCAGCAATATGTGAACCGTGAACTTCCAGATGTTCAAGCTGGTTTTAGAAAAGGCAGGAGAACCAGAGATCAAATTGCCAACATCTGCTGGATTATCAAAAAAGCAAGAGAGTTCCAGAAAAAAATCTACTTTTGCTTTATTGACTATGCCAAAGCCTTTGAGTGTGTGACTCATAACAAACTGTGGGAAAATTTTAAAGAGATGGGAATACCAGACCACCTGACTTGCCTCCTGAGAAACCTGTATGCAGGTAAAGAAGCAACAGTTAGAACTGGACACGAAACGACACTCTGGTTCCAAATTGGGAAAGGAGTACCTCAAGACTGTATATTGTCACCCTGCTTCTTTAACTTATATGCAGAGTACATCATGAGAAACACTGGGCTGGATGAAGCACAAGTTAGAATCAAGATTGCCGGGAGAAATATCGATAACCTCAGGTATGCGGATGACACCACCCTTATGGCAGAAAGCGATATGAACTAAAGAGCCTGTTGATGAAAGTGAAAGTGGAGAGTGAAAAATTTAGCTTAAAATTCAACATTCAGAAAACTAAGATCATGGCATCCGGTTCCATCACTTCATGACAAATGGATTGGGAAACAATGGAAACAGTGAGAAACTTTATTTTCTGGGGCTCCAAAATCACTACAGATTGGGACTGCAGCCATGAAATTAAAAGATGCTTGCTCCTTGGAAGAAAAGCAATGACCAGCCTAGGCAGCACATTAAAAACCAGAGACATTACTTTACCAGCAAAGGTCCACCTCGTCAAAATTACGGTTTTTCCAGCGGTCATGTGTGATGTGAGTTGGACTATAAAGAAAGCTGAGTGCCGAAAAATGGATGCTTTTGAACTGTGGTGTTGGAGAAGACTTTTGAGAGTCCCTTGAACTGCAAGGAGATCAAACCAATCCATCCTAAAGGAAATCTGTCCTGGGTGTTCTTTGGAAGGACCGATGCTGAAGCTGAAACTCCAATACTTTGGCCACATGATGAGAACAACTGACTCCTTGGAAAAGACCTGATGCTGGGAAAGATTGAGGGCAAGAGGAGAAGGGGACGACAAAGGATGAGATGGTTGGATGGCATCACCGACTCAATGGACATGAGTTTGAGTAAACTCCAGGAGTTGGTGATGGACAGGGAAACCCGGCATGCTGCAGTCCATGGGGTCAGAGTCGGACATGACTGAGAGTCTGAACTGAACTGACTGCCTGGCCTCCAGGAGGAGCGGGTTCTCCGCTCCCGCCAAATGGCTGCTCCCACCATCTCGACGGGCAACCTGGACCCTCCTGAGATGTGGCTGCAGGGTCCAGGGCCGTTGATGTAAGCCCTTTCCCCACTCCCCAGTCTTCTAAATTCGTCTGCTCTCTGGGGGCTCGTCACTCTTGGCGTGACCTACTCCGACCTAGATTCCCCCCGGACGTATCTTTATCCTGCCCTGGGAGGACCCTCCTAGCACCTCTCCCAACGCAGGCCACCGTGGGGTTTCGTGTGGTGGTCGTGGGGAAGCTACAAGCACAAACTTGCTTTTTCTTGGTCGTAATCACAGCCTCTTCCTGTATCTCAGGCTTCTCCAGGTATTTACATCCCTGAGGCTTTCTCTTCTTTTCCTTGAGTATTCTCTGAAACTCTGCACGTGTTAAATAGGGCTCATTTCTGCCTGTCTTGATACATTCGTGTCTTAATGCTCAGAGGGACCCGTGTGGACTCCCCCTGATGTCAAGGCCGCGACCCCACAGGATTTATGCATCCCACATTTGTGTATGGAGCACCTTCTATGTGTCAGGGGCAACTAAGAGCGACGGATGCATTGTCCACTGAGACTCTCCATCTATCGGCAGAGACATAATGAAAATCACAAAAGAACTGAAGGACGGCCCTGGTGGTCCATGGGGAAGAATCTCCTTGCCAGTGCCAGGGACATGGGTTCGACCCCTGGGCCGGGAAGATTCCACATGCTGCAGGGCAACTAAGCCCAAGCACCACAAGTACTGAGCAGAAAGTACTATGAAGGACTCCAGCGGTTCCTTGGTGATCCCTGGTGTTGTGAAGGACTCTTGGTCTGGTGGTTATGAATTTGCTTTGCAATGCAAGCAACACCGGTCTGATCCCTGGTCCAAGAAGATCCCACATGCCACGGGGCAACAAAGCCCGTGTGCCACCAACGACTCGGCCTATGAGCCACAAACACTGAAACCTGTTCTCTGCAACAACAGAAGCCACCATAATGACAAGCCCGCTTACCGCAACTAGAGAAAACCCACGTGTAGCAACAAAGGCCCAGCACAGCTACAAACAAATAATTTAAAACAATGCACTTAAAACACACGCGACTCAAGAAAAAAAAAGTGTTGGACGTCATCAAAATTAAAGAAGTTAAAAAAACAAAGAAAAAAGGAAGTGCTGTGAACCACGGCATATCTGTAGAGAGCAGGAGACTGGTTTTAGCGAGGTGTCCATGCACCTCCTTGAGAATGAAGTGACATTTGAGTTGAGACCTGAGTGCAGTGTGGGAGTGAGCCACGAGAACTTCATAGGCAGAAAAGGGGGCGTGCAAAGGCCCTGTGGTGAGACTTGGGTGTAAAGAAGCCTGTGCCTGAAGTTTGTGAGCAAGCAGAAGGTTATGACGGGAACAGGCTGCAGCTGTCCGTAGGGTGTGTAGGTTGAGAGAATGTGGGATTTGGAGGTTTTCAGCAATGGCAGTCACCTGCCTCACGCACAGTTGAAAAGGCCACCCTTCCCTATGTCTTCCATGGCTCATTACACACACACACACACACACACACACACCCTAGAGCCTGGCACAATAGCAGACAAGCCTGGCTATTTCTGCCCTGAGAGAATAATCCTCACATCTGTTCCCACAGGGTCCAGAGGAAGGTTTGTCACTGGGATGGATTAAACGGGTCTCTAGGAGTACAGTTTTGGCAAGTGATGCCTGGCTTTGATTCCACTGATTGCTCCCCACACCCTTCCCCCTCCTCCAACCACATGGCATCATCCGTTGAAAAGGCCACTCTCAGTTTTAGCAAGAGAAGGCCTCCGGGCTCCTCCTGGAATTGTGCAAGTGGTGGCCAGGTGACCACGGAGCCCCACTGCCCAAGTGAACCCCCCCCCAGGATCACAGAGCACTGAGATATCAGGACCCCTGATTTACTGCAAGTCCCAGGGCCCAGAAGCTGTACGGCGTCAACAGGCCCGGTTTCCATTTGCTCTGCAGCGTCCACAGGGTTTGGCTGAGAGTGTCTGAAGGCAGGGTAGTGGGGTGGATACAGTCTTGACATCAATCAAGTTGCCCGAGATGATTCTGTAGGGTTCGCTCTATCCTTTGGGATGCTTTAATCCCACGTAGGTGGACGTATTGTGTATTTTTGTTTTTTTCTCGTTTTAATACGGCCGTGCAAGTTGTGAAAGGCATTCCCGGACATTGACACCGACCCACGACAGTCTTTCGTCCTCTCCAGGTTCCGACGGCAGCACCATCGAAATCCACATCGCCAGCGTGTCCCGCGGCGGAAAGGCGGTGGGCTCTCTTCCGAAAGTCCGAGGAGACCCGTAGAGAGGATGGGACGGGGGCATCCGGACCCTGTGTGTGTTTTCCGACGCGAGGGCTCTCCTCCCTTAGGACGATGCTCTCGCCCGGCAGTCAGTGCACTGCAGGGCGTAGCATCCCCAGCAACTGACTCTTCCTGCCATCACAGTTAGGAGCATGTTCCCTGGCAGCCTCTGTGTGATTCAGAGGCCCACCATGAGCCTGTGCTTGGGAAGGAAAGGCAGATTCCCTTGGAGACCAGCAGCTTGTCCGGAGTCTCTGCGGACGTTCGTTTTTCTGATCTGGCTGTAATGTCAACGCCAGATCCAGGTCCTTGGAAGAGTTAATAAATAATAATAAAAGAGAAGTAGTTGTGTCCGAGCTCCCTTTCTGACTTGGGGTCTTAAGAACACCTCTAAGCGAATGCTCCGGGTGATGCACCTGAGAGCAAGTTCCTCATCCACCACTAGGGGGCAGGGGAGGGCAGGCTTGGACCACCAGGTTAGCCTTTGGTCGGTTCCCGGCTGTGTTGAGCGGTGGTGCAGTTCAGTGGCTCAGTCGGGTCCGATTCTTTGCGACCCCATGGACTGCAGCAGGCCAGGCCTCCCTGTCCATCACCAGCTCCCGAAGCTTGCCCAAAGGCAGGTCCATAGAGCCGGTGATGCCATCCAACCATCTCACCCTCTGTCGTCCCCTTCTCCTCCTGCCCTCAATCTTTCCCAGCATCAGAGTCTTTTCCAGTGAGTCAAAACTCGTCGCATGAGGTGGCCAAAGGATTGGAGCTTCAGCATCAGTCCTTCCAGTGAACACCCAGGATTGATCTCCTTTAGAATGGACTGGTTGGATCTCCTTGCAGTCCAAGGTACTCTCAATAGTCTTCTCCAGCACCACAGTTCAAAAGCATCAATTCTTCAGCACTCAGCTTTCTTTATAGTCCAACTCTCACATCCACACGTGACTATGGGAAAAACCATAGCTTTGATTATACAGGCTTAGGACCTGACTCTGCCCAGATCATTGTCTACATTTCCATCTTTCCATAATTTTACATATATAATATAAAGCTGTCCTTTGGTATCCATGAGAGGTTTGTTCTGGGACCCCCCACAGGTACCAAAATCCACAGACGCCCTCCACATGTGCATGGTCTGCATTCGTGGGGCAGTGTGGACGAGTGTTTACGGACTTTATGTATTATAAACATACGTGTATATACGTATTTGGAGACAAAAATACTGTACATACTACACACGGGAGACCCAACTCAGCTAGGTAAGCCTATGGCACAAGCACACACCATTTCCTGTTTTGCCGTGTGACCCTCGTTCACATCAAGATTAGGACTCTCGTCTCGCTCTGGAAAAGCCGTCCAAGCTGCTTCTGGATTTGCACTTTTGGAGTCCTAGGGCCGAGATGGGATTCAGGGCATCCCACGAATGTGACTGTGGTACCCAGGGAACGCACGCTCCTAAAGCTGCACTTGTTATTACATCACAGCCACCTTGACCCAAAGTGTCCAGCAGCAGTAGAAAGGACTTATGAGCCTTTCTGGGCTCTTAACATCTGTATCAATATCCTGTCTGCCCCAATCATCAGAGAAGCCCCAGCACCTCTCCTCTGAGGGATCCCCCTGCCGAGCGAGACAGCCCCAACCTCGCTCTAGAGCAAAGATGCTAGCCGCTGGCTTTCCCTCGCAGCTAGAGCGTGTCTCAGACAGGCCTGGCACGGCCGATGAGACTTGTGCCCCAATTCAAAGTTGGAAGCTGATGCACAAGGCAATGGGCGGTGCAGAAGCAATTCCAGGGAGGGGTTGGCAGCTGGCACATCTCCTTTGGAAGGCAGCCTTGGTGAGCCCCTAGGGGCCAGAACAGTGTCCAGCATCGAGCTGTGGGCAGCTTCCCCGTGCTGTGTGTTACTTGCATGGGCCTGATACTGTGCCTGGCTCTGGCTGGTTCTGTCTGCCCCCCCCCCACCACACACATGGGATACCCCAGAGCTGCTCAATATACTCCTCAGCCATTCTTGCTGGCTTACGTTAGCCAGAGTCTAGTGGCTCAGCTGGTAAACAATCTGCCTGCCGATGCAGAAGACCTGGGTTCAATCCCTGGGTCGGGAAGATCCCCTGGAGAAGGAAACGGCAACCCACTCTTGCTTGGAGAACCCCATGGACAGAGGAGCCTGGTGGGCTACACACAGTCCACGGGGTCGCAGAGTCGGACACGACTGAAGCGACTAACAGTTTAAGTTCAGTTCAGTTGCTCAGTCGTGTCCAACTCTTTGCCACCCCACGGACTGCAGCACGCCAGGCCTCCCTGTCCATCACCCACTCCCGGAGTCTACTCAAACTCACGTCCGTTGACATGAGTTTCACTTTCCCACACCTTAAAAAGTGTTCAAATGAGCCTACTCATTGCCCTACTGCAGAGATTCCCCACCTCCTCATTCACATCATGTTTTTGGTGGAGTTTCTCTCAGCAACTCGGCTCAAGCCTAAGTGTTTCCCTTTATAGGAGCTCCCATGCTCCAGAGTTACTATGAATTTCAAGGTTCAGGGGAAGGTAACGCTTTTAACAGTCCCTGCCTGCCCCAACCCCTATGGAGTCTCCCTCCCCGACTTCCCAGGCCGCTCTGCGGGTGAACCTGTATCTTAACTTTGCTTACCTTGCACCTTGAAGAACTTTGCAGAAAAAGGGAGCCAGGCTGGGGGAGAAAAACAACAACAAAAATTCCACCCAATTCTGAGTCTTTGTTAAAGGTCCCTATCTGCTGCCCACGCCTTCTCATGCGTGTAAACTAGTGATCTGCAGACTCCCACCACCGGCAGTGACCAACACCAGCACCCACAGGAGCACAGAAAGCTCACCCTGAGTATGAAGAACACCTCGAAGACGTTTCAGGAACATCACCTAAAAAAAAACCAAACAAGTTCTCTGCTCTGTGAGTGGAAACTCAAAACAAATTGGGGAAGGGGTGGAGGTTCTCAATGGACAAATATTTTTAGGATCACTTCAGCAGAGGGTTCCACAGAGATGAAAGTTAGGTAAAAGCTCGGCCAATCTGGTCTCAACCCAGTTTCCACCCTAGCGCAGAGACCTCCTTGGAGCTGTGCCCGAGCTACCAGCGTGTGGCTGCAGCTACGGAAGCCCGAGTTCCAACACAGTCGTTTACCGGTGGTGAAGTCCTGCCACGTGACGTGCACCCCAGTGGGTTCGTGACACGGGTCACCCCAGATCTTTCAGCAGCAAGGCTCAGGAGTGCTCAGAGATTCACCCCAGACCCGCTGCGTGAGAGCACCCTTGTTCAGCTCGGCAAGGCTTACAAAAAAAAAGAGAAAAAAACAAAACCAGGCAGGTCTGCACCCCAGGGGACACTGGGGCAGAAGCAACAGCCTAGGTCTGGCGCGATTCCCAGGCAGGGTCAGCTTGTGGCTGGAGGACACGGGGCTCTTTGGGGTGACTGACATGCACGGCCAAATGCAGCCCGTCTGGCCACCTCTGTGTCAGCTCCCCGCTGCCTGTCACCAGGGGGACATCGCTTCCGAGTGACCACGTCACTTCTGTTTACTGATCACAGCAGCATAAAGGGAACCGGTGACCATCTGCACGTGTCTGCCTGCACCGTGTGCAGCGCCCAATCACTGGCGTCCCTAAGACTTTAGGTTCTTCTATTTTTCATCCTGGAACTCAAAACTGCGAGCGACCCAAGCCTGCAGACAGGAGAACATCCATCTACTTTTTGACTTTTCTAAAACCAGCAGCCTGAAATAAAGTAATGAGAAGGAACCTAGTTAAAAAAAAAAAAGCATGCTTGCCTTTCACATCATAACGTCTGCACCCTCTGGTCTACAATCCACCGGTTGTAAAAGCAGCCCCGGCCCCTGCCCATTTCTCCTGGAGGAAAAAAACCACAAGAGCTTGGGGACTTGAGGCGGCGGAGTTAGCGTGGGCCCCCCAGAGATGCCACTTCAGATGAACAAGAAAGCACACGCGGAAAGTTCTCTATCAAAATAGAGCAATTTATTCAAGACAACCGAATATGGTCTGTTGATTCTCTCTTGGAACAAATGAGCCATGACACACACACACACTCACACATACACACACACACGTTGATTCTTTCCGGGAGCGCATGAGGGTGAGGGT
The DNA here is from genome assembly GCF_049115385.1 of Moschus berezovskii. Classification (NCBI taxonomy): domain Eukaryota; kingdom Metazoa; phylum Chordata; class Mammalia; order Artiodactyla; family Moschidae; genus Moschus; species Moschus berezovskii. The sequence goes on along the minus strand of NC_142489.1, from coordinate 11,376,954 downwards.
TGCGGTGGGGGATTGGTGGAGAGAACGGACGGGGTGGCGGGGGGGCCCGTGTGGATGGAACAGAAGCTGGAAGATGCGGACAGAAGGACATCTGGCTGTACGTCTGACACAGACAATAAAAACCGCAGAAGCCAGAAATTCACAAACCTCAGGGAGCGGCGGGAGGGAAACACTCTGCATTGGATGGGAAACACGATCGGGGGGGGGGGGGGGAGAAAAGAAAAAGTGAGCTGAAAGGTTAAAAAACAAAACATGTAACCAAGTAGACCCTTACTCCCGACAAAGTGCGCTTCGCATGGCTCCGAGATCTCTTTTCAGAAAGACAAAGTGGATGCTGCCGTTCTGCAGCCGTCGAGTGGGATCGGACGAGCTTCCTGGGTCGTGCGTGCCTGCGGGAGGAGCGCCCCCTGGGTGGACGATTCCGGGGACCCATCTGTGCGTTGCTACTCTCTGCTTTGAGCACCGAGGTCCCAGCTGCAAACTGAGGACTGTGAAGCGCTGGCAGCGCATGCAGCGCGCGTGACTCAGGGCAGGCTTGATTTCCTCCTCCTCGCGGTCCCCACCCCGGGGGCCTCTTCCCAATGGCACACGGGCAGTTCCGCCTTCCTCAGCAGCGTCAGGTCGTCACCACGCCCGGTATCCAGTTCGTGTCCTTGGCGTTACAGCCCCCCTGGCTCCAACCCGGCAACTTCCAGCCTGGTTCAGGTTTACCAGGAGGCCCCCGTCAACACCTGGGAGACCCTGCGTACCGACCTCCCCGCGCCGATCCTGTCCTGAGCCTTTTATAACCGAATCCCACCTTCACCACCCTCCAGCAGCATTTGGCTCATCAAACGCAAACCGCATCCAGACCTCGGACAGCTGATGCTGTGTGGACAGTGACACGTTTTCATTCGGGGAGGGTTCCAGATGGTGTTCAGCTAGACCTCTGCCAACTGCATCTCAGGGTTAATCATTTTGGGGGGTGGGGGGAGCAGTGATTATCCGTGGACCCCCGAGGGCGTCTGCTTTCTTCAAAGATGGGAGTGGAGACTCCAATAGAACACTGACCTTCTGAAAGGTTAAGCGTTTAGATATAGCAGAGCCTGAAGAACACGCCCGACCTGTGAAGAGTGCCTTTTGGTCTTCTGCAGTCAGGGGGGTTTGAAAAACGCTCACATCCAGGGAGATTTGTTAAATGAGCTGAGAGATGAATGCACTCTGGCTTTGGAGCTGCTCCAGGGACAATCCAACTTCTGCACAAAGGCCTAGCCATGCCCTACAGTTGGCTTTTGGGTCCATTGACAGATACCACCACCCTACGAATACCATCCAGGCCGGTTGCTGATGCAACCTACCCATTGCCAGCCCCAGCCCCGGCTGGGGCACCGCCTCCCTTCCCCCCGCCCCCCCAGGGAAGATGGATAAGCCCAGAGGCCCTGCTGCTAATTTACAAGCTGTGTCAGCATGGGTTCATGACACGTTAAAAGTACAAAGGTCACCTGATCCAAGGGAAAGGAAAACTCCCCTAGGGACACACAAAGCCACGTTTTAATTTTTTTTAAAAAAACAGTAAAAAGATTCGTTGTTTTAAAAAAAGGGACAATTTCTTTCTCCTGACCTGCTGCCAGAGGAAGCAAACTGTGACGGCCCGTGAACAGACATGCCATACCTCTGTTAATTCACCCTCGTGACTGAAAACTTCTCCCTGATCGCTTCTGTCGCTGTGAGACCCAGTGAGGTCCCAGAGGCCCCTCCGGTTGGTCAGCCCTGGAGGGACTTGGTCGAGCTGCTCCTGGTTTGGGGGCGGTGGTCCCCCCACGGGTGGCCCCAAGTCTTGAGCAGGGCGGTTCCGACGGCCCCCTTTCAGTGATGCTGGTTCTGGGAACGCCTCTTGGGTTCGAGGGCACCCCCTTGTCTGCTGATCTGGTCCAATGCACCCGGAAAAAAAAAAAACGCCCAGGTCTTCCTGGAGCAGAAAAGGGGCCTCCTAACCAGCCGCACAGACCAGCCCCGAAGCCGACCCCAGAGCTGCCCACCCGGAGCCCCCTCGCCGCCTTCCACCAAGCTCAAAGTGAAGGGACCCCTCTACCTGTCTCTTCCGAGAGATTTCTTTTTGTTGTTGTTAAATACGAATCACACAAAGCTCTCATGTCTGAATGGCCATTTTACGATTTTAAAATTGTTTTAACATAAAAAATATCTTTTTTTTTTCTTCTCCAAAAATACTCCGGGCTCTTTCTCTTATAAGTCACTCTTTTTTTTTTTTCTTCTTCCCCCTCCTGTAAAAAGTCCCCCTTGCCCTGCCTTCTTACATAAAGCACTTATTATGCGCCGAAAGTGCCCTTGAGACTGGAAGATGGGAGGCGACTATGAGGGAGGGGGAGGGGGGAAGGAAAAGGGGGAGGGGGAAGGGGAGGGGGCAGGGGAAGATGCAGGAGAAAAAGCTGTCTTCAGAGACCATCACCGCATCCAAGAGAGAGGGGCTGTCTCTCCGGTGGGTGAAAGAGCAAAGAAGCAAGACACCCAGTAACAGTTTCCACCTTGGACCCAAGGCCCGCCCCGCCTCCCCCACCCGTCCCACCCCACCAACCAAGACGACAGGATTCCAGCCCATAGAAAAACCACGGGGACAAAGGTTCTAGAAAATAGAAACTGTTGGGATTACAAAGGTACCCATTTCATCCATACAAACTGGTCTTTCGAACGTCCTTGTGAGAGTTTAACTGTAGTGTCCAAATTTTTAGGGGAAAAAAAAAAAAAAACAACCAAAAACAAAAAAACCCATTGATGGGAGGAGTTTTTCCTCCCCTTTTGGTTTATCACAGCATTTTTTTTTTTTTCTTTTTTCGTTTTGGCACAGCCTTTCCTGTTTTTTCCTTCCTCTCAACCATCGGAGCCCCTTCTGGGTGGAAACCGATCCTTGCACGGTGTCAAGCTGGTGGCTTCGCGCTCCCCTGGGGCTGGATGTTTCAGGTGGAAACCATTCCTTCTCTCCTCTGCCTTTGATGGGACTTGCGTGTGTGTTTTCCATTTTAAACTTCTCGCTGAAGGTTACAAAAAAAAAAAATATAGAGACTCCTGCAGCCGGGGATGACTTGGTCTCAAAAGACACTCCCTAAGGTCAGGTTGGCGCTGTTTCGGAGCTGACGGAATTATGTCTGAATAGTGCTACAACCCCACACGTCCACTGCTGGTCCGTTAGAACTCTCTTCTCGTGTCTATAATATTTTCTCTGTGTGTGTTTACTTTCGCAGATCTAACACGCATACCTGGAAGGAGAGAGAAAAGTGCCTGTTATCTCGAGAGGCAACACAAGATGCCCTTAAGAGCACAGGACGGCATGTGGCCTGTGGACCAAATCCGACCCGCCGTCCACTTGTTTATTAATAAAGTTTTATTCACCCACAGTCCAGAGGGTTCATTCAGACCAGCTCTAGCGGACAGGTGAGTGTCTAAATATCATTAGCAACCAACCCCAGGCCACGGCCATCGATGGGTGTCACAGACCAGACCCCTCCACGATGGAGCAGATGGCAGCTGAAGCCTGAGCACACATGTGGTGGGGGTCGGGGGGGACAGGTTACCCTCAGCCAGCCAGAGCCCTGCCCTACAGCTCAGGGCAATTCCAAGGGTGGAAAGCTAGACAGCTCAGGGGACCAGCAGAGGGTTACTGGGACCCAGGAGACCTGTTGAATGGAAGGTTGGGCCTTCGTCACCGGAGGGTCCGGGTGGGAGTGCAAAGGCTGAAGCTAACGGTGGAACAAGTTGCTCAGCCTCAGCACCTGTGATTGGGGGGTCACTTCTCTGCTGTGGGGGGAGGTCTCGAGCAACCTAAAACTTCCAGCAGCAGCCCCGGTTTCCACACCAGGTGCCAGCAATCCCCCCACCCACTCCCCGCAAAGCACTAACAACCCAAATGCCTCCAGACACCTCCAATGTCTCTGGGGGTGCAATCAATGCAGCTGAGAACCACCAATTCCGCCAGGAAAAAAAAAACACACATCATTCAGGAAGCGAGAACAGACGTCCGCTCCCAGAGCACTGCCCAGCCCAGATGCTTCCTTCACCAACATGCGTTTCCGAGGCCCATCACGGCCCTGGAGTGCGGCCATGTGGGTCTCGGGTCTGGGATGTTTGTGACCCCCCTGCACTCCCCCCACAGCCTGGGGAACCCCAGGGTGACCCCACCCTCCCTCCCCCCTGCACCCTGCCCCCCGCCTGGGGAACCCCGGGGTGATCCCACCCTCCCTCCCCCCTGCCCCCGCTCCCCGCCTGGGGAACCCCCAGGGTGCCGCTTACGGAGCCGTCTGACGCGCTGGCGCCCACTTTGTCGCCACGGGCATTCCAGCACACCTCGAAGATGCCCCCGGTGCCTCGGTAGCTGTGGACGAGGCTTCCGCTCTGCAAAGCAAGGGCGGCGTCACTCGAGAGGCGGAACACCGGCCAGGTCACACACCCCCGGCCCCACCCCAGCCCAGCAGCTTCCAGAGACACAGATGCTAACAGAACTTCCAGTTAAAAGGAAGTTAACTGGAAGTTAACTCTGGTGGCTGCGGGAACATGTGACTCAGAACTACGGCCACAGGGTTGGGGGGGTGCCTAAATGACCCACGGCTGCCCACCGACAGAGACAGCCTCTATGGTTTCCGCCGAGCTCCCGCCTCCCCGGGGAAGGAGAAAGTCAGCAAGATCGGATATGTGCTTGTATTTCAACCAGGCTTCCGTCTCACTGTGTGTTCCAGAGAGCCTCACAATGACTGAAGAAAGCTTTATAATTTGAGGGGGGGGAAGGATGCAAAATGTGAGAAGCTGCTGTATATACACAGCATAGGGACCTCAGCTCGGTGCTCTGCAAAGACCTGGAGGCTTGAAGATGGGTGGGGAGGTTCAAGAGGGCGGGGACATATGTATACATATGGCTGATTCTGCACAGCAGAAATCAGCTGTAAAAAAAAAGCCATTATCCTCCAATTTAAAAACAAAGAAACTAAAAAAGGGTGGGTAAAACGCTGAGCTGCTGACGGCAGGCAGAACCGGGCTGATGATGGAAATTTTTCTGAAATTCAAGCATCCTCCTGCGATGCAAGTTTGATCCCTGGGTCGGGAAAATGCCCCTGGAGAAGGGAATGGCTAACCCTAACTCCACCATTCTTGCCTGGAGAATCCCGTGGACAGAGGAGCCTGGCGGGCTACGTAATGGAATTCCATGAGGTTGCAAGAGTCGGACGCGACTGAGCGACCGAGCATACACATGGGCCCGGCCGTCAGCCTGGTTCCACGTTAGGGCCACTGTTGGTCTCGTTTGCCAAGAAGGCATGATTGCGTGAGGCGGCTGCAGAGGAGGAGCCCGAGGTCTCCGTGGACCGCCCTCGGCCCAGGCTGGCTAACGTGGCATCCGTTACTACCTCCTTTGAGAAAGCACGTTCATCAGAGTGTCAGCCAGGCCCTCAGGGCACACCAAGGGGGTGGCAGATTGAAAAAAGGCCGCTTCATCCATCCTGGGACCACGCAACGTCTGCTGCTGTCAATGGAAGGCAGTGGGTGCAAGGTTTCCTGCCAAGGACTCAGAAAAAAAAAACCCGAGTCCCTGGCAGGGGAGACCCAGCATCCACAAAGAGCCCGGGGCAGATGGCGCTGGATGGGCTTCCGCCCCCTCCAGGGAACCAGGGATGTGTCTAGGTCCGTGTCCGAGGCGAGGCGTTCCTGAGTGCAAACTCAGGGTCTGGGGTCACCAAGAAAAGTGAAATCAAAGCGTCAGTTACTGTCGTGTCTGATTCCTGGCGACCCCACAGACCGTAGTCCGCCAGGCTCACCTGTCCGTGGGATTCTCCAGGCGAGAACACTGGAGTGAACTGTCATTCCCTTCTCCAGGGGAAATCTTCCCAACCCAGGGATCGAACCCGGGGTTCTCCCGCATTGCTGGCGGATTCTTAACCATCTGAGCTTGACTGAATTGGGTATGGGGCTGGGGGGCACCCGGACGGTGGGAATGCAGGGGGTTTACCTGAGTGTTCCAGATGTGCACACACTTGTCGAAGGAGCCGCTGGCCAAGTACTTCCCGTCGGGGCTGAAGGCCACGCTGTACACGGGTTCCTGGTGCTTGGTGAGCGTGTGGACGCACACGCCCCGCTCCACGTCCCAAAGTCGGACGGTAGAATCGAACGAGGCGCTGCAGAGACACACAGACGGTCACCGCGGACGCCCGGTGGGTTCAAAACAGGCCAGCACAGCCGGCGGCAGGCTCCCGCCCCTCTCCGAGGATGCGACTCTCACGGCGGGAGTGACTTTCCTTACATTTCAGAGGCCCTAAGTGGGACCTCTTCCTCTTCTGGACCGTGACTCAACACACACTGAACACAGAGCCACGGGCCAGGGAGGGGACATGTATGTATGCCTGTGGCCGATTCGTACTGAGGTATGCCAAAAGCCATCACAACACCGTAAAGTATGTCTCTTCCAATTAAGATAAATAAATTAAAAAATTAAATAAATCTTTTTCTCTTTCTGGGTGCCGTTATCAGGGGAACAAATTGACAGCCACACTCATTTATTTCTGCACTTCTCTGAGACACAAACAATACGTCTTTGCAACATTTTCTAAAATGGTCCCACCCCTGACAAGTCACGTATCGCTGCCAAGTAAAAAACAAAGCCAAAAATGAAGCCGAGAGCCGTATTCAGGGAAATGGCGAAGTGAGCGAACACAAATTTTAATCCCTTGGGAATTAAATTATAATGGCATCCAAATATATAAGCACACTCTCAGGAGCTGAAAATTTTAGTTACGTCTAAATCTGAAAGAAGAGTGTGCGTGCGTGCCAAGTTGTCCCATTCATGTCTGACTCTTTGAGACCCCATGGACTGCAGGCTCCCCTCTCCATGGGGTTCTCCAGGCAAGAATACTGCAGTGGGTCGCCGTGCCCTCCTCCAGGGGATCTTCCTGACCCAGGGATGGAACCCATGTCTCTTACGTCTTCAGCATTGGCGGGCGGCTTCTTTACCACTAGGGCCACCTGGGAAGCCCACCCACCACAAAGCTGTTTCACCCAGCGTTTCTTTCCTCTTCTGGCACTTACATCCATCCCTTTATGCTTGGTGCCTAGGAGGCTCACTTACGCCCGTCGTGGGTACCATGTGATTCAAAAGCACCTTACAAGTCATCAAACAAAACAAAACAACGTTCTGTTCCTAGACATTTAAGTGGATTTCAGGACATTGACTTGCAGTAAGAGGATAACGGCTCTCATGTTTTTCTGGATCAGCTTTTCAGCTGATGCAGGAATTCCTTTCTGTGTTTTCTGAGAGGTGGCCGTGGGTCAGGCACTTTCAGTAACAGATTGGTAATCCCACCGCTATGTGACAGACACAAGGGGAGGGGGTCTCCCCTTCATATACAGCAGGGCTGGGCCACGGGCCGCTTCTCACCACCACCCCATTCTCTGCGACTCCACAGGACAAAACCCTCTGCTGCTTCCTCCCAAGTCCTGTCTTTCCCAGGCCAGACACACACCCACGCTTCGTGGGATTGTGGTCTCCAGAACACACCTTGTGTGCCTCAAGGTTCTCATTAAAATATCCTACTGGGAGTGCAACATTGTACGCTGCATGAGGTCCCACGGGGGACAACACACAAGTCTGCAGAATGCAGCCACAGATGAGCTTTTGTGGACTTCTAACCCCTCTGCTCCCTCCTGGCGTGTCACTGACTGACTAGTCCTCTGCGTCCGATGCTGGTGTCTTAGGGGGTTTACTGCATAAACCAGGGGGCCCCCATCCTCCGGGACCTAATGCCTGATGATCCGAGGTGAAGGAGACGCAATCATAACAGAAATAAAGGACCCAATAAATGTAGTGCACTCGAATCATCCCATAAACCTCGGAAAAGTGATTTTCCATAGAACTGGTCCCTGGTGCCAAAAAAGCCGGGGGCAGCCAGAATGGATGGTTTAGGCTGGATCTGGTACCCGCCGGGGGACCTTTTATCACCATTCAACATTCTCACCATCTGCAGTTCCGAGTTGGGCCAAGAAAACCAAGCCCGAAGTGAAGTGAAATGAACTGAAACTCACTCAGTCGTGTCGAACTCTTTGCAACCCCGTGGACTAGACAGTCCACGGAATTCTCCAGGCCAGAATACTGGAGTGGGTAGCCTTTCCCTTTTCCAGGGGATCTTCCCAACCCAGGGGTTAAACCCAGGTCTCCCACATTGCAGGCGGATTCTTTACCAGCTGACCCACCAAAGAAGCCCAAGAATACTGGAGTGGGTAGCCTCTCCCATCTCCAGGGGATCTTCCTGACCCAGGGATCGAACCGGGGTCTCCTGCGTTGCAGGCAGACTCTTTACCAACTGAGCTACCAGGGAAGCCCAACCAAGCCTGAGGTCCAAGCTAAATTGCTTCCTTTTTTCAGTAATAGTGAAAGCCTTCACCAAAGCAAAGTGCTGCGAGAGTGGACGTTCGCAATTCCTCCCTCCAGCCTCAAGGTTAAAAGCATCCTTATCTTAACTTAGCCATCACGTGATAACCTCTGTCTCGTAGCCCTTTCACAGTGAGCCATCTCTCCATTTACTTTGAGTTAGCTAGTTTCTAAGTAACTTTGAATGTGAGTTGCTCAGTCTTGTCCAACTCCTTGTGACCCCACAGACTGTAGCCCGCCAGGCTCCTCTGTCCATGTGATTTTCCAGGCCAGAATACTGGAGTGGGGTAGCGTATTCCCATCTCCACTGGAACTTCCCAACCCAGGGATCGAACCCGAGTCTCCTGCATTATAGGCAGACTCTTTGGCATCTGAGGGCATAAACACGTTTGCAAGACACACTGACAGCATCTCCTGGTCTCTTGGGGACATGAGTGACTTTTACCAGCCGCCTGGCTGGTGCGGCTTCAGCCACCAAGGCTTTCGGGACCCGAGACTGGGGTGTGGGCTGTCTGTCCTTTACCTCGCCAGCATGATGCTGGAGTTGGGTTGCTGGTGGCCGGCCCAGTGGGACTCCACTTGATGGTGTATATCTCTTTGCTGTGTGCCTGAAGGTCGTGGACACACGTGTCCTGCTTCATACTCCAAATCTAGGGGACGCAACAGGGAACGCAGTGAGCAAAGGCCGATTCTCCCACCAGGGGGTAGGTTCAGCACCGTTCCCTGCCTGGGGCACTGTGGAGGTTTCTCTGTCCCTGGCAAGCTCAAGTCCAGCGGGGTGGGCGGCTGACAAGAGGCAGGTGCTTCACAGGCAGAGGCAGCCGCTGATCACCAGGGAGCGCCAGTGAGAAAGGCCAGGGGGGTCCAGGGTCGGGTTGGGTCTAGTTAGTACTTGGATGGGAGAAAGGCCTCGGGAACGGAAGGAGCCTCCACGGGAGGCTTCAGTGCCGGACAAGCCACACGTCGTTTGCAAAGAGAAAAGACGACAGAGGCAGCAAGAGTGCTCACAACACAAGGAGCGCTGGGACTGAAGACAACACGGGGCCCTGGGGGTCACCAAAGGTCACACGGCCCGGTCTTGCAGCCTTACCTTCAATGTCATGTCATCAGAGCAGGAGGCTAGCAACATGCCAGAGGGATCCCATTTGATGGCGTTGACCTCATTCTGCAAGACAGCAAATGGTTTTCAAAAAAAAAAAAAAGGAAATGAAGGCCTGGAGTAATAAACACAAGCGTCCACCAGGGGGCAGGAGCGCTCTGTCTTCTCCGCAAACAGCCTGGGAGTAGTAAACACAAGTGTCCACCAGGGGGCAGGAGCGCTCTGTCTTCTCCGCAAACAGCCTGGGAGTAGTAAACACAAGCGTCCACCAGGGGGCAGGAGCGCTCTGTCTTCTCCGCAAACAGCCTGGGAGTAGTAAACACAAGCGTCCACCAGGGGGCAGGAGCGCTCTATCCTCACTGCCAAAAGCCTGGGACCTGTAACACAATTTGAATGCAGAGTTTCCAAAGAATAGCAAAGAGAGAAGAAAGCCTTCCTCAGCGATCAGTGCAAAGAAATAGAGGAAAACAACAGAATGGGAAAGACTAGAGATCTCTTCAAGAAAATCAGAGATACCAAGGGAACAACATTTCATGCAAAGATGGGCTCAAGAAAGGACAGAAATGGTACGGTCCTAACAGGACCAGAAGATATTAAGAAGAGGTGGCAAGAATACACAGAAGAACTATATAAGAAAGATCTCCATCACCCAGATAATCATGATGGTATGATCACCAACCTGGAGCCAGATATTTGGAATGTGAAGTCAAGTGGATTTAGGAAGCATCACTACGAACAAAGCTAGTGGAGGTGATGGAATTCCAGTTGAGCTATTTCAGATCCTAAAAGATGATGCTGTGAAAGTGCTGCACTTAATATGCCAGCAAATCTGGAAATCTCAGCAATGGCCACAGTACTGGAAAAGGTCAGTTTTCATTCCAATCCCAAAGAATGCTCAAGCTACTGCACAATTGCACTCATCTCACACGCTAATAAAGTACCGCTCAGAATTCTCCAAGCCAGGCTTCAACAGTATGTGAACCGTGAACTTCCAGATGTTTAAGCTGGATTTAGAAAAGGCAGAGGAACCAGAGATCAAATTGCCAGCATCTGCTGGATCATCAAAGAAGCAAGAGAGTTCCAGAAAAACATCTATTTCTTACTTTATTGACTAGGCTAAAGCCTTTGACTGTGTGGACCACAACAAACTGGAAAATTCTTAGAGATGGGAATACCAGACCACCTGACCTACCTCTGGAGAAATCTGTATGCAGGTCAGGAAGCAACAGTTAGAACTGGACATGGAACAACAGATTGGTTCTAAACAGGGAAAGGAGTACGTCAAGGCTGTATATTGTCACCCTGCTTCTTTAACTTATATGCAGAGTACATCATGAGGAACGCTGGGCTGGAAGAAGCACAAGCTGGAATCAAGATTGCTGGGAGAAATATCAATAACCTCAGGTATGCAGATGACACTACCCTTATGGCAGAAAGCGAAGAAGAACTAAAGAGGCTCTTGATGAAAGTGAAAAAACGTTGGCTTAAGACTCAACATTCAGAAAACAAAGATCATGGCATCTGGTCCCATCACTTCATGGGAAATAGATGGGCAAACAGTGGAAACAGTGGCAGACTCTATTTTCTTGGGCTCCAAAATCACTGCAGATGCTGACTGCACCCGTGAAATTAAAAGACGCTTGCTCCTTGGAAGGAAAGTTATGACCAACGTAGACAGCATATTAAAAAGCAGAGACATTACTTTGTCAACAAAGGTCCTTCTAGTCAAGGCTATGGTTTTTCCAGTAGTCATGTATGGATGTGAGAGTTGGACTGTAAAGAAAGCTGGGCCGAAGAACTGATGCTTTTTAACTGTGGTGTTGGAGAAGACTCTTTAGAGTCCCTTGGATTCCAAGGAGATCCAACCAGTCCATCCTAAGGGAGATCAGTCCTGAATATTCATTGGATCGACTGATGCTGAAGCTGAAACTCCAAAACTTTGGCCACCTGATGCAAAGAACGGACTCACTGGAAAAGACCCCGGTGCTGGGAAAGATTGAGGGCAGGAGGAGAAGGGGACGGCAGAGGATGAGATGGTTGGATCACTGACTCAATGGACATGAGTTTGGGTAAACTCTGGGAGTTGGTGATGGATAGGGAGGCCCGGTGTGCTGCAGTCCACGGGGTTGCAGAGTCGGACACGACTGAGCGACTGAAATGAACTAACACAACCTTCCAGCAGGGGGCAGGAGCGCTCTGCCGTCTCTGCAAGAAGCCTGCTTGCATTCACCCTGGATAAGCAAGCACCACCCCAGGTTTCAGGCCTGTTCCCCTTTCTACTTCCTCCTTGATCCAAAGTGCAAAGTCATACACCCTACACAACCAGCCACCCTCAGCCCTATTTCTCCAAGGAGAAAAAAAAACAAAAACAAAATCACATCTAAGAACGAAGCCAAACGAATTTATCTAGAAGCCAGGATAAAACCAGTAAGTTATTTCAAAGCTGACTATAAAAGTAATTTTCCTACTCACTGTTTTGTATTCCCCTTTATGTCCTCAGACATTTTTATAATAGCTACTTGAAAGTCTTTCCTGCAAAATCCAACACCTGGCTAACACCAGATAATTAAAAAAAAAAGAAAAACACCAAAAAAACTGCCAACTCAGGTGGGTAACTGACCACCGGAGGTAGCTACAAGAGTCCCGAGGAGGCTGTAGGAGAAAGGTTAGCCGTCATAGTAAGTAAGCTTTTAATCCCAGGCAGAGACGAGCCGGTTTCCCAGCTCCCCGCACACCTTTCGTGAACCCGAGGCCCCACAGTCAGGACACACTCACCGTGTGTCCCTGGAACGTTTTGACGGGGCGGTCGCAGCCGAGTCTGCAGACGTGAATACACATATCCGTGCTGCAGGAGGCAAAGGTAGTGTTGTTCTGCCAGTCCACGTCGAGAGCAGGGGCTGCGGAGAAGCAGAGGGTGGCGGGGAGGGGACGACACGGGCATTAGCGGCTGAGCACAGAGCTCAGCTGACTCAGAGGTAGCAGCAGCCGAGCTGAGAAAGCTGACAGTGTGATAAAGCAACGCTCGCAGCGCCAACACAGCCTCGGTCCGCCGCAGACCTTGAGGTCTGCCGTTTATATTTGCAGGGACGACCTGACGGCTCCAGAAAGAGACCTGAGCCCCAGCAAAGCGTCACCCACTGGGTGCCCTGAGCGCACAGCATCTCGCTCCTCTGTCAGGTGACACGGTAGGGGAGAAGCTCCGTGCCACTCCCAGGAACATCACCGGGCTGGGTGATGGATTTTCTTTCGGTAGGGAAGGAAGACAGCAGAAGAAAAAGACTTCACGGCCTACGTGCAATGTGTGTGTGTGTCTCTCACTCAGGTATATCCAACTCTTTGAGATCATGTGGACTGTAGCCCGCCAGACTCCTCTGCCCCTGGGATTCTCCAGGCACAAATACTGGAGTGGGTTGCTATTCCCTTCTCCAGGGAATCTTCCCTGATTCAGGCATGGAACCCAGGTCTTCCGCACTGCAGGCAGATTCTTTAGCATCTGAGCCACCAGCGAAGCCCCATGTTCAAGGTATCAGGGTTGAAAGAAATGCTCCACAACCCGTTACTGAGTTCTACAACTTTAAGACGCTGAGTTGACAAGAACATCTGAGGGGAGACAGGTGGCCTTAGGATGGACACCGTCTCCTGGTCCTTGCTCAGGGGCCGCTGGCTTGAAGACCTCCATGAGGGTTTGGGGGACGTGACGGCCCTCTCTTCCCTTCTGCCATCGTCCCCAGGAGACGACTCAGCACCCTCGTTCTCTCCAGAGACATCCCTGCGTCTACGGAAAAGCAGGGTTAAGTCCTGCAAGCCTCTGCTCAGATCTTCGTCCACTGATCAATACCTAAATCTTGTCTCGTGTGTTTCTTACACGTAAGTCAGCACTGAAGTAGGACCAGAATCCAGTTCCCCCACGATATGATAAATCGGACAAGCCCCTCCCAATCCTTAGCCTTCAACATACATTTATTAATTTTTTAACATTTATACTTTGGCCACCTGATGCAAAGAGACGACTCATTGGGAAGAAACCTGATGCTGGGAAAGATTGAAGGCGGGAGGAGAAGGGGACGACAGAGGATGAGATGGTTGGATGGCATCACCGACTCGATGGACATGAGTTTGAGCAAGCTCCGGGAGTTGGTGATGGACACGGAGGCCTGGCGTGCTGCAGTCCACGGGGTCACAAAGAGTCGGACACGACTGAGCGACTGAACAATTTCTGGCTGTGCTGGGTCTTGGCTGCTGTGCGTGTGTGGTCTCTAGCCGAGGTGTGCGGGGCTTCTCATTGAGGCGGCTTCTCTTGTCAGGGAGCACAGACTAAGTACTCGTGGGGCACGTGTTTACTTGCTCCACAGCACACGGCATCTTCCCGCGTCGGGGATCGAACCCGAGTCCCCTGCCTTCCAAAGGCAGACCCTTAACCACCGGACCACCAGGGGAGCCCCCGTTCTTAACCTTCAAACCAGAGGTGCACCCCATCCACCCTCCTGCCTTCCAGAACTGCAGGACGGATCCCATCAGCTTCCTCGTCTTAGCACCACCCCCTCACAGAGCCCGTGGTGGGAGGGTTTCATGGAGAGGCAAAGCTGGCTTTTTCTCAACAACCCACGAAGCGGGGTTTCAGCACAGGTCCACAGCTCTTGCTGAATTTGCCACATGCGCCCAGTGGAATGAAGGAGCCGGAGTCGATCGGTCAGCAGGACGATCCTGGGAGTGGGGATGCAAAGCCTGCAGCTGCCCTTGTTTATAACACCGCACGCACGAGCCAAGTCACAGATTTCCCGGGCTGGCCTCTGCCTTCGGGCGTGCAATGAATACTCCTGGAAGGGTGACAATCTGGCACGCGGTTCCGGGATGGTTAGCTGCACCTGGCCATGAAAAACTAACGTGTGCTGAGCCCCGGCCGTCCAAACGGAGGGCGCTGTGTACTCAGCTGACTGGGTCTGTGTCCACTGTGCTGCTGGGACCCTGCCCTCCCCTGATTAGTCACGATCCAGGCCTCAGCTGTTCGAGCAAGTCTGGGTGACCTCCCTGCTCACACTTGGCCAATGACATTTGACCATCAGCACCGCTTTAGGTACAGGCAAGCTTCACTTTCCTTTTAACTGTTTCTTGAGAAAAGGTTATAGAATTGATGCTTTGAAACTGTGGTGCTGGAGAAGACTCTTGAGAGTCCTTTGGACAGCCAGGAGATCCAAGCAGTGCATTCTAAAGGAAATCAACCCTGAATATTTATTAGAAGGACTGATGCTGAAGCTCTAATACTTCTGGTCACCTGATGGGAAGGACTGACTCATTGGAAAAGACCCTGATGCTGGGAATGATTGAAGGTGGGAGGAGAAGGGGACGACAGAGGATGACATGGTTGGATGGCATTACTGACTCGATGGACATGGGTTTGCGCAAGCTCCGGGAGATGGTGAAGGACAGGGAGGCCTGGTGTTCTGCAGTCCATGAGGTGGCAAAAAATTGAACACAAATGAGCAACTGAAAAATAACAACAAATAGAATCCCGGGAAGGTGCAGAGATGTTACAGGAAGGCTCTCCCTTGACTCCTTCACCCACTGGTTGCATGTCACGGCCCTGCAGTATAGGGCCGGACTTGGAAGGTCACTGGGTTCAGACCCGGCTGTGTGTGCAGTGGCGTGTTTGATCTCAAGGGCCGATCCGTGTAACCGCCACTGCAAGCGTGTTCCAACACCGCCAGCACCTCCCTTGGGCCATGTTACTGACCCACCATCCCCCTCCCTGGACTGAAATATAAAAGGTATCTCACCCAGGACGTGATCCTTGGAGTCTGACTTTATTTTTTTGTTCCAAACCGCAGAACCCCCTTGAGACCTATCCAAGCCTTTGGGTATTACCCACCTTATGAGTCAACTCACTTGTGTCTGACTCTTTGCGACCCCATGGACTGTAATAGCCTGCCAGGCTCCTCTGTCCATGGGATTCTCCAGGCAGGAAGACTGGAGCGGCTTGCCATTTCCTTCTCCAGGGTCATCTTCCCGACCCAGGGATCAAACCTGGGTTTCCTACACTGCACGCAGATTCTTTAGCGTCTGAGCCACTAGTTAGGTCCTGTCTGAGGCACAGTTGGACCCTCATGGCTCGGGCAGTATTATCAACAGTATCAAAAAAAATTTTTTTTTAAAGTCTATTGATAATCTATTGCTTCTCATGGCTGAGTGGCGGAACACTGTAGAAAAAAACCAGCCCCTCAGTTTTGACTCTTTGGGACCCCATGGACTGCAGCCCGCCAGGCTCTTCTGTCCACAGAATTCTCTAGGCAAGCATACTGGAGCGGGTCGCCATGCCCTCCTCCAGGGGATGACCCAGGGATTGAACCTGGGTCTCCTGTAGCACAAACAGATTCTTTACCATCTAAGCCACCAGGGAAGCTCCCACACTTGTTTTTAACCTGTTCTTTCTCACTGCTGAGCGGTGGGACACTGTTAAGCTCTGAGGCCTAACGTTTCCTGCTGAGCGGGGGCACCCCCACCAGGCCTTCATGGGGAACACCTCCGGAGAGGCAAGGCAACTGCTGATTATCAACACGTCACATGCTGAGGGACGGTTGTCCTTGCAGCTTGAACAAAAGCATGCTCCCTTGTCTTCCATCTTGGACAGAGTCTACCGCGCCGCTTCACGCTATATAGAAAAAGAGCAAATAACACCCAGAGCCAACCCAGCAATGGGATACGGGTCGACCCCGTGGGCAGCAACACCCCAGGCGAGAAGCTCCCTGAGGGCAGAAGAGATACATGGTCCATGGGATAGAAAGCCTGGGACCTTGGGAATGCTCTGGGGAAAATTTACATCCTGCTGAAAGACTCAATACACGAGTCCTCAAGATGGAAACTGGTACAGGAAACTCAGGGGCACATTCCTCTCTGAAAAAATCAGAAGCCAGAGCTGTCTGTGTTACAGATATCACCCCCCATCACGTGAGCACCCTGGTGCTCGGCACCAAGAATCAGAAGCCTGGCAGGGTTCTGCCCCATCACCGAGTTCCCTTCCCTACAACAAAGCTCGAGATGGTCTGAGCCTCTGTCACGAGGCTGCGGTCCCCGAAGGGGGCTCACGCCAGACACGACAGAAATCCGCCAGGCTCACCTGCCTCGGCCTGCTCGGTCTATGGCACAGACGGCCGGCTCGGAGGAGGGGACGCGCACGGATCAAATCAGGAGAGCCCGGTGTCAGGGGCTGGGGAGACGGGCACTATAGAGCTTGTTCCTAACAGGTAAGGGGTCTCCTTCTGGGGTGACAGGAATGGTCTGCAGCTAGACAGCGGTGAATGCTCTGTACATTCTGCCCACTGGAAACACACACACGGACACGGACACGCAGACCCACACACACGGAGACACACACATGCGGACCACCCACCCCCCACAAGAGACAGATCCCACACAGAGACACACACACACACAGATGCCCCTCCAGAGAGATACCCACACCCACAGACCTCACCCCCAAGACACAGATCCCCATATACACATCCCTTACCACACACAGACACACACCCACACACAGACCCCTTCCACAAAGAGAGACACACCCACACACAGACCGCTTCCAGAGACAGAACACACCCACACAGACACACACAGAGACACACACCCACACACAAACCCCTTCCACAGAGAGACAGACACACACCCACACATGGACCCCTTCCACAGAGACACACATCCACACAGAGACACAGTTACACATATTCCCCACCCAGAGACTCCCCTACAGAGAGACACATACACAGGCCACCCCCCCAGCAGATACACATGGGCACACAGAGAGACAAACACAGAAACACACACACACACACAGACCCACATACAGACGGTCACAGTTTGGACGCCCAAGCTCCCTGCTCTTGGAGTCCTGCCCACTTCCTGGTGGGGAAACGTACTTCTACCAAAGGCCCAGCGACTCCCACCTTCATCATTGTTGTTAAGAGCAAAGCAGTCCCAAACACCCCCAGCCCAGCACCCATAGAGATGTGTGCAACGTGGTGTCCCAAGCACAGCCACGGAAGACACGGGCTGACCGCCTCTCCAGCGGGCCGAGGTCTGCACGGCGCCTCCCGGGGTCTGCTGGCCGTGCCAGGAGGGAACGAAGGACCGCCTGCCTTTGCCACGGTCGTGTCAAGGACCCTGCGGGGATCCTCTCCTCCACGTCTGCTTCTGTAGGACCACAGCCCTCCCCTCCTGCTTGAAGCCCACTCCTGAGCACCAAGGTGGATCGCGCTGGCTTGGGGAGTCCTGGGGGCCAGCCCTGTGGTTTCTGAGCATCACCAGGACCGTGGATCTGCCCAGCAGGAGAGACCCTCAGGTATCTGCCAACACATCACTGCCCGATGTATCAGCAAACGTCCACCCTGCACGCTCACCACTGCTCTTGAGGCATGCCTTCTTCCGAGCACTCATCATTACTTTAAGAGACCCTTCTCAGAACTCCAAATTCTTATTTTTGAATGAAAAACAGGAAAAGTTAAAAAAAAAAAAAGTAAAAATAAGAAAGTACTCACCGGAATGAAATGGAAACTGCTGTTTGGCTTCTCCTGTGTGAGCATCCCAGATTATTGTTGTCTGTGCTCCGCAAGAAAAATAAATAATTTTAGTTACTGGTTCCTCCCTCAAAGTTTTCTCCAGAAAAATCTGTCATACACGAGAACACAGCAAGCCCCTCTTTTTTCTAAACTAGCACTGCTCAACTTAAAATTTCCTAGTAAGCACAGTAAAAATTTTTTTAAAAAAAAGAAACCAATAAAACTGATGCTCACAATATATAGTTTATGTCACTGCAGTACGGTGAAAAGGTCACGTCAACGTGATTCAATATATGTGTATCACGTGGCCTGCGTCTTTTTCACTCGCTCTTTGGAATCCGGGGTGTGTCTTACACACTTAAATCACCCAGACATGACACTTATGAACTCAGCCACACGTGTCTGGTTATCATAGTCCTCCGGACAATGGCTGCCATAACTGATATGCAGGAAACTACCAATTTTGGTGGGAATCCATCCCATCTTTATCCTCAAGCTTGCAAACCTATCTTTTTTAAATGAAAAGATGTTTGGTTGCACAGGATATGAGATCTTAAGTTTCCCCAGCCATGGATCGAACGTGTGCCCCTCTGCACTGGAAAGTAGTCTTAACCACTGGACCCAGCGGGGAAATCCCAAACTTGAAAAACTATTGAGAAAAAAAAAAACAAAAAACAATGCATATCTAAAACCCCTTTTGGAGGCAATTTTCCAATTGAAAAGCTGCAGACATGTGATTTCTGAAAAGTCTGTGAAGTGGGAACACGACACACACTAGAAACGGTTCCCCTGGGGTCTGGCACTGATGTATTGCTGTACATATTAAGGAGGAAACAAAAAAAATAAAGATCTCTGCCCCAGAAGACAAAGGAAGTCACGGATGCTTATGAACACATTATAGAGTTGGGGAGTCACTTGGGGAAGAAGCCGGAGGCAGCTTGACACAAAACATTTGGAATTAATTCTCAACTGGAATCTTCAGCTACATTGGAAACTTGACGCCTCCCTGTCAATGACATTTTAACAAAGATCTTCCTTCAGGAAAAACTGGTTCTACTTTGTATCAACTGCGTTAATGTTCCTGGCGAAACAGCCACAGCACTGAGTGTGTTTGAAAAACTTCAGGCCAGCTCCAGCGCTGAGTCGCTTCAGTCGTGTCTGACTCTTTGTGACCCCATGGACTGTAAGTCCACCAGGCTCCTCTGTCCACGGGATTTTCCAGGCAAGAACAGTGGAGTGGGTTGCATGCCTTCCTCCAGGGGATCTTCCCAATCCAGGGATCGAACCTGCGTCTCTTATAAGTCTCCTGCATTGGCAGGCGGGTTCTTTCCCCGCTAGCGCCACCTGGGAAGTTCTAGACCAATTAACATTTTCATCCCCCGCTGCACTGGGTGGTTTATAGGATTTTAATTCCCTGAACGGGGTACTGAACCTGGGCCCTGGGCAGTGAAAGCACCAAGTCCTACCCACTGGACTGCCAGGGAAGCCCCAGCAATTTTTTGTTTGATGGAGATCAGTCCTGAGTGTTCATTGGAAGGACTGATGTTGAAGCTGAGACTCCAATCCTTTGGCTATCTGATGTAAAGAGCTGACTCATTGGAAAAGACCCTGATGCTGGGAAAGATTGAAGGCAGGAGGAGAAGGGGACGACAGAGGGTGAGGTGGTTGGATGGCATCACCGACTCATGGACATGCGTTTGAGCACACTCCGGGAGTTGGTGATGGACAGGGAGGCCTGGCGCGCTGCAGTCCACGGGGTCGCAGAGAGTCGGACACGACTGAGCGACTGAATTGAACTGAATGACATAAACATATAAAATACTAACACACCTTACAACGTATTACCTTAAACACACACTGGGCAAAAGTAGACATGACTTCCCCAAAAGCTTTTATGGATCAGAAATACATGTGAGCCACTCTGGGTTAAGCACCCAGCCGGGATCCCTCACTTAAATTTCCTCCCTGAGAATGTATCAGTTTCAAGAACACTGGTCTTATTCCTGCCACAGCTGATTCATCACGGGACACGGTCTCACTCACAGGCTTCTGGAATTCCAGAAGACTCAAAAGCACAGAGGCTCACAAAAGCTAAACAAGGCCCCCTTTGATTTCTTAAGGGGAGGCAGAATTTCCACAATTCTAAGAAACCGTGATGTTTCCCGAGAGATTAAACGTGGATGAAAAAGCAGCGTATCTCACGCAAATACTCACTTTGTCTACCCCAGCACTCAAAATGTAATTCCCCTTCTTGTTCCATTTCAAGGCGAAGATGGGGCCTTTATGCTGGCCTAAGGTGCTGGCCAGGTTACCTGGTACGTTACAAACAAGGAGAGAAAGCAGGGTGACTTCTGAGACCCGCTCCGTCTGGACCCCGGATGATGACAACTGAAAGCGCCCCGCGCCCCCAACCCGAACGTGAGGGAGGCGGGGCCAGGAGGACTTACCATCCTCTGTCCATATTCTTGCAAAACCATCATAGGAACCCGTAGCCAACAGTGTCCCGTCACTCTGCGGGTCAGAAACACACACCAACACAAACTATTTATTAGAGGCTGCACGCGGGACCTTGATTCCCCGAGCAGGGGTCAGACTCACGGCCCCTGCAATAGAGGTGCAGACTCCTGACCTCCGGACCACCAGGGAAGTCCCAGGCTTCCCCCACCAAAATCATCACAAGGCCAGGGGGCGAGGAAAACACAGCACACCCCGTCACCACGGACAACATCAACAAAAGACCCCGTACGCAAAGTTAACTGTGACTTTGGGAGACACAGGCGAGCTTTCAAAAACAGCTGCAGACACTTTGACGAGAGAAGAGTTTGTGATGAAATGACAGGACGTACAGTAACGTGATAAACGGCTGGTGGGAATGCAAACTAGGACAGCCACTATGGAGAACAGGGTGGAGATTCCTTACAAAAACTGGAAACAGAACTGCCATACGACCCAGCAATCCCACTGCTGGGCATACACATTGAGGAAACCAGGATTGAAAGAGACACGTGGACCCCAATGTTCATCACAGCACTGGTTACAATAGCCAGGACATGGAAGCAACCTAGATGCCCATCAGCAGACAAATGGATAAGAAAGCTGTGGTACATAAACACAATGGAATATTACGCAGCCATTAAAAAGAGTACATTTGAATCAGTTCTGATGAGGTGGATGAAACTGGAGCCTATTTTACAGAGTGAAGTAAGTCAGAAAGAAAAACACCAATACAGTGTCCTAACGCGCATACATGGCATTGAGAAAGATGGTAATGATAACCCTATATGCGAGACAGCAAAAGAGACACAGATGTACAGAACAGTCTTTTGGACTCTGTGGGAGGAGGCGAGGGCGGGATGATCTGGGAGAATGGCCTTGAAACACGTATATTATCACATGTGAAACAGATCGCCAGTGCAGGCTCGATGCATGAGGCAGGGTGCTCGGGTCCGGTGCACTGGGATGACCCTGAGGGATGGGATGGGCAGGGAGCTGGGAGGCGGTTTCAGGATGGGGAAGCCATGTACACCCGTGGCGGATTCATGTCAATGTATGGCAACAACCACTAAAATATTGTAAAGTCATTAGCCTCCAATTAAAATAAATAAATTAAAAAAAAACAACCCTGAAAACAGAAAAAATAAATAAATAAACTATATAAGTCCCCCCCAAAAAATGTGATGAAGATACACTGAAAAGATACTGTACAGCTGTGTGTTTGTCCGGGCACAGACGCTGAGGGTCGGGTGGGAAGTCAGCACCTCCCTGGGCACACCTCATAGGCCACCCCCACATAACAGGCTCCCCGATAAAGCTGCCAAACACCTCCTGCCAACGTGGAGCTTACTGAACACCATCCGGCTGGTGGTCCGCCCAGACCCCCGGGTGGGCTGACCCACGATCCCGTCCCCTTCCTCGGGTCCACCCCAGCTCCATCCAACACTCCAAGCCCTCGCCGAGGCCGCGGGGACCACACAGGTAGTCCCTGATGGCGTCCGGGAGGCAGGCGGCTTACGTTCCAGTCCAGCGAGGTGACGTCTTTGTTACTGGGGACGTCGTGGCCCCCCTCCCGGATGCAGTGCCTCAGCACCAGCTGCGTGGAGCCCCCGTTGCTGTTTTCATTCAGGTTCCATATCCTGGCGGTTGAGTCTCCGGACCTGCGCAAGGAACAGACCTGGCACTCAACCTCCCAGACCCAGAGCGAGCAACACCCACTGCTGCTTGTCGCCTGGCTGCGTCTCCATCTTTTTAATGTCGCTCCGAAAAAAAAAAAATCACAGTGGTTTTCTCTTTCCAATCTTAGATGCCCTTAATCATTTTACATGTCTGCGCATAGCTTTCCACATGGCTGAGAAAACAGCTGAATAAGGACTTTTGCACAGTCTTAGACACCCCAAGGGTTCCCCCCACTCAAAACCCTGCTCTATACACTCTGAAAAGGTTCCACACACGACACAGGAAGGGAATGTCTGTCCCAGGAGAAAAGACTCGCACACCTGGACCCTGGGCACCCCAAAACCTGACCCTGGAGGACTTGGACACGGACCCCAGGCACCCCAAAACCTGACCCTGGAGGACTCGGACACCTGGACCCCGAGCACCCCAATACCTGACCCTGGAGGACTGGGATACCTGGACCCCGGGCACCCCAAAACCTGACCCTGGAGGACTCAGACACCTGGACCCCGGGCACCCCAAAACCTGACCCTGGAGGACTCGGACACCTGGACCCCGGGCACCCCAAAACCTGACCCTGGAGGACTCGGACACCTGGACCCCAGATACCCCAAAACCTGACCCTGGAGGACTGGGATACCTGGACCCCGGGCACCCCAAAACCTGACCCTGGAGGACTCGGACACCTGGACCCCGAGCACCCCAATACCTGACCCTGGAGGACTTGGACACGGACCCCAGGCACCCCAAAACCTGACCCTGGAGGACTCGGACACCTGGACCCCGAGCACCCCAATACCTGACCCTGGAGGACTGGGATACCTGGACCCCGGGCACCCCAAAACCTGACCCTGGAGGACTCGGACACCTGGACCCCGGGCACCCCAAAACCTGACCCTGGAGGACTCGGACACCTGGACCCCAGATACCCCAAAACCTGACCCTGGAGGACTGGGATACCTGGACCCCGGGCACCCCAAAACCTGACCCTGGAGGACTCGGACACCTGGACCCCGAGCACCCCAATACCTGACCCTGGAGGACTGGGATACCTGGACCCCGGGCACCCCAAAACCTGACCCTGGAGGACTGGGATACCTGGACCCCGGGCACCCCCCAACCTGACCCTGGAGGACTCGGACACCTGGACCCCGGGCACCCCCCAACCTGACCCTGGAGGACTTGGACACCTGGACCCCGGGCACCCCAAAACCTGACCCTGGAGGACTCGGACACCTGGACCCCGGGCACCCCAAAACCTGACCCTGGAGGACTCGGACACCTGGACCCCGGGCACCCCAAAACCTGACCCTGGAGAACTCGGACACGGACACTGGGCACCCCAAAACTGACCCTGGAGGACTCGGACACCTGGACCCCGGGCACCCCCAAACCTGACCCTGGAGGACTCGGACAGCTGGACCCCAGGCACCCCAAAACCTGACCCTGGAGGACTCGGACACCTGGACCCCGAGCATCCCAATACCTGACCCTGGAGGACTGGGATACCTGGACCCCGGGCACCCCAAAACCTGACCCTGGAGGACTCGGACACCTGGACCCCGGGCACCCCAAAACCTGACCCTGGAGGACTCGGACACCTGGACCCCGGGCACCCCAAAACCTGACCCTGGAGGACTCGGACACCTGGACCCCAGATACCCCAAAACCTGACCCTGGAGGACTGGGATACCTGGACCCCGGGCACCCCAAAACCTGACCCTGGAGGACTGGGATACCTGGACCCCGGGCACCCCCCAACCTGACCCTGGAGGACTCGGACATCTGGACCCCGGGCACCCCCCAACCTGACCCTGGAGGACTCGGACACCTGGACCCCGGGCACCCCTCAACCTGACCCTGGAGGACTTGCACACCTGGACCCCAGGTACCCCAAAACCTGAGCCTGGAGGACTCGAATATCCAGATCCCGGGCACCCTCGGCCTGACCCCTTACCCTGAAGCCAAGAGGTCACTGACAGGGTTCCAGGCACAAATGAACACCTCTGACTCGTGGCCCCGAAGGACGGTGGCTTTGCTGGGCGGGATCTCCACGTCTCCGTCTATTTCCATTGGTTTCGAATGATTATCTGTCGCGGGGAACAGGACAGGACACGTGTCTGAGTGACAGGGAAGAAACACATCCATCCTCAGGGCACGTTCGCTTTACAGACAACTTCCTCCGCTGCACTGCCAGGTCACTTGTGACGACGGTAGCCAGGTGATGGCTTCTGTGTAACCTTCGGTGAAGCCACACTTCTTCACAGTCTCCAAATTCGATAGGGGGTTAAAAACTCGTGTTTATTCTTTGTGATTAGGGCCAGGCTCATAGGGGATAACAAAGGGAATAAGACTGGACACAAACAACAGACAGCTGTCTCCTAAGCAGAATTTCAAGGTTCCTTCTCTCTCTTTCATTTCTACAGTAAAAAAGCAGCATATTTTGTTACTAATAAGTCAGTGAGGAGAAGGGGATGACAGAGGATGAGACGGTTGGATGGCATCACTGACTCAATGGACATGAGTCTGAGCAAACTCCGGGAGATGCTGATGGACAGGGAAGAATGGCGTGCTACAGCCCATGGGGTCTCAAAGAGTCAGACCCCACTGAACGAACAACAGCAACACAAGTGCAATTAGGAGTTTCTGAATAACAAAGCCTATCTCAGTCTTTGTAATATCCCTAGAACTTAAGCTGCGTTGTTGCTGTTGAGTCGCTAAGTCACGTCCGACTCTTTGTGACCTGGCTTCTCTGTCCATGGGGATTCTCCAGGCAAAAAGACTGGAGTGGGTTGCTCTTTCCTCCTCCAAGGGATCTTCCTGACCCAGGGATCGAACCCGCATCTCTTAATGTCTCCTGCATTGGCAGACAGGATCTTTCCTGGTGAACAACTCAGCAACTGAACAAGTAGTCCGTTGCAAACATTGCTGCTAGAATGCAAGTTATAATGCAAATGCCAGTGGGAATAATTAGGACACATATTGAGTTTGAGTGAACTCCGGGAGTTGGTGATGGACAGGGAGGCCTGGCGTGCTGTGATTCATGGGGTCACGGAGAGTCGGACACGACTGAACGACTGAACTGAACTGAAAGTTTTCTCAGCAAAAGTTCCTTCTGTTGATGGGACAAGTGATTTTTATAAGACATCTTCCTGAGGTGTCACCTCCTTACCTACGAAGCTCCCACATGGACACACCATGCTTCTTCCAGAAAGCTCACCACCCACAACCCTTCAGGCTGCAAACAACCTCATGGTCTTGGGACTCAAACGCTATTTTCTTACTGGAACCAAGTGTGTTCCAGGCTTTTGAAGCCACGCAGACACACCCCAGATGACCCAACGGGGACTCCAGGTTGCAAAAGGGTGGTAGCAACAAGTCATGGTTGATGCCATCCCCAAGAGACTCATCCTGGATCGTGCTGTAGTGTGAAGTCGCTTAGTCATGCCCGACTCTTTGCGACCCCATGGATTGTAGTCTGCCAGGCTCCTCTGTCCATGGGATCTCCCCAGGGAGGAACACTGGAGGGGGTTGCCATTTCCGCCTCCAGGGGATATTTCAGACCCAGGGATTGAACCTGGGTCTCCCGCACCGCAGGGAGATTCTTTACCATGTGAGCCCCCAGCAAAGTCCTGAAAAGCGGACGCAATTTTTTCCTTTCTATGCGGCACAAGAAAGAAGGTTCTTGAAGGCCAGGATGAAGTCTAACTTCAGACGCTGTAAGTCTGGCTGAAGCTGCCTTGTAACAAGAGCAGGGGGGACAGAGTAGAAGCTGGAAAACAGCGGACAGTGCATGTGTGTGTGTGTCTCTGCGGGGTAGGTTGGTGGCCAGCCCTCAGGCGGAAAGTAACCCCACTGCAGAGGCCCCCTCAAATGAAGGGGGAGCTGGGAGCTTCCAGCGCGTGTTCAGGAGTGCAGCTGTCTCCATGTGGCTATGCTCCCTTGGCATTTTAGATTGAAAGACACAGTGGAGTTTAAAAGTTTGCAAGATTTCTGTCACAGTAGTGAAGGTGCTCAGTTGTGTCCAACTCTTTGGGACCCCACAGACTGTAGCTTACCAGGTTTCTCTGTCCATGGGATTTTCCAGGCAAGAATACTGGAGTGGGTTGCCATTTCCTTCTCCAGGAGATCTTCCTGACCCAGGGATTGAACCCGGGTCTCCTGCATTGTAGGCAAACGCTTTACCATCTGAGCCACCAGGGAAGTCACAGTAGTAGGTACATAAGATTTCTCAAGGCTCACCAATTATGTGCCCTTTCTGGGGTGGAAGGTGAAGAAAACAGGGACGTTCACCTTCTGGGCTGTAGCTGAACCAAACAAGGACTTTCTTCCTGTTTCACTTTTAGCACCTTGATGGAGAAACCCCATGGGACTGGGCAAGCCCACGAATGACGTGTGGGCACGAGCCACATTATCTTTTCTTCTTTCCTGGCCTCCCGCCCTTGTGAACCTTGTGAGCAATGACTATTGGAAGGTCACTTGATTTGACACTGCACAGACAGTTCTTGAAGCCATCCTGCATGGCAGCCTGGCCCTTCTCTCAGCCCAGCGGTGGAGCCGTGTCCCGACTCCAGTGGGGAGCAGCCTCAGCCCGGACATGACAATCTTCCCCTTCGGGAGTGCAGAGCAGCTCAGAGGGAAGGGTGTGTTCAAAATAGGGAAGAACACACACGCACTGGCAGAGGCTTACATGCACGCACACACACGTACACTCTGAATGTAGAACGTCCTTGAAGCTGTCTCTGATTTGTAAGCAGGAGGTTCTCTGGCCTTCCCTGGTGGCTCGGATGGTATAGAATCCACCTACCAATGCAGGAGACGCAGGTCCAATCCCTGGGTCGGGAAGATCCCCTGGAGAAGGGAATGGCTCCAGTGTTCTTGCCTGGAGCATCCAATGGACAGAGGAGCCTGGCGGGCTACAGTTCGTGAGGTTGCAAAGAGTTGGATATGACTGAGCAACTAAGCACCCTCTAACTTGAGGCTCTCTGCCTTATTTTGCACACACTTTTGGGCATTAGCTAACAGGGACTCTGCTGCAACCAACCGCATTAGCCGGCATCCACTATCTGGGCCTGGTGACCTCTCAGTGACCCTGGGCTCTGAGTGTCACGTCAGAATCTGTCCGCAGGGCAGGACAGTGCAGGGGGCCTCCAGAGACGAGACCCTCCTGAGCTGGGCGGTGTTCACACGGCAGCAGGACTCCTACAGCTGAGGATGTGCAGGGATTAGAAAGTCATGTCATCGGTACCACGTATAAAATCAGACTGCCAGCGGGAACGTGCTGGGGCTTCCCACGTGGTGCTCGTGGTAAAGAACCCGCCTGCCCCTGCAAGAGACGGGGCTTCGATCCCCGGCTTGGGAAGAGCCCCTGGGTGGAGGAAACGGCGACCCGCTCCAGTACTGGTGCCGGCAGAAGCCCGTGGACAGAGGAGCCTGGCGGGCGACAGCCCATGGGGGTTGCAAAAGAGGCAGACGTGATGGAAGTGACGTCGTGCACACATGCACGGGAATACGCTGTCGTGATGTGGGGAGCTCTGTAAATAACCCAGAGGGATGAGATGGGCTGGGAGGGAGCTTCAGGAGGGAGGGGACGTGTGTATACCCATGGCTGATTCGCGTTGATGGACGGCAGGAGACCTATGTACAACCTATGCAGATGCTGGTGTAGACGGATGGCAGAAACCAACACGATACTGCATCCTTCAATTAAACAAACCAACCACATCTAAGGATTTCGATGGGAAAATTGGAGCAAGAAGGCCTCCTAGGTGCATAGTAAGCCAACGCCAGCCAAGGCCTGCAGGGCACCGTCCAGCGGACCCAGCCAGACTCGGAGGACACCAGAGAAGCCCGCCGGGACCGGGCACCCCGCACTCACTGACGGCGTGTGCTCCGTTCTCCTCCCCGTTGACCGTGGCCTCGCCGTTCTTTGGTGGGTTCTGCTGGGAAACGGCCGCGGGGGCTGCCGTCGTGGCTGCTGCCGCCGCTGCTGCCGTCGCTGCTGCGGCCGCGGCCGCCTGCTGCTGGGCCAGCTTCTCCCGGAAGGCCTGCTGCCGCGTCTGCACCACGTCCGGCATCACCGCGTCGATCAGGGACAGCGACTCTATGGGGCGGCCGTCGAACACCGTGCCATCCTGCGGACAGAGGCCCGGGGAGGGGGGTGGGTCAGCTCCGGCTGGGTGTCTCCTGGGTCGGAAACGCAGGTGCCTGAGGCCCCGGGGAGGCGTGGGGGGCTGGCCCGGACTGGGACTGCGAAGCGGTGGCCCATAGACACCCAGCACTCGGCCAATAGCAACGTGAACCCACACGTGAGGGGGCCACCCCAAGCCTCCTATTTCCCGTCACGACCGCAGGGCTGCAGTGCTCTCAATGCAAGGAGGCGATCCTGCTCCTCAGGGCCGGGGCAGGGGGGCATCTGGGAAAATCTGGAGGCGTGTCTGGTGGTCACGACTGCAGGGGGTACAGCTGGCATGTAGCAGGGAGGGACCAGACATGCCACCCAACATCCTGCAGTGCACAGGATGTGCCCCGACTCCACCCCCAGGGAGGAAAGGTGTGGTCCTCCAGAGTGGAGAGCGCAGAGGGAGAGAGACCCTGCCCTCGCCGGATGCTCTGACAAGTCTCGGGCTCAAGCTGGACAGTCCTGCCCAGCCCGAATCAGACTCTGACTCATAGCACGCCTGTTTTCTCAGCTTCCTCTGAGTCTCCTAGTTTCCATCAACCATGGGAAAAAAAAAAATCTCCCTACCCGCTTAGAAAAGACAGGAGAGTGACAGAGTCCTTTGCTGAGAAGGTGCTCTGATTGTCAGAGTCACACGGAACTCAGGGTCTCTCCCTGTGTCTGCTAGATGTTCAGACAGGTTTTAGACCGCCTTTTCCTCATAAATCAGGAAGAAGTGAAGGACGGAGGTATCAACTACACAGTAACTCGAATGAAACAGCACCCCAGCTGACTATCGGATACTACACGATATCTGAAAATTAGGAAACAACTGAAAACAATGGAAAAAAAAAAAAGCCACCCTCACCCCCCGATTCTGCCCAGTGGCCAGTGTTGACAGGCGGGGCAGTCAGCTTCTCCGCCAACCTTCCTTCTTTGCATATTCACGTCCCAGACGGATGACGATTATGCAAAAGGTAGTCACTGCACAGAGTAATAAAACACATCCTTGCCTAAACTCTGAACACACACCGTCTCACGTATAACAGTCGGAAAGCAAAATGACAAATGAGACGACCTTTCAGTCTCCTCTAGGCAACGCTGGATTCTGAACTGCCGAGGGAGAGAAGGTACGGAGATGAAAGACATGGAAACTGCGTGTGTGTGTGTCTGTATGTGTGTGTGTGTGTCTGTATGTGTGTTTGTGTGTCTCTATGTGTGTGTGTGAAAGTCACTCAGTCGTGTCTGACTTTTGCAACCCCTTCTCCGGGCCAGAATCCTGGAGTGGGGAGCCGTTCCCTTCTCCAGGGGATCTTCCCAAGTCCACGACTGAACCCAGGTCCCCTGCATTGCAGGTGGATTCTTTACCAGTTGAGGCACGAGGGAAGCCCAAGAACACTGGAGTGGGTAGCCTATTCCTTCTCCAGTGGCTCTTCCTGATCCAGGAATCAAACCTGGGTCTCCTGCTTTGCAGGCAGATTCTTTCTCAGCTGAAAATTCTTTGCCTTTACAAGGGAAGCCCATATGTGTGTGTCTATGTGCCCGTGTGTGTGTGTGTGTCTGTGTGTGTGCCTGTGTGGGTATGCGTGTCTGTATACGTACCTGTTAACGTGTGTGTGCGTTTGTGTGTATCTGTGTGTGTAGGGAAATCCAATCACGGCATCACACACTCTGAGAGCTGGGGTCCTGTATTCCTATCCCCACACATGTTTTATGGAAAAAAAAAAAGAGAGAGACTTAGATGGGGGCACGTTGCCAGCAGAAGATCCCAGGCACCCCGATGTAAGGAGATGAAAGAGGAGACTGCCTCCTGTCGGGCTGGAAAGCCCACAGAGTCGGCAGGCAGCACCCAGGCTCCCCGCAGCGGGGCGCGTGCTGCAGGGCCTGCGTCCTGCTCCCCCCGCCTCCCCAGCCCCAGGAGGAGGGCCCACGTTACCTCGTTGATGCTGATTTCGGCCTCCACATACTGCAGGCCCTTCTGCAGGATGGAGATGAGGGCGGCGGGCGGCACTAGCGTCCCATTGATGTTGGACTGGCTGATATGGCTCTCGATACCGAATGTGAACGCCGAGTGGGAAAAACCTGCAGGAACACGGGGTGGGTGGGGTTCCGTGAGGCCTGGCCTTATAGCAGGCATCCCTGGGGGTCACACGTCCCTGACGAGTAGGGGGCAGCAGGTGGGGACGTGGTCATAGGACGCCCGGCCTCTGGTGTGGGAGGTCATGGGCGGTGTCCCAGACACAGACGGCAGACCAACGTGTGCCTGCGTGAAACAGCTGGTAAAAAAGCAGAGGCTTAAAAAAAAAAAAAAAAGAAAGGAAAGAAAGCAGCGGCTTTCCGGTGCCATTATTATTATTATTTTTTTTAAACAAAGAAACAACTTTTTTTTTTTTTTTTTAAATTTTTGGCTACCAAGTGCTGCAAGTGGGATCTTAGTTCCTAGACCAGGGATCGAACCCGTGCCCCCGACCGCCACCGCTGCACTGGGAGCTCGGGAGTCTTAACCACTGGACTGCCAGGGAAGTTTCCCCCTCCCCTCCCACCCAACCCTTTCCAGCATTATTAAAAGCAAGAGAGGCCACAGTCTGCCCCGGGGTAGACGTTACAGAAGTCGGACTCCAGGCTCTGTGTGCCTGGGTTCTGCACAACTCCTTTCAGAAGCTCACGCTGATGTTTGCTGGCAGAAGCCCCCTCCCAGCGTTCGGGGCAAACGAAGCTCACCACCAACCGTGGGAAAAAACACGAGGCGGTTCTGCACCCAACGCAGGGTAACCTTGAGTCGCTTTATGGAACTGGGCATGTTCCCCACTCCTGCCCTTGACTAAAGGCTGAAGGGTCCCCCACACCCTGCAAAGCCCCTGCAGTACCCTCGTCAAGTATCTCTGCACAAACCCACCGACAACACTGGGCAGGTGAGAGGTGCTCACAGATAAGGCATGCGAGGAGCTGCTTGGATGAAAATATGCAGAGAGAAAGATTGGGCCAGTGACTACACATCACAAACAAGGCGCAATTCAAAGAAGGAAACTGCAGTAACAAACAAGGCCTGTGTCAATGAAGGGCGCTGCAGGGCCAGGAAGGAGGTTTTCCCGGGCCTTTGGGTTGGGGAGGGAACGGTCTGAGGCATGTTTCCCCTCTGCTCTGTCACCTGCTGGGGGGGGGGGGTCCCGGGCACCCCCACCCCCATCACTTGTGAGCATCTTCCCATCAAGACCGTCTCATCCTATGTGCTGGGGTGGGTAGGGGCGTTAGCCGGGAGTCTCACAGGGGAGCCTGCACACTGCCTCCCCACCTCGCATTCCTAGGACACCCCCTTCATCAGCCGGATGATGGGCCGCCCGCCCCCAGCCTCCGTTTGGGTCAACAAATACAGCCAGCCTCTGCAATACACGGAACGGCCAGCAAGATGGCAATGTTGCTCCACACAAGGACAGCCCTGTCTGCAAACGTCGCTTTCTCTCCCCCCACCCCTCCCCCTCGTGGCCTGATTATTAAGAATATATGCCATAGGCACTTGATTCATATTTATTTCCAGAGTAATACTGTAGAGCCTGCTATTAACTTCCTGTGTTATTTCTTTACAAGCCGGAACCACCTACATGAGACTGTGCAAGAGAGCACTTGGGAGGCTCTCTCTCCAACACAGGGTCCCTGCGCTCCTGTTGTTGGAAGGGCATGAGCCAAGGAAGGCCCTTTGCAAATCGGCCTTATGTTTTTCCTTCTGACTTGTTTCTCTTCTCTGGCCCTCCTTTGCCCTAACCACTCCCGCCGCAACAGAAACATCCACCCCTGTTCTTCACCAACGACCTTATTCTCTGCATCTCCGCCACCACACACAGAGTCTTACTTAATCTCCAAGCTCTCTCACGCAGTTTCCAGCAAGGGTGCACGAGAAAAACCCCAGGTCAGCGGACACAGAAGGAGCGAGTGGATATCATCGGCTGAGAGACGCCCCAACCCCACGGACTCCCTTCCT
Source organism: Moschus berezovskii (assembly GCF_049115385.1). Lineage (NCBI taxonomy): Eukaryota > Metazoa > Chordata > Mammalia > Artiodactyla > Moschidae > Moschus > Moschus berezovskii. The sequence goes on along the minus strand of NC_142489.1, from coordinate 11,344,602 downwards.
ACATACTCTGGGCCACAGTGGCTTCTGTCTTGTAGAATTCTTCCCGGGTGCCCATCTGACCCACTGACTGTTTCCATCTCCTTATCCATGTCTCCACCAGCAGATAGGACAGGACGCCGGACTGAGAGTCATCTACTTCCCTCCTGGTATGTTCACAAGGTCCAGAGCAGAACCACACCCACTAGGGTAATAACAAGACGCCACCCACCAGCCCCGACACGGTGCCCACAGATGACCAGGTCTTGCTTCTGATTGAAGAACGCTTCTTAATTCATGTAAGCCTCCCCACGACCACCTCCCCTCCCTGCTGGCTGAGACGGTTAAAGAATCTGCCTGCAGTGCCGGAGGACCTGGGTTCGATCCCTGGGTTGGGAACATCCCCTGGAGAAGGGAATGGCAACCCACTCCAGTATTCTTGCCTGGAGAATCCCCACGGACAGAGGAGCCAACGGGGTCACAATGAGTCGGACATGATTGAACGACTAAGCACACACAGGACCACCTGCAATCTCTCCCTTGTACCCTTATGATCTGGTCCTGAGATCACCCTCAAGGTCTGACGCATGTCATGAACTAGCGCCAAGCTCGTGGCTGGACACCCGTCTCTCAGCCCACCACAAAATTCCGCCTAGAACCTTCTTCGGAGTGTTCCCCCAGGGCACAGCGTGTACTGTGGCCAGGGCCCCCGACAAATAACATCTTAGCAACTGTGGGAGCAGCAGTCAGAGAGAGGTCACACTTCTGGTATATGTCTTTTCCATTTCAGCTGCTGTAAGAAAATCCCACAGGCTGCGTGGTGTCAGCCACAGACATTTATTTCTCACAGTTCCAGAGGCTAAACTCCAATATCAAGGCACTGGCACGTTCAGTGTCTGCTCAGAACCACTTTACGGACCACACAAATAACTATGTTTTCCCCGTAATCTCAGGAGCAATAAAGCTCTGTGGGGCCTCTTACAAGGGCACTAACCGCATTCACGCAGGCCCCATCCTCAGGACCTGATCAACTCCTAAAGGCTGAACTTCCAAATATTATCTGGGGATAGTTGTTCAGTTGCTTAGCTGTGTCCGACTCTGCAAACCCATGGACTGCAGCACGCCAGGTTCCTCTGTCCTTCACCATTTCCTGGAGCTTGCTTAAACTCGTGTCCATCGAGTCAGTGATGCCATACAACCATCTCATCCTCTGTCGTCCCCTTCTCCTCCTGCCTTGAGTCTTTCCCAGCATCAGGGTCTTTTCCAATGAGTCAGTTCTTCACATCAGGTGGTCAAAGTATTGGAGTTTCAGCTTCAACATCAGTCCTTCCAATGAACATTCAGGACTGATTTCCTTTACGATGGACCGGTTGGATCTCCTTGCAGTCCAAGGGACTCGCAAGAGTCTTCTCCAACACCACAGTTCAAAAGCATCAGTTCTTCAGGGCTCAGCTTTCTTTATGGTCCAACTCTCACATCCATACATAAGTACGGAAAAAACTGTAGCTTTGACTCTATGGACCCGGGTTATGTTTAAACCAATGTATTGGGGGGAGGCTTGCAAAATTCAGTCTGCAGTCACCTTGGAAGACTGCCATCTCCAGAAAGGATGCTACCCTTGGGGCGGCCCAGCCTCCACCACCATCAGCACCCATTCCTCCCAATTGGACTCCAGGGCTACTGAGCATATTCACTTGCAGTTTGCCAATCCTATAGCTTCTGTGCCTTAAGCTTGATCAGCTTTCAGCACACCCCTTCTTCCACTCAACCAGACATGGAGGAACAAAGAACAGAGTATCAGCGGGTAGAGACGGAAATACTCAGGACTGGCTCAGTGGCAGGCGTGGAAGTTGGTGAAAAGGGGCAGAACAGAGAGCTTGGTGGCACCTGGATGACCAATCCACCTGACAGTTCAGTGTGAGTGCCGTTGGTGTTCACTGGAGCAGTCGCTGAAGCTCGCAGACCTGCCCACTGCTCAGTAGGAGGCGTCCCCGATGAAGCACTCCTCTGGAAGGTTTCTCAACCGTGACATTTGGACCGAACTGTTCTTTGTTGTGAGGGGTGTTATGTCCTAGGCATTACAAGATGGCTAGCAGCACCTATGATGTCTACACGCTAGATGTTTGTTTTCTGTTTTGGAGTTTGTAAATGTGTGTGTGTGGCTGCCCTGCATAGCATGTGGGACTCAACCCATGGCCGTGGCAGTCAAAGTCTGGAGTTCTAATCACTGCACCAGTAGGGACATCTCATTTACACACTAGATGTTAGTAGCAAGCCTTCCATAGTCAAGACAACCAAAATGTCTAACTAACCCCACTATGGCAGAGAACCAAAGACCCACGGGAACCACAGCCCCCCTAAATGACACACTCCTCAGGTCTACACCACGCACACTTCTGCTTCATTTATAAACACTATGGGTGGATTGCTGCCACTGAAAAGCAAGTCAGAGAATTCAGGTAACATGTAGCAATGGCACGGCGGGGATGGGGGGTGAGGGGGTGCGCGATAACCAGGTAAAGTCAAGAGTATTTCTGAGGAGAAAAAAGGGTATAATCATGATAAGATGGGAAAGGTTTGCATGTGCTGAGTCACTCAGTCGTGTCTGACTCTCTGTGACCTCCATGGACTGTAGCCTGCCAGGCTCCTCTGTCCATGGGATTCTCCAGGAAAGTATACAGGAGTGGGTTGCCATGCCGTCCCCCGGGGGATCTTCCCAACTCAGGGATCAAACCCAGGTCTCCTGCATTACAGGCGGATTCTGTACTGTCTAATCCACCAAGGGAAAGGTGGATTTTATGCTACATTTCTTGTAAGGCGCAACAAGGCCATCAAGAGTTAAGCATGCACCCATCTGTTCACTGAAGCACTATTCACAATACTCAAGACAGGCAAACAACCTAGCCGTCCATCAGCAGGTGAACGGATAAAGAAGACATGGTACATAGAGAAAATGGAACATCACTGAGCCAAGACGAAGAACGAAACAATGCCACCTGCAGCAACGTGGATGGAACCAGACATTATCATACTAACTTAAGTGAGTCAGATGGACAAAGAGAAAAACCAAATGATATCACTTGTATATGGAGTTTCCAAAAAAAAAAAAAAAATTAAAGAAGCACTAATGAACTTCTTTATAAAACAGAAACAGACACCCAGATTTAGAAAACAAACTTACTCAAGGGGAAGGTAGGGAAGGGATAATTAGCAGTATGGGATTAACCGAGACACACTATCATACACAAAACAGATAACCAGCAAGGAGCTACTGCATGGCACAAAGAACCATAGTCAATGCTGTGCAGTAACAGGTAAAGTAACAGAAGTTTAAAAGGAATATAAATATATACATTTATGGGGCTTCCCTGGTGGCTCAGCTGGTAGAGAAGCTGCCTGCAATGCGGGAGACCCGCGTTCGATCCCTGGGATGGGAAGATCCCCTGGAGAAGGCAAAGGCTACCCACTCCAGTATACTGGCCTGGAGAATCCCTTAGTCCACAGAGCCGAAAAAGAGTTGGACACAACTGTGCGACTTTCACTCGCTAAACACCTGAAACTAACACATATTGTAGATCTTACTACACTTCAATAAAAATAATACATTAAAAAAAAAAAAAGATCTTGAAGAGCACTGTGCTTCCCATCTGGGGTGAAGAAGCTAGTCTCATGAGGAAACCAGCGTGTGCCTGGATGTGTCTCACCCACGAGGCAACCCAAAAGATTAAAAACTAAGCACATGCTTTGTTTCCTGCTAAACCGCTAAGCCAGACCTCTTTCACAAATGGCCTCCCAAACCACTGGAGCTGTGCACTGAACCATCCTGCCCAATTAATGCCGGCCTGATTCATCAGCAGAACCTGCTAAAGAATCACTCACTGGTCCTTGGAAACACTGCTTATTCAGCGGAGAAAGGCAGACACGTAATATTCGGGGCAGTTGTGTGGGCGGTGGTCTACCTTCAGCTGAAACAAAGGCACCTGGGTGGGGAAGACCCCCTGGAGAAGGGAAAGGCTACCCACTCCACTATTCTGGCCTGGAGAATCCCGTCGACTGTATAGTCCCGTGGGGTCACAAAGAGTTGCAAACGACCAAGCATGTCCAACTCTTAACATTAAAGAGACTTGTCTGAGACACTAAAGGCATAGTCTTTATTAAGGATTTCATAGACTTAATACTGGGAATACTGACAGCTATCCAAAGCCAACGGGCACGATATGAAAATTGTCTAGACCAGGGATATGCAGCCCAGGGCCCACGCTGCCTGTATTTATAAGTTTTTACTGGAGTAGTCATGGCCCATGAGTTGATATGCTATCTGTGACTGCTTTCACACTGCAATGGGCTTCCCTGGTGGCTCAGATGGTAAAGCGTCTGCCTGCAATGCGGGAGACCTGGGTTCGATCCCTGACTCCGGAAGATCCCCTGGCGAAGGAAACGGCAACCCACTCCAGTACTCTTGCCTGGAAAATTCCATGGACGGAGGAACCTGGAAGGCTACAGTCCTTGGGGTCACAAAGAGTTGGACACGACTGAGTGACTTCACTTTTACACTGCAATGGCAGAGCTGAGCTGTCGCAAGAGATACAGTATGGGCCTCAAGTGAAAGTACAAGTGTTTGCTGCTCAGTCGTGTCTGACTCTTTGTGACCCCATGGACTGTAGCCCACCAGGCTCCTCTGTCCACGGGGATTCTCCAGGCAGGAATACTGCAGTGGGTTGCCATTTCCTCCTCCAGGGGATCATCCTGACCCAGGGATCGAACCCATATCTCTGACATCTCCTACACTGGCAGGTGGATTCTTTACCAACTGTGCCACCTGGGAAGCCCATATATCCACAGACACGTGTGCATACATATATGTGGACCCACAGAGACAGACCACACGAAAGCAAGGGTCACGGTCTCCCCCGTATCCCTTCTTCCATTTCTTACTGCTATGGACTAAATGCCTGTCTCCCAACATTCATACACTGAAAATGCACTTCCTAAGGTGGTGGTGTCTGCTTTCGAACTGTGGTGTTGGAGAAGACTCTTGAGAGCCCCTCGGACTGCAAGGAGATCCAACCAGTCCATCCTAAAGGAGATCAGTCCTGGGTGTTCATTGGAAGGACTGATGCTAAAGCTGAAACTCCAATATTTTGACCACCTCATGCGATGAGTTGACTCACTGGAAAAGACCCTGATGCTGGGAGGGATTGGAGGCGGGAGGAGAAGTGGATGACAGAGGATGAGATGGTTGGATGGCATCACCGACTCAATGGACATGGGTTTGAGTGAACTCCGGGAGTTGGTGATGGACAGGGAGGCCTGGCGTGCTGTGATTCATGGGGTCGCAAAGAGTTGGACACGACTGAGCGACTGAACTAAACTGATCTGAAGGTGGTGTCAGGGAGGTGATCAGGACACAAGGGTGGGGTCCTCACGAACGGGGTTAGTGTCCAAACCGACACGGGTAAACACTCAGTTCCCTACTGTTATCTGCAGGATGACATACAACTTTCTTCCCACAACACCTTCCTGGCCTTTCAGCAGCCTGCAGTGACTCCGCCAGCACCTGGGAATTCCCATCCTCCGTAATGGTGAGAAACAAACTGCTCGTGTTTACGAGCCACTCGGTCTGCAGCCTTTTGTCCACAGCAGCCGGAAAGGCCCTGAGACGCGCCTTCTGCTCTGTGTGACTGACAAGGTGACAGTACCAGGAGCCGCTGTTCACCGGGGGCTTCCCCAAGTGTCGGCCGGCAGGATTAGAGCTTTCTCGGTGCCAGTCGACAGGACCCAAGACCGTCACAGTGACCTGGCTGATCTGACACGAGGAACCAAGGACTCACTCTCCTTCTCAAAAGCAGTGAAGTGTCTGCAGACCCGAGCGTGGCCTTGGAAGCCTGTCATTTCCTGCGATAAGAAGCTTGGCCACCTCTCACTATGCCTCACCAGGCTGCCTTTGCGAGCAGCATACAGACCACTTTCCCGCAGGACACCTCTGCTTAAGACTCTGCTCCCTTGGCCTACAACCGTGGTTCGTGGTTGTAAAGTGCGGGCACTTCTGTCAGCCAGAGGAAGATATGGGCCACAGCTGGAAATACTTTTGCTTGTCACCAGAGGGTGTGTTGCTGCTCAGTTGCTAAGTCTTTGAAGAACATTCCACGCATCTGCTATAGTTTCTCTTTATTACAAAGGGGGGCGACAGAGGATGAGTTGGTCGGATGGCATCACTGACTCAAACAGACATGAGTCTGAGCAAACTCCGGGAGATGGTGATGGACAGGGAGGCCTGGCGTGCTGCAGTCCGTGGGGTAGCAGAGAGTCGGACATGGCTGAGCAACTGATCAATAACAACTCTCTATTTGCGGAGAGGACACACTTCACCAGCCTGGGCCTACCCTCGTTGGCTTCCTTCTCTGACCAACAAACAGGTGGAATTAGGGGATTGCCAAGGTCCCTTTCAATTCTCAAATTCTGTATAGAGGAAGGAACGACCTCATCATCCCAAATGAACCCGAGAGATCTCGATTTATGGAGGCGACTGAGGGACGACACGCAGAGATTAAGGCCACCGAGAGATGAACCCGTGACCTGCAGTTTCTGTGGGAAGGGGCCACGCCATGCTGCCAGGGTTACAAGAAACCTTATCGCAACAGGGACCACATCGCCAAGAAATAGCAACTGAGACTACAGCTTTATGAAAACGAAGGTGAGTCAGCAGCTCGGTGGGAACGTTGCCCACTGGACAGACGACAGAGTTAGAGTCTGTGTGTTTGGGAGGTCTGCAACATGATTTTCACGAGAGCCACCTCTGAGAGAGAGAGAAGGAGCCCACCAGCCCTGGCCATCAGTCCAAGCCTACAATCAATGAAAGCCAAGCAGCCACTGGTCAGCACGCTCATCCATTCCAACTGGCTATGCGGATGGAAGACCAGTTCAAAAATCACTGCAGATGGGGACTGCAGCCATGACATGAAAAGACGCTTGCTCCTCGGAAGAAAAGCCATGACAAACCTAGACAGCTAGGTTTGAAAAAACAGAGACGGTATGAAAAAACAGAGACGGTACTTTGCCGACAAAGGCCTGAACAGTCAAAGCTGTGGTTTTTCCAGCAGTCGTGTACGAATGTGAGACCTGGACAATAAAGAAAGGCTGAGCACCAAACAACTGATGCTTTTGAACTGTGTTGCTGGAGAAGACTCTTCAAGAGTCCCTTGGACTGCAAGGAGATCCAACCAGTCCATCTTAAAGGAAATCAGTCCTGAATATTCACTGGAAGGACAGATGTTGAAACTGAAGCTCCAATCCTTTGGCCACCGATGCAAAGAGCGAACTCACTGCAAAAGACCCTGATGCTGGGAAAGATTGAAGGCGGGAAGAGAAGGAGACGACAGAAGATGAGATGGTTGGATGGCCTCAGTGACTCGATGGACATGAGTTTGAGCAAGCTCCAGGAGTTGGTGATGGACAGGGAAGACTGGTGTGCTGTGGTCCATGGGGTCGCAAAGAGTCGGACACAACTGAACAACAAACAAATGGGAATGGCACCTGACAGTGGGATCATCTTTGGAAACAAACGTGTGGACTGCTAAGGTATATGCAGTGCTTCCTTGTTTCTGGAACATCCCTGGACACAGAGCAGTCAGCGCTCCGTGTCCATTCTCCTCTGTCCGTTCTTCCTGGATGGTACAGTTTTCTGCCACAGAACTGCAGTGGCCTGCAACACGGCCCGCCTTCCTCTGGGCGTGGGAGACCACATGATTCGGGTGCGGGGGTGTTGGGGAGAGTACAGGTAACAAATAAAGACGGAAGAGAGGCTGAAGGCAGTGAAGGGGGTGCTGTTGTTTAGTCACTAAGCTGTGTCTCACTCTCTGGGACTCGGTGGACTGTGACCCGCCAGGCTCCTCTGACCATGGGATCTCCCAGACAGGGATGCTGGAGTGCATTGCCATTTCTTTCTCCAGGGGATCTTCTAGACCCAGGGATCGAATCCAAGACTCCTACACTGGCAGGTGGACCCTTTACCACTGAGTCCAGTTAAGTGCTGGACCACTGAAGTTGCTCAGTCATGTCTGACTCTTTGTGACCCCACGGACTGTAGCCTACCAGGCTCCTCCATCCATGGAATTTTCCAGGCAAGAGCACTGGAGTGGGTTGCCGTTTCCTTCTCCAGGGAATCTTCCCAACCCAGGGATCGAACCCAGGTCTCCCACATTATAGGCAGACGCTTTACTGTCTGAGCCACCAGGGAAGCCCAGTTAAGTGGCAGCTGTGCCCAATAAATCAAAGAGGGGAACACACACACACACACACACACACACACACACACTGAGAAGCTGTAAACAGACAAGGCGGGAGAATAAGATACCATCCCCTCATCTTTGGGGCTAATTTATCATCAGTTCCCTTCTTCTTTTTGGACTTGATGGATTCGTCTCGCCAGGGGATTACCTTTTCTGCCCAGGGAAGCCACACAAAACCGCTAACCCCAGTTTCATTCATGGTCAAAAGCACCAACATTCGCTGAGAGCTGTTTTTGACTCTGCAATCACTGCACACAGGCACGTCAGCTTTACATTTCAATACCTGTATCTAAACCCCCGCCCCCGCCCCCAGCCCCCGCTTTCTGTGCTAATTCTCTACTATCTCGCTGGAGAAAAACTTGCGCGCAGGCAGGCTGCTCTCAGAGCTGCAGACCTACTCCCGCTGACCTGCTGTAACGTGGAATTTGCTGTAAAATGGAACTGCTTGGAAGGCGCCCAAAAGAAATAGCAGGAGAACCTCGTTAAAAATAGGGTTTCGCTTCTAACATCTGGCCTGGACCCCAGGGGTGGCGGCTAAGTGTGGACCTGCCAAGACGTTTAATATCCCCCAAACCTGGGAGGGCTCCAGGAGGAGAAGGCATTAGTCAGGTTATAAATGCAGGGTGCTATTTCCTCCCGGGGCCGACAAACTGTGAGGGGAGGCAGCTCGCCCACGAGGGGCCTCGGGGCACGCTCCCCCAGACCCCAACCCTGGCTTCCAGCCGCCACGCAGAGAAGCCAAGGTTTGGAGCCAGCCCCTTTTGGCCCCATCACCCCCAACAGCCCTTGAACCCTCATAAAGTTTGGACTCGCTATTTTGTTAATTGGGGAATTCAACCACGACCGCCAACACAGAGATTTATGATGGATGACACCATTAAAAACTGCGATAATAAGAAAAACACACATGCACCACTTAGGGGGAGGAGAAAGCAGTTTGGAAGAGAGAGGGAACAGTCACATCACTAGATGCTTGATGCAACTGCTGTTCTTACCCTGGGGTAATTTCCTCCAGTCCCTCTTACCTCTGTAAGCTGATTTTTTACACGTTTAATTCTTGGGGTCCTAGAATTTTACACCCCTATTCTTTCTTACCTAACACAGGATCACCACGTCCCCCAGTGACTCATTAGTCTCGGCCGCCATTCTGCCTAGGGCTTCCTTCCCTGGGTGGCTGAGATGGTAAAGAGTCTGCCTCCAAGGCAGGAGACGCAGGTTCATTCCTTGGGTCAGGAAGATCCTGGAGGTGGACACGGCAACCCTCTCCAGTAATTCTGCCGGAAGAATTCCTATGGACAGAGGAAGCCTGGTGGGCTCACAGTCCATGGGGTCGCAGAGAGTCAGTCGGACACGACTGAAGTGACTTAGCACGCACACCGTTCTGTTGAAGTCTCAGTTTTCATGGAGGGTCACCCCTGATGCGCTCGGCCTTCAGATTTCATTTTCAAAAACTAGCCACCGGGCTTCCCGTCGGCCACCCTGGCCTTCACCTGCTGCCGTGACCCAGCGTCCCTGTATTTCCTTCCCCATCCTGTATCCTTTGGCCTTCTTGCCAGGATGCTTCTTCACCCCTCAACGGGGTAACTGGCTTTTGCTGAGCCTTGTGACATTCACGCGGGTTCTTAATGATTTTGCTTGAAATGCTCTGCTTCCTTTCTTCCCTGAAGAGTTCTGGTTCAAATGCCTCCTTCTGCCTGCACCCCTCCCTGCTCCTCTGTGAACATGGCCAACCTCACGTTTAGCAGCCCCTGTGTCAAGACGCCTGTTTAATTCCCTAGGCGGGGAGAAAAAGACTTCCTCCTCTCGTGCGTCTCCTTCCAACCCCAACACTAGGGCAGTGCCACCACTCAACAGGGCCAGCGAGAGACATTTGGAAGAGCTGAAAATCCTGACAACTGCTTCATCCGGGCACTTCAGATTCCTCGAGGGTGCCTGTACCTCTGATGGTACCCGAAACAATTTTACAAAGCACGGGGTAGATATTTTAAAATCTAAAAATTATTATTGTGCATTATGCAAACACAATAGTAGATGTATTTGAAAATTTAGTGAAAAGTTAACTGCTTCAACTGAAGGAAAAATGTTTGTAAATATTAACGAAATACTTTGAGGTGTATGCAAATATGGCAAAATGATATCTCTGGTACAAAAGAAGCAAGGACGGGAAATACACGTATAGACAAGGGAGGACTACAGACATGTTCAAAGGACACGGAAGTAATAAATAGTCAGGGTACAAACACCGCGTCCAGGTTCCCTGGACAGGAAGAAAATATGTATTCTATGGGCAGTCTCAGACAAGAGTCTGCAAGCTGTATCCTCTGGGCCAAATCTGGCCCCTGGCTTGTTATTATAAATAAAGTTTTATTTAAACACAGCTACTCTCAATGGTCTATGTACTTTTGATGGCTGCTTTTGGCCTACAAAGACAGAAATGATTGGTTGCGATAAGAGACCCAAACAATACCTTTTAAAGAAAGATTCTGCCAACTAATCCAGGAGAGAGACCTAAATTATGGGACTACAGGTCCTTCGGAAAGCAATTTTAGATACCTTGGCTTGTTTGATGAGGCCAGTATAACCGTAAGATGCAAATCTGTTGACAATATTGGAAAGGAACATCACTGCCTAGCTTCCCTTAGTAAAACAGACATGAACGTACCAGATAGAGAGTTAACAAGACTGAATTCAGTGAAGAGGACAAAATGCCCAGGTCACGTGGGGTTTATTTCAGGAATGCAGACTTAATGCCTGAAAAGAAATCAACTATCCCACCACGTTTAGAGTGAAGAAAAATCATTTAAGTAGAAGATTCTGGAGCCAGAGGGTGCGTTCTGAATTCCAGCTCTCTGACTTCCTGGCAGCGTGACCTGGGCAAGCCGCTATCTCCTCAGCGCTTTGGGTCACTCAAGTGTCAACGATGGAGGCAGCTATCTCTCTACTTCTTGAAAAGAAAACGAAAGCGTTAGTCGCTCCAGTCGTGTCCAACTCTTTGCAACCCCGTGGACTGTAGCCTGCTAGGCTCCTCTGTCCATGGGGATTCTCGAGGCAAGAATACTGGAGTGGGTTGCCATGCCCTTCTCCAGGGGGGTCTTCCCGACCCAGGGATCGAACCTGGGTCTCCGGCATTGCAGACAGACTCTTTTTTTATCGTCTGAGCCACCAGGGAAGCCCCATCTCCCTCTTAGGGGGAAACAGTCTGACACATCAAGAACTGAGAACCATGCCTGGCACACAGCTCATGCTCAATAAACGGAAGCCAAAGTCACTCAGGCCAAATAATGAAAAAGATGGAAACACTGACAAGATACAGGTAGTGCCCGGCTGACGGGAAGGCCAGGCTGAGAGGACTGGGCACGGAGGCAGTCGGAAAGATACCGTGAACGAGAAATATATGACAGTGATTCTGACATTTTTCACGTGAAACCTGGATGAGGTTACGGGGTCAGAGGAAGTTCTTCTTTGCAGGGGAGGAACAGGAAATGGCAATGCTCTCAGTGTGGGATAATGTTGAAGAACGCTTGGGAAATACACAATTAACACAGCAGTACAGAAGGCAACGGAGAAGCTGGAGGTGGCTCCCCCACACTGGGGGATCTGAGGAGAGGCTGGGGAGAGACCCACCCCCTATCCCCAGACTGGGGGATGAGACGTGAGTTAGGGACGGAAACCTAGACTTGCAGAAAGAGCAGCCCACTGCCCGTAAATGATGCAGGAGGGAAAGCAAAAAGGATGTCACCTTGGGGACCGTGGCATTTTACACGTGGCGGAGGAGACCTCACTCGGGCTACAGACAGAAACCCGGGAGAAAAAGGACACTGTGGTGTCTGACAGTCCAGATGACTGGCTCGCTGAGTCTGGAAGGAAGAAAGGGAACTGTGATTGGCAGAACGAAGTACATCAAAGCTGGACACGTTGAAGGTCACATTAGAATTTCAAAGCAGGCAGATCTTAAATGCGATGGTGTATGAACTTTGGAAACAGGCATCGTGGTAAGCGCGGTAATTCATCTCAGCTAAAAAAAGGAACCGGGAACCATCTGAGGCTTTTTCATATCGTCCCCACCCTTTAAAGGAGGAAGCAGTGGCCTAAGAAGCCTTAAGGACTTCTTCAACAGCACCTAACCTTTCTCCGATGGCCATACCCATGGAAACGATTTGGCTATATTGAGCAAGACACACATTGCACTGACATGCAGGCTTCCCAGGTGGCGCAGTGGTAAAGAATCCACCTGCCAAGGCAGGAGACCCAGGAGACGCGGGTTCAATCCCTGGGTCGGGAAGATTCCCTGCAGAAGGAAGTGGCAACCCACTCCAGTATTCTCGTCCGAAAAATCCCACTGACAGAGGAGCCTGGCAGGGGTTGGGTGGGGCTACAGTCCATGGGGTCGCGAAAGAATCAGATGTGGCTGGGCGACTAAACAACAAGTTACACACACTCAGCCGATTGTCAAATGCTTTTCTAGCGAATTGCTTTCTCCCGATTCTCTGACAAGTAAACAAGCACAGGAATGGCAAACCTTGAATCTGAGCTTTGAACGCACGAACAACAGACAGCAGAAAACTCAGGAAAGATGCTGCAACCGCAACAGCACGGGAACCCGGGATGACTGTGAACCTCGGGGACGGATCAAGAGCAACTTCTCCACGGTTCCGTTTTGCTGCGCTTCAGTGGGTTATCATCACCCCCAAAGGGCAGTTGAGGAAGACGCTCTTTTTTGAATGAAGAGGAGCTCGTTGGCAACGGGCACCACTCAAAGAGGGTTTGGGAGGAGATGACCCCCACACACTGCAGGGTCTTTCGAGAGCCCTAAGGGGCCTAAAGGGAGATCGGCCCCCCGCAGACTGAGCTCTGTCCTGCAAAGGAGGCGAGGGCAAGCTCTGCTGCGGGAGGCGTGTGCAGCCCTGCCCCCACAAAGCTCTCCTGAGGGGTGCTTTACGCTCTTCTATGTGAGAGGCGTGGGTACCACGTTCTCCAGCTACTTACCCACACCTAGACTCTTTACAGTGAGTTTTCAGACGTGAGGTAAAAACACACAAGTGCACACGTGACCGATATACAATCACACACTGCAGGTGTCCACCTGGAGGGACTGGGGCTGGGTGGACAGCCTGGGTCTGCCCTGGTGCTCCTGTCCCCCCACCCCCGACAAGAGCTGCTGCTGCTGCTGCTGCTAAGTCACTTCAGTCGTGTCCGACTCTGTGCGACCCCACAGACGGCAGCCCACCAGGCTCCCCCATCCCTGGGATTCTCCAGGCAAGAACACTGGAGTGGGTTGCCATTTCCTTCTCCAAAGTGTGAAAGTGAAAAGTGAAAGTGAAGTCGCTCCGTCGTGTCCGACCCTTAGTGACCCCACGGACGGCAGCCTACCAGGCTCCTCCGTCCATGGGAGTTTCTAGGCAAGAGTACTGGAGTGGCTTGCCATTGCCTTCTCCGCGACAAGAGCTGCAGCCCATATAAAAGCCTGGATGGCAAAGCTCGGGTGGCTGGCAACTCAGCCGCTTTGCCACAAAACTCGCTGCTGGCAGAACCAGGTGTCATCACATTGCTCAGCCAGGAGGACACCCACAGGTCTGTGTCTGGTTCTCCTGGATTGGACCCCACGCACCTCGGCCCTTGGCTGACTATAAGCTATTTTTTACTTGGGAGGGGGGTGGGGGTTGTTCCCAGGTGCTGCTAGGGGTAAACAACCCTCCTGCCAATGCAGGAGACTTAAGAGATGCAGGTTTGATCCCTGGCTAGGGAAGATCCCCTGGAGGAGGGCAAGGCAGCCCACTCCTGGAGAATTCTTGCCTGGAGAATTCCCTCAGTCCATAGCGTCACCTTCCCTGGTGGCTCAGTTGGTAAAGAATCTGCCTTCAATGTGGGAGACCCAGGTTCAGTCTCTGGGTCAAGAAGATACCCTGGAGAAGGAAATGACAACCCACTCCAGTACTCTTTCCTGGAAAATCCCACGGACAGAGGAGCCTGGTGGGCTGCAGTCCATGAGGTCACAAAGAGTTGGGCACGACTGAGCGACTAACACACCTATAGCGTCGCCAAGAGTCACTTGAAGTGACTTGGCAGCCACATACGGATTACATCTCAATGGAGAAAAACTGAAGCTATCAATTCCAAACAAAGGGCTCTACTGGATGCTGTGTAAACAAGACAGCTGAACAAACCAAATATACACCCAGTTCAGTTCAGTTCAGTTCAGTTGCTCAGTCATGTCTGACTTTTTGCGACCCCATGAATCACAGCACGCCAGGCCTCCCTGTCCATCACCAACTCCCGGAGTTCACTCAAACTCATGTCCATCGAGTCAGTGATGCCATTCAGCCATCTCATTCTCTGTCATCTCCGTCTCCTCCCACCCCCAATTCCTCCCAGCATCAGACTCTTCTCCAGTGAGTCAACTCATCGCATGAGGTGGCCAAACTATTGGAGTTTCAGCTTTAGCATCAGTCCTTCCAATGAACACCCAGGATTGATCTCCTTTAGAATGGACTGGTTGGATCTACTTGCGATGGAAGGGACTCTCAAGAGTCTTCTCCAACACCACAGTTCAAAAGCATCAATTCTTCGGCAATCAGCTTTCTTCACAGTCCAACTCTCACATCCATACATGACCACGGGAAAAACCACTGCCTTGAATAGACGGACCTTGGTTGGCAAAGTAATGTCTCTGCTTTTTAATATACTATCTAGGTTGGTCATAACTTTCCTTCCAAGGAGTAAGCGTCTTTTAATTTCCTGGCTGCAATCACCATCTGCAGTGATTTTGGAGCCCAAAAAATAAAGTCTGACACTGTTTTCAATGTTTCCCCATCTATTTCCCATGAAGTGATGGGACCAGATGCCATGATCTTCGTTTTCTGAATGTTGAGCTTCAAGCCAACCTTTTCATTCTCCTCTTTCACTTTCAAGAGGCCTCTGAGTTCCTCTTCACTTTCTGCCATAAGGGTGGTGTCATCTGCATATGTGAGGTTACTGATATTTCTCCTGGCAATCTTGATTCCAGCTTTTGCTTCTTCCAGCCCAGCGTTCCTCATGATGTACTCTGCATAGAAGTTAAATAAGCAAGGTGACAATATACAACCTTGACGGACTGCTTTTCCTATTTGGAACCAGTCTGTTGTTCCATGTCCAGTTCTGACTGTTGCTTCCTGACCTGCATACAGGTTTCTCAAGAGGCAGGTCAGGTGGTCTGGGATTCCCATCTCTTTCAGAATTTTCCACAGTTTATTGTGATCCACACAGTCAAAGGCTTTGGCATAGTCAATGAAGCAGAAATAGATGTGTTTCTGGAACTCTCTTGCTTTCTCCATGATCCAGCGGATGTTGGCAATTTGATCTCTGGTGCCTCTGCCTTTTCTAAAACCTGCTTGAACATCTGGGAGTTCACGGTTCACATATTGCTGAAGCCTGGCTTGGATTGTATACAATTATGAGGAATGTAACAGAAATGGAGACACAGCATCTACTTTGATTAACTTGTTGATCTTTTTGATTGACTTTTCTTGAGACATAAGTGCCATGTAACAAAGTGTAAGCTTGGGGTATCCACTGTGATGATCTGACACATGGATACACATTGTGGAAGAATTACACAATAAGGTCAGCTCACATATGCAGCACTGCACGTGATTAACCTTTATTTACTTCACTGAGAATATTTCCATGATCTTAGCAACCTTAGCAACCTTCAAGTACCTAATATACCACTATGAAGGTAGGTTATAATCCATATCTTTTTGCTGTAATCCACTGCGAGTGTAAAGGTTACTAAATTTTGGGGAAGTCGCTCAGTCGTATCCGACGCTTGGCGACTGCATGGACTATACCACGGAATTCTCCAGACAAGAATCCTGGAGTGGGTAGCCTATCCCTCCTCCAGGGGATCTTACCAACACAGGGATCGAACCCGGGTCTACTGCATTGTAGGCAGATTCTTTGTTTACCAGCTGAGCCACAATGGAAGCCCAAGAATACTGGAGTGGGAAGCCTATCCCTTCTCCCATGGATCTTCCCGGCCCAGGAATTGAACCGGGGTCTCCTACACTGCAGGCAGATTTTTTTAGCAACTGAGCTACCAGGGAAGACCGAATTCTGTGACTCCTTCCAGCAAATCATAGAGCCTAAGGATAGTCTAGGAGACAGGAACACATCACCAAAGAACTGGAAAGAAAGAAATGAGCCATTTCTGTTTCACTTGACTTAATTCCTTGCTCCCTCCCTCCCTTTCCTTCTGGGGATCAAATCCCAGTCCCAGCAGTGAAAATGCCAAGTCCTAGCCACTGGACCACCAGGGATTTCCCTCACCTGCTTTTAAATTACTTTTATCCTGTGCTCATGCGGACAAACCATTCAGGTATTCCTTACTTATTATCTGATGAAACGAATATTTTCCTGTATGCTTTCTAAAGCAAAGGCTACCACTGCCTCACAGAAGTGCTTGCCTTTACCGTTTCATAAAGATTCTCTTTTTAAACGGGGACAACATTAGCAATGTAAAAATGCCACCACAGTCAGAGAAATATTTTTAGCTACTCAGCTGAACAATGAGCTCTGAACCTGGGTTTAAATTAAGCTAGCTGAACCATTAAAATGCCTTCCCAAATCCGGGGCAGGATGGCGGGGGGGACGTGTCTAGCATAAGAAGACAGTCCAAGCTCCCAGGAAACACAGTGGAGCCTACGGGGTGATCTGTCAGCTGGTGGAATTAGAGGGCAATGCTGCTGAATCATTTCGGGAGACGCAATTATTCACGAATGTTAAGAGTAACACTCCTTCCCTGATTATCTAATCTCAGCGGGAGTCCCCCCCCCAATAAAAAACCAAAACCCAAAGAAAAACAAAACCCAGATTGAAGACAGCTACTCCCAATTATTTTATTATCTGCTGGAGAACAGCATTGGCAGAAGTCCCTCCTTCTTCGAGGGGAAAAGTACTCTGGAAAAATTTAATAAAAACAGGGACCGCTAGGACCAGTGTTAGAGTTCACTCGTGTCCTGGAGAAAGAATCAAAATGTAACCCAAGAAGATGAAAAAGAAGGAAGAAATGAGAATCTCGTGACAACTGCACTTTGCAATAAAAGCTAACTGAAGAAACACATCCCACAACTGAAGGATGTTATCAAGTTCTCAACTAGGGGTGGTTCTGCCCTCAGAGGGACATTTGGTAAAGGCATCTTTGGTAAAGACATCTTTGGTTGTCACCACGGAGGGTGAGGGGGCAGGGCGTTCTGTCATGCAGTGGGTGGAGTCCAGGGATGCGTTTTAAGAACCTACCATGGAGCATAGCCGCCCAGCCCATAGGTCAACAGTGCTGAGGTTCAGGAAGCCTGGCCTCTAGGAAAGGTTGAGCGTCTTTAGATAATGCAATGCTGTTCGGACCATTCAGAGTCCCTCCAAGAGATTCAGTTTAGTTTAGTTCAGTTGCTCAGTCGTATCCGACTCTTTGTGACTCCATGGACCGCAGCACAACAGGCCTCCCCGTCCATCACCAACTCCCGGAGTTCACTCAAACTCATGTCCATCGAGTTGGTGATGCCATCCAGCCATCTCATTCTCTGTCGTCCCCTTCTCCTCCTGCCCCCAATCCCTCCCAGCATCAGAGTCTTTTCCAGTGAGTCAACTCTTCGCATGAGGTGGCCAAAGGATTGGAGTTTCAGCTTCAGAATCAAGTCCTTCCAATGAACACCCAGGACTAATCTCCTTTAGTACGGACTGGTTGGATCTCCTTGCAGTCCAAGGGACGCTCAAGAGTCTCTTCCAACACCACAGCTCAAAAGCATCAATCCAAGAGATTAAGACCCTCAAACTCTGCCCACCTAGGAGAAATCTGCAAGGTGAAGACCACAATGGGGATATTAAAAACCTGGCAAGACACAGGACAAGGAGTGCAGAAGAACACTGGAGAACACTATTAAAATACTTATTGGTTTTCGGCTGTGATGGGTCTTTGGTGCTGTGGGCGGGCTTTTCTCTGGTTGTGGCCAGCTGTGGCTACTCTCGAGTCGCAGGGCCTGAGCTCCCCATTGCAGTGGCTTCTTTTGTTGAAAGAGCATGGGTTCGAGGGGCACGTGGGCTCAGTCGTTTCGGCTCATGGGCTTAGCGGCTCCCCAGCATGTGGCATCTTTCCGGACCGGGTATCGAACCCAGGTCCCCTGCAATGGCAGGTGGATTCCTATCCATGACGCTACTAGGGCACGTCCCTGAATATGGACTTTTATCCTTCTGCTAACGATACAGCCTTTCCAGCCCCTATGGTGCCAATCAAATGCTTCTCACAACAATGTCCCAGGAGGGGCCGGCCAGGTGAGCCTGGCCTATGATGCACCCTTGAGTCCGCTGAATTACCAAGGAAGCAAAACTCTGGCTCTGGATATATGACAACCGCCATTCACCTTCAGAAGACTCTATTATTTTTCTGTTGCCAAAAGCCCCAGAATGGCTGTGTGGCTATCCGCTTCTAAGCTAACACGGTAACGCTCAAACCCATTATACAAAAGACACTCCATTAGAACCGAAGCCTGTGCCTTGGCTAACGACCTGCAAAATCTTAATTAAAATGTCTCAGCTGCATCTGAATTACTGACCACCTTCTCCATCTCAGTGATAGGCAAAGCTCTGCAGACCATGGAAGCGCAAAGTCATGATTTCTCTGGTCTTTTTTTTATTTCAGTAATTTCAAGATTATCATGAGGTCACAGGAAGCTGTGAAAACAGCGGAGTCATTTCACCCAGCCACCTTCAACGGTGACATCTTTTCTCGCCGTAAGACAGTATCAAAACCAGGGAGTGACAATCAGCTGACGGGTCACCTGACTGCAAACCTTCAGCTTTCCTCCTTTCCGATCGGTGTGTAAGCATTACCCAGGCACACAGCGTCTATGTGAAAGCCACTCAGTCGTGTCTGACTCTTTGTGGCCCCATGGACTGTAGCCCTCCAGGCTCCTCTGTCCATGGGATTCTCCAGGCAAGAATACTGCAGTGGTTTGCCTTTCTCCAGGGGATCTTCCCCACCCAGAGATAGAACCTAGGTTTCCTGCATTGGCAGGTAAATACCTTTTTTTGTTTTTAAACCACTGAGCCACCTGGGAAGCACTTATTCAGTGAATTACACCATGTGAGATCCTCTCGGGCCAGGGATCAAACCTGTGTCACCTGCATTGGCAGGGGAATTTTTAATCCCTGGACCACCAATATGCATAATTTTTACACTGCTCGGGAACATTTCTGCAGAGTCATACCTCTGTGTGTTCAGAACAGAACCAACCTTCGGCTCTGTGCTTGGACTTGCCTTTGGAGAGAAAATGCCACCTAAATCTTACTCTAAATCTGACGTGAGGAGGGGTGGGGCATAGGTGTGTGCTACATGGTCAGGAAATCTTTCTAACCATTCTCCTAACAGAAGCTCCAAAAAATGAATGGAAAAATGCCATCTACCTTCCATCTAAAACCTCAAGAGTCTGGTGATGTAACATTTATTCACAAGGGTAATATAGAACACAAAGCCATGTGTGTATTATGTAAACCAAAGGAAACTCACCTGATTCTACCTGGCCAGTCACGTGAGTGCAGATATGGGAGCGGGACCAATCCATCCTAAAGGAAATAGACCCTGAATACTCCCTGGAAGGACTGATACTGAAGCTTTAGTGCCAATCCTCTGAGCACTTGATGCAAAGAGCAGACTTACTGGAAAAGACGCTGATGCTGGGAAAGATTGAAGGTGGGAGGAGAAGGGGACGACAGAGGATGAGATGGTTGGATGGCATCACTGACTCAATGGACAAGAGTTTGAGTAAGCTCCGGGAGTCGGCGATGGACAGGAAGGCCCGGCGGGCTGCAGTCATGGGGTCTCAAAGGGTCGGACACGACCGAGCAACTGAACAACGACAGAAAATAGCACCTGTCCTGTGTGCAGATGCTTACGTTCGAAAACCACCAGCGCTCCTCGCAGAAGACGGCAGGTACTCAACAGATATGCATAGATTAGCCTCTGGACCATGAATCATGACAAAGTAGGAAGTATATTTTACTGTAGAAGGAGTTTCCAATCTTATCCAAAGGTGTTTAATTTTTGAGTCTTTATCCAACGTGTCACCATGCTGCTCCTGTTCTATGTTCTGGGGTTTTTTGGCCTCGAGGCACATGGCATCTTAGCTCCCCAACCAGGGATCGAACTCACAACCCCTGCAATGGGAGATGAAGCCTTAACCACTGGACCACCAGGGAAGTCCCTTGAAGGTCTTTTTGTTGCTGTTCAGTCGCTAAGTTGTACCCGAGACTTTTGAGACGCCCACGGACTGCAGCACACCAGGCGCAGATGTTTTAAAATCCCCACAGTAAGCAGAGAAATGCACCATTGTGTTGATTTCTGATAGACGCGAAATGAGTTTCTGCCATCTGCGCCCTAACGAAAGGCTGCTTTCATTGTCTAAAGTGTTTCAAATGACCGCCACTGGGGACACCCAGCCTGGTAACACCTGACAAAACATGAGGGAAACTCAATTTCTCACTCGTGTTTCTTGTTCGCTGTCAAAGCTACCACCACAGTCGCCAAAAGGTTTTGATTAAGGGCTCTGTTTTTCATGGCGTGCAGATGTTGGGCACAACGCTAGAGGTAGGGGAAATACTTCCCCCAAGCCATGAATACCTTGGGTGAATTTGCATGAATACCCATGCAAATCAATGCACTTGCAGTTTTAGCTTCTGCCTTCCCAGGTGGGGCCATGGTAATGAACCTGACTGCCCATGCAGGAGACTCAGAGGACGTGGGTTCGATCCCTGGGTAGCGAAGATCCCCTGGAGGAGGGATTGCCAATGCATTCTAGTACTCTTGCCTGGGAAGTCCCATGGACACAGGAGCCTGGTGGGCTACAGTTCATGGGGTCGCAAAGAGTCGGACATGACTTAGGGACTAAGCATATCAAGTTCAGTTCACTCAGTCGTGTCCGACTCTTTGCGACCAGGCTTCCCTGTCCATCACCAACTCCCGGAGTTACTCAAACTCACGTCCATCAGGTCAGTGATGCCATCCAGCCATCTCATCCTCTGTTGTCCCCCTCTCCTTCCACCTTCAATCTTTCCCAGCATCAGGGTCTTTCCTAATGAGTCAGCTCTTTGCATCAGGTGGCCAAAGTATTGGAGTTTCAGCTTCAGCCCTTCCAAAGAATATACAGGACTGATCTCCTTTAGGATGGACTGGTTGGATCTCCTTGCAGTCCAAGGGACTCTCAAGAGTCTTCTCCAACACCACAGTGCAAAAGCATCAATTCTTTGGTGATCAGCTTTCTTCACAGTCCAACTCTCACATCCATACATGACCACGGGAAAAACCATAGCCTTGACCGGATGGACCTTTGTCGGCAATATAATGTCTCTGCTTTTTAATATGCTGTCTAGGTTGGTCACAGCTTTTCTTCCAAGGAGCAAGCGTCTTTTAATTTCATGGCTGCAGTATCTACCTATTGTCTATCTAGCAACAGAGCCTCCCACCCAGTTTCCTGCAGAGGGTGCACTGGCTCAGGAGAAGCAGGCGGGCACGTGTGGACCCTGTCCCACTCAGCGGATCCGCGGGAACCACGACCCTGGTAATAGGCTCACGGATGCTGATTTCAAACCCCGAGAGGAAGCGTTAACATTTCATCAGTATCGTGCAGATATATCTGCAGGGGGCCAATGTCCTTTTACCTACTTTGCAATATTCCCTGCGCCCCAGGCACCCGATTATCAATAGCTCCGCGGCAGGAATGAAATCTAGAACACCACCAGCGGTTGTGAAATGCCTTGCTGTTGAGTGAGACAGAAGCGGACACAGTGGATTCTGATAAACGGAACCCATTTTGGTCACCTGGCCCAGCTGTGCACCTCCCAGATACCCGCCCAAGAAAAAGGAAAAGCCCAGACCACAAAAGCCTGTGTGCAAATGCCCCTAGGAGCCTTAGTTGTAACTTGGAAACCACAAAATGCTCTTCCACAGGACAAACGGCTAACCACCCTGCATCCATAAAATGGAATACCGGGGCGGGCTCAGTGTCTCAAGTCATGTCCAACTCTTTGCGACCCCATGGACCACAGCCTGCCAGGCTCCTCTATCCATAGGACGTTCCAGGCAAGAATACTGGAGTGGGTTGCCATGCCCTCCTCCAGGGGATCTTCGTGACCCGGGAATGGAACCCGCATCTCCTGCACTGGCAGACGGGTTCTTTACCACTGTGGAAGCCCATATAGCATATATCAGAAGTACTACTGAAGTATGGACCGGCATTATCCAATCTCAGATGCACTGAGTCAGAAAAGCCAGACTCTCGAGGGCACACGCTGCAGAGATTCAGTTCTCAGTCATCCTGGCAGAGGCAACCCTCCAGTGCCAGGAAGCGGACTGGAGGTCACCAGCCGCTGCGGTAGGGTGAGGGGTGGACTACGAAGGTTCAAGCGGGACGTTTTGGGGGTGGGGGAACCATTCCATATCTTGCCTGTGCAGGTGTTTGCATCACTGAACATCTGGCAGACGCTGCACATCTGGACTCCAGAAAGGGTCAATTTTATGGCGTGAAAATTATACTCTACATAAAAGAAAAAAAATACATGGTAGAGATGAAGGTGCGGAGGCATGGAGAAGCTGGACACCGATCGTGAAGGGAACTGATAGGCTGGTTGGCAGAGACGCTCTGCCTCAATCTGCTTCTTAAAAATCGTCCGGATGACAAAAGTGACCACATGATTAAGCCCCAGGAGGCAGAGGCCGATGGACTCCTAGCCCTCAGAAGTGGACTGCCGCAACTCATGCAAAAATAAATAAATAAATAAAAGCACAACTAAGCCACTTTTCTGCTGGGGCTGCTCTAAATCTCCAGCTGAACTGGAAAAAAAAAAAAAAAGCCTTGCTCACTAACTGATCTCCTTATCTGGCTGCCAAGAGGAGCAACCATAAACAATAGCATCCAGACAGCGCCTTCCACAGGGACGGCCCTTGCTTTAGACAACAGTGACGCCATGAAACCCCGTCTGCCTTAGAGGCTGTGGAATCCATGGCAGGGCGGAGGGAGGCCAGAGAAGAACCCTGCTGCTGCTGCCAAGTCGATTCAGTCGTGTCCGACTCTGTGCGACCCCAGAGACAGCAGCCCACCAGGCTCCCCCGTCCCTGGGATTCTCCAGGCAAGAACACTGGAGCGGGGTGCCATTTCCTTCTCCAATGCATGAAAGTGAAAAGTGAAAGTGAAGTCGCTCAGTTGTGTCCGACTCTTAGCGACCCCGCGGACTGCAGCCCACCAGGCTCCTCCGTCCATGGGATTTTCCAGGCAAGAGTACTGGAGTGGGGTGCCATCGCCTTCTGCAAGAGAAGAATCCTAGATGATGCAAATCCTGCCTGTTAAGGGCAGAAAAGGAAGCAAGCCCCTTTCCAAGATACTTTCCCTGACTTTGAGGAGATGTGATGAGCATTTTGTCGTAACACTTTCAGGAAAGTGCTGCTTCTGTACCGCACCTCCCAGCTATCTGGTGGGCTGGGGTGCCTGAGCAATCAAATCTTCTGATGGGGACTGTCTTCTCTGCAGCCCCGAACATCCTGACTGGCACATGTGCTGCAGGACTCTGCACCAGCCCAGCCCCTGCCATAGCAGAGAACTTGTGCCTCGAGGCGGGGTGGAACATGCCAGGTCTACCCACTGCCTGGTTGTAAAGAGCAGACCCCCCAGAGATCCAGAGGTCTGCCTTCCTGCAGGGTCCTCCCCACCCACCGTCTCCCAACCTCCTGTAAACACACGTTCTACACACACAGCCTGGGGGGGGTGACACGACTGGAAGACTTGAAAATGGAACTTTCGAACCGCTAGCGGAGAAGCCACGCTGGGAGGAGGTGAGTGAGTCGCCTAGCGTGATAGAGAATTTATGGATGATGGGTTTGATGCTGGTTAAGGAGAGAGAGCACAGATACTTGATCAGGAGGGGCTTTCCTTTTCATTCCTGCCTTCTTTTTCTTCCCCTTTCTCCCCGTCCCTAATCTTCCTTCTCCTTCCTTCTTCTCCCTTCCATTTCCCTCCCCTTCCTTTCAGCGAGAAAGGAGACATGATGAGGCCATCCTTCCTTTCAGTTAGAAAGGAGACATCATGAGGCCAAGAACGTGCTCCGTCCACTTGATGGCTGCTCAGTAAATTCCCCGGCGACTCAGTCAGTAAAGAATGTGCCTGCAATGCAGGAAGCCTGGGTTCGATCCCTGGGTCGGGAAGATCCCCTGCAGAAGGGAATGGCTCCCCACTCCAGGATGCTTGCCCAGGAAATCTGACGGACAGAGGAGCCTGGTGGGCCACAGCCCATGTGGTTGCAAAAAGTCGGACACGACTGAGCAACTAAACCTCCACCTAACCAAAGCGTACGGATTTGAGATAAATGTCAAACAATCCCACCATGAACGCTTAACAACATTCGGCGTTTCTTCTTTGGAGTACGTCGTATGGGGGTACCAGAGGCAGCTCCTGGACACACAAAGTCGTCAGGAGCACACACAGTCATCTCTTAACTCCTCGCTCGATCTATGGGATTCTACTCGAGGCTCTGACAAATTACGACAGCCGCTCAGCAGACGCTACACACAATTGGCATTGATGGAATTCTATACATTGCGTCTCCCAAGGCTCCTCACCCAGTTGCCTGGTTACAGAAAGTTTCTCAACAAATGAGGGACAAATGTAAACAAATCCTAAAAAAGGAAGTCTCGCTTTTCTGTGGGGAGGCATAGACATTTCTGTGTTTATTCAAAGAGGCCAGCAACGCTCTTGCCCCGGGGGGCCCGTAGGGACTGCCCACTGGGAGAAACCTTTCTCTGGGTTACACAGAAGTTTTCTTTCGCAAGTCTCTATTTACCCTTATGTTCATAAACAGAGGGACGGCAGTTTCACCTTAAGATTGTTTACACATTTGGAGCGTACTTTTTCAGCCTATTTTTGTGCAGGTGTTTCTAGAGGGAAAGAATCCTGAATTCCAAGCTGGAAGTCTTCAGGGAGGCACGGTTTGGGACGTCTAATTTTCATCTGCAGACATCTCTGGGAATCTATGAGATCAGTGCTGGGAGGACACTTGGAGTCCAGGTGAGAGATTTCCTGGTTAATTTCTGAGGTTAGGTTATCACAGTTGTGGGCGTGACCTCCCTGATCGATGAGGGATGGTACATGTTTTCTTCTGCTCATCATTTTTTTTATACGAAGCATCTACCAAGAGCTAATCCAAATGGTCAAATGTGTATGTTGAAGAAGGCGTACTTTTCATGAATAATGCTAGCTATGGTTGACAGCAGGAACAGAGACCTCAGGCTTGTGTGGGGAGAGGTTTACTTATAACGTGGCAGGCCCCACGTATTTCATCTCTTTTGACCGAGGATCACAACCGAGCCATTTGGGTTGCCTGCAAGACTGGCCCATCTCACCCTTCTGGGCTGATTCTGAAAGAGTCTGGACCCAGGGACTCACACTTGGATCACCCTCAATGATACCATGTGTGGAAGTGGGATGTGAGAACTGGCTTCTTTCTTGAATAATCAATTTGCAGACTATAGAAAACACGACACAAAGTGCATAAACCTTCAGTATGTGCAGAACCAACTGTTATAGCTCTAACTGTGTCCCCTGCAACTCCATAGGTTGGTAGTCCTAGCCCCACAGTATGGCTCAGAATGTGACGGCATTTGGAAGATGGTCCCTGCAGATGTCATTTGTTAACACAAAGTTGTGCTGGAATACTGTGAGCCCCCTAATCCAGTATGACGGTGTCTTTACGAAAAGGAGAAATCTGACACACGTGGACAGAGAGTTACGTGCACACAGGGAGAACGCCTCGTGAAGGTGAAGGCAGGTCTCGGGGGACGAAGCGCCTACAAAGCAAGGAGTGCCAAAGACGGGCCAGCCGAAGCTGGCAGACAGGCTGGAGCAGACCCCCTTGAGGCAGACTGTCGCGGGAAGAAAGCAAGGCAGCTGGCACCCTGCTTCAGGCTGCTGTCCTCCACGGCGCTGGGACGGTGCATTTCTGTTCAAGCCAGCCCACTGAGTTACCCCACACCAGTTCTGTACACGGATCTGTAACCAGCCCACAAATGCTGTGGTCAGGACCAAGAACACCAAACCCCCCACCACACACACACATATATATATACGTACCATATTTATACACCAGCCCACAAATGCCCTCCCTATGGTGGGGGCTCAGAACATCCAATCACCCCAGTCCCCATGTATGTACACCATATATATACACCAGCCCACAAATGCCCTCCCTATGGTGGGGGCTGAGAACATCCAATCACCCCAGTCCCCATGTATGTACACCATATGTATACACCAGCCCAAATGCCCTCCCTATGGTAGGGGCTGAGAATATCCAATCACCCCACCCCCATGTATATACACCATATGTATACACCAGCCCACAAATGCCCTCCCTATGGTGGGGGCTGAGAACATCCAATCACCCCAGTCCCCATGTATGTACACCATATGTATACACCAGCCCACAAATGCCCTCCCTATGGTGGGGGCTGAGAACATCTAATCACCCCACCCCCATGTATATACACCATATTTATACACCAGCCCACAAATGCCCTCCCTATGGTGGGGGCTGAGAACATCCAATCACCCCACCCCCCATGTATATACACCGTATGTATACACCAGCCCACAAATGCCCTCCCTATGGTGGGGGCTGAGAACATCCAATCACCCCAGTCCCCATGTATGTGCACCATATGTATACACCAGCCCACAAATGCCCTCCCTATGGTGGGGGCTGAGAATATCCAATCACCCCAGTCCCCATGTATGTACACCATACGTATACACCAGCCCACAAATGCCCTCCCTATGGTGGGGGCTGAGAACATCCAATCACCCCACTCCCATGTATGTACACCATATGTATACACCAGCCCACAAGAGCCCTCCCTATGGTGGGGGCTGAGAACATCCAATCACCCCACTCCCATGTATGTACACCATATGTATACACCAACCCACAAATGCCCTCCCTGTGGTGGGGGCTGAGAACATCCAATCACCCCACCCCCATGTATGTACACCATATGTATACACCAGCCCACAAGAGCCCTCCCTATGGTGGGGGCTGAGAACATCCAATCACCCCAGTCCCCATGTATATACACCATATGTATACAGTTCATTTCAGTTCAGTCGCTCAGTCGTGTCTGACTCTTTGCGACCCCATGAATTACAGCACTCCAGACCTCCCTGTCCATCACCACCAGCCCACAAGAGCCCTCCCTATGGTGGGGGCTGAACACACTCAATCACCCCACCATATACACACACACACACACACCCTCACACAGACACACACATATATATACACCATACATACATACCAGACCACAAATGCCCTCGCCATGGTGGGGGCTGAGAACATAAAATCACCCCACCTTCATACGTATACTCCAGCCCATAAATATCCTCCCTATGGTGGGGGCCAAGAACACCAAACACCCCACCCCCATATATATATACACACACACACACACACACACATATATATACACACACCCTCACACAGACACACACACACACCCCACATTTATATGTTTGCTTGTGCGCTTAGTCACTTAGTCGTGTCCGAGACACTTTGCGACCCCATGGACTGCAGCCCGCCAGGCTCCTCTGTCCATGGGATTCTCCAGGCACGAACAGTGGAGTGGGTTGCCATGCCCTCCTCCAGGGGATCTTCCCGACCCAGGAATTGAACTGGGGTCTCCTGCATTGCAGGCGGATTCTTTGCCAGCTGAGCTACCAGGGAAGCCCCCATATTTATACACCAGCCCACAGATGCCTCTCCTATGGTTGGGGCTGAGAACACTCAGATCACCCCACCCTCCATGTAAATACACCACATGTATACACCAGCCCATAAACATCCTGCCTATGGTGGGGGCCAAGGACTCCTTATCACCCCACCCTATAATATATATACCATACGTACGCAGCAGCCCACAAATGCCTACCCTGTGGTGGGGGCCGAGAACATGAAATCACCCCACCGTCATACATATACACCATATGTATGTGAAGTTAAAGTTGCTCAGTCGTGTCCCACTCTTTGCGACCCCATGGACGATACAGTCCATAGAATTCTCCAGGCCAGAACACTCGAGTGGGTAGCCTTTCCCTTCTCCAGGGGATCTTCCCAACCCAGGTCTCCCGCATTGCAGGCGGATTCTTTACCAGCTGAGCCACCCGGGAAGCCCACATGTATATATCAGCCAATAAATACCCTCCCTATGGTGGGTGCCAAGAACACCAATCACACACTCACACACATACACACATCATATTTATACACCAGCCCACAAAAGCCTTCCCTATGGTGAGGGCTGAGAACATCCAATCACTCCACCTCCCCATGTATATACACCATATGTATACACCAGCCCATAAATACCCTCCCCTATGGTGGGGGCCAAGAACACCAAATGCCCCACCCCCATATAGATACACCATACATATACACGAGACCACAAAGGCCCTCCCGAGGATGGGGACCCAGAACACCAAATCCTCCCCACCCTTCCCCACATCTATCACAACGGCTCTTGATCTTAACGGGCTTCCCTTGTGGCTGAGCTGGTAAAGAATCTGCCTGCAATGAGGGAGACCTGCGTTGTATCCCTGGGTGGGGAAGATGCCCCTGGAGAAGGGAAAGGCCACCCACTCCAGTATTCTTGCCTGGAGAATCTCATGGAAAGAGGAGTCTGGTCGGCTATAGGTCTTTGGGTTACGAAGACTCAGACAGGACTGTGAGACTAACACTTGACTTCACTTTATTAGAGGTACTTCCTTGGTGGCTTAAGATGGTAAAGAATCTGCCTGCAATTTAAGAGGCCTGGGTTTGATCCCTGGAAGATGCCCCTGGAGAAG
The DNA here is from genome assembly GCF_049115385.1 of Moschus berezovskii. NCBI lineage: Eukaryota > Metazoa > Chordata > Mammalia > Artiodactyla > Moschidae > Moschus > Moschus berezovskii. The sequence continues at coordinate 11,315,435 of NC_142489.1, read as the reverse complement.
GGAAAGGCTACCCACTCCAGTATTCTGGCCTGGAGAATCCCTCGGACTGGATAGTCCACGGGGTTGCAAAGAGTCGGACAGGACTGAGCAACTTTTACTTTCCCTTCACTTGATCTTCATTCCAGGATGGTTTCAGGTGAACAGAAATGTCAGTGGAAACCAGAACATGATCCCTCATCCCGCCCCAGGAGCAGGAAGGACGGCCCAGCCCCTTCTCCGCCTCCCTTTGGTCTTCTGAATAAGAGCATCCCGAGCTCTTTCTTCTCTCTACCCCAGGTTTTCCATCCGTGGTTGCTGGCCCTGCACGTGGCGTGTTGGAAGAAGGCGTTTTTTTCCCCGCTCTGGACAGGAAGCCGGCTTCTTACCTGACTCCTGGAGATATCGGTACACCAGGAAGTTCACCTCGTCACTGGTAATGCTCATCTTAGCCTCACCTCGCGGGGATGAGGTCTTTACGAAGCAGCAGCCACCACCCTCTGTCGGAAAAGGCGAGAGGAGAAAGCGGAGAGACGTTTCAGACACTGCCTGCGTGTTCCTCCTCGACCGCGTTTCTTTTGGAAAACAACTGACACACGTAATACTCAGGAGGCAGCTAATGCCCGATTCCTGCTGCATCTTCTGGTCACATAAAGGTTTTATAATTATCTAAACATATACACAGACAGGTGAAAAACTTCCCCTGTATTTCCTGGTGACATAAAGCTTTATAATTATCTAAACATATATACATACAGGTGAAAATTTTCCTTGTATTTTCTGCTGACATAAAGCTTTTATAATTATCTAAACGTATAAACACACAGGTGAAAATTTCCCCCTGTATTTCCTGGTGACAAAAAGCTTTTATAATTACCTAAATATATAAAGATACAGGTGAAAAATTTTCCCTGTATTTCCTGGTGACATAAAGCTTTCATAATTATTTAAACATATAAACATACAGGTGAAAAGTTTCCTCCAAAACATGAGTTGATGCGTTTCATAATGCTGGCACAGACTCATCTGTAAACCACATTAACGGATACAAAATCAGGGGCACCAGAAAATGGGAACATCGCAACTTGATTCACTTAAGATTCTGCATGCAATAGGATCACACAGCGCTTGATCACAGCTTCAACAGAACCCCAGGACAGACGGTGGCTGGTTGCACAGAACCCACAGGGTACACGTGGCCCGAGACACACATCAGCGAGGAGCCGAGACATCGACATGGTTACGAGACTTCTATTAGGAGGCGGGGAGTCACAAGCCGCCCCATGGACCCAGAGCGAACCGACAGCGTTCGATTCCGTGGCAGACTGGCCGAGACCACGGCATCTTCAAGGATGGACCGAGCGCTCCCCGGGACCCAGGAGCAGAAAGACCACCCTGTGTGCCTGGACCGTGGACTCTGAGACGGCAGGAGTCGGCCTGTGTCATCGGCCAAGCAGGATTCTTACGGAGCTCAGCACGCGAGTCACTTGAGTCGTGTCCGACTCTCTGCGACCCCCATGGGCTATGTGTAGCCCTGCCAGGCTTCTCCGTCCCTGGGATTCTCCAGGCAAGGATACTGCAGTGGGTTGCCATGCCCTCCTCCAGGGAAATGCTTGTGCTGGCTGCAATGAAGTTAGGGGAACCCCAGGGCGATGGTGTGGACCTCCAGGGACTGATTGGCTGGAGCTAAGGGGGAATCATGTCCTGAGGGCACCGAGGAGAACAGAGAAAGTGGCACTCGGGCTGTGGGGTGGGCTTGAGGCTGAGCCAGCAGGCCTGATGCTGATTTCACCTTCATCCCCATGGAGCTGTGGACCGCAGGGCTCGGTTTTCCACCTCTGCCAAACTGCGGATGCTGAGAACCGCTGCCCTCCCCACCCCAGAAGGTGGTGAGGATGACATACTTCTACACACACTTCCAGACCAGGGCCCCGAGCACCACAGAGACGCAGGAGGGCTCTTAATCCTACTCCGCCCCCCCGCAAGCATCCTCAAAGCAGGGAGTCCAGCTCCCCTCCCCGAGGAACACACCTCCAAAAACAACAACAAAAATGGGGCCTTGATTAGTGACGTGGTGTTTATTTTCTTGGCTGACCCAGCTTTGATTCATGCATGTGTGAGATAAGTCGTGCCCAACTCTGTGCGACCCCCATGGACTGCGGCCCGCCAGGCTCCTCTGTCCATGGGATTTCCCAGGCAAGAATAACGGAGTGGGCTGCCATTCCAGAGTTTCAATCGGCGGCACCTCCCGTTAGGTAGATCTGAGATCTCTGCAGTTCTGACCGAGCAGAAAGGAAATGACTGTGTTCACCATGTGCTGATCTGGTTTCAGAAGAACAAAAAAATCAGTGTGAGCTGATGACACGTCTGGAGACTTCCTGCTTGACGTGAGTATTCCAACATAAATAACCACTGGGGGCTGAAATCCATCAGGAAGCTGAAGGGAAGATTATTTACAGTATTTTTCTTTTATAAATAACTTAATTTCCAGGTGGCAAAAAACTCTTAATAAACACGGTCACAAAACAGTTCAAAATTCAGTTGCAAGAGGAGTCGTGTCTATGATGTTATACTTCAAATGGATAATCGACAGGACCTGCTGCAGTTCAGCACAGGGAATTCTGCTCAACACTCTGTAATAACCTTATAGTTCCCAGTGGGAAGGATGGAGGAAGGGACAGTTAGGGAGTTTGGGATGGACATGGACACACTGCTGTATTTAACATGCAGAACCAATAAGGACCTGCTGCACAGCACAGGGAACTCTGATCAATGACATGCGGCAGCCTGGATGGGAGGGGAGTTTGGGGGAGAAGGGATACATTTAATGTACGGCTGAGTCCCTTTGCCTTCCACCGGAAACTATTGCAATGTGGTTAATTGGCTGCACCCCAAAACCAAGTAAAAAGTTTAAACAAATAGATAGCTTTTTAAAAACAGTGAGAGCGGGAAATGGTGTTTAAGGGTTTGGCTGTATCGCGTGTACAGTATTTAATATGTTCTCATGCTCCAGCAAGAGACAGGACCGCTCCCCAAACAACAAAATCTGAACTGCGCTGTGATGATCTTAAAGCATGTAATGACCACAGAGCCACTTGAGCGTCGGTTCTGGCAGATGAAGACAGAAAGGCCGAGTGAGCTTCCCTGCCCACGGGTGGGGAGCGTGGTGTTCAGCGTGGTATCATCCGTGGCAGAAGTTTCTCTCCTAGCAATCACTGCTGTTAGGACGCGGTCTCTTACCATAGCCGTATGCAGCCCCTTCCGTGGTTCTCTAGGGATGAAAGAAAAAGTTGGTCTGAGGTCTTGTCTCTGCTCTGAGTCTGCTGGCCTGGACGCTGGAAGAATGCATGGCGTGAAGTGATCTTCTGGACGAGGCTCAGGGCTCTGGGACTTGATTCCACGCGGAGTGAGGGTGCAGAGCCAGAGTTGCTGGAAAATCTGCTATAAATGACCTCATTGCAGCAAGGCGCTTTCACAGATTCTCTGCTGACTACAACGCAGTAGGTCTCACCTCCTGGCTTCCCTTCTCCATAACACTGGGGGTGGTTTAGCTGATCAGTTGTTTCCGACTCTACACGACCCCATGGAATGTAGAGCCTGCCAGGCTCCTCTGACCATGGGATTCTCCAGGCAAGAGTACTGGAGTAGGTTCCCATTTCGTCCTCCAGGGGAATCTTCCCAACTCAGAGATTGAAGCTGGGTCTCCTGCACTGCAGGTGGATTCTTTACGGATTGAGCCACCAGGGCAGTCCATAACCCTGCTCTCTTTTCAAATGGAAACTGTGTTTTCCAGTGGCCAGTTACGAGACGTTTAATGTGTGCATCAACATTTACATATAAATGCTTTTATACACACTGCTGGAGACTAAGGTGGAGAAGAAGCAAGCCTGTTTCATCACATCGCACACCTGCTCTGCTTGCATTAACGGAAACGAAGTCGCCAAGTAACTGCTGAAAAACGACTGCAAACATTTTTGTTGTCCAAAGACAGTAATGAGTGCTATTCAATAAAAGATGCTTTTTATACTTGGTCTTCAGTTATTGCAGAATATATAAAATAGATTGGACAGGGAACAAGAAAATGTCAACAGTGGTTTCACCTTTTCTTCCCCCAAAGACTTATCTTCATTTTACTAAAGAGTATTTGCACGCATATTATTCTATAGTAAGAAAAAGAGTCCCCCCAAAGGTAAGATTTTTCACTAATTTTATAGTTATATTTATTTACTTGGGAGCCAAATGGTCCAAAATTATAAACATAATCAAAGAACTATTCTTTCCTCACCAGAGTTCACATGCCCAGCAGTGGCATGCTAGCTTGCTTCAGCGTGTCCGACTCTTTGCAACCCTATTACCATAGCCCGGCCAGGCTCCTCTGTCCATGGGATTCTCCAGGCAAGAATGCTAGAGTGGGTGGCCCTGTTCTCCTCCTCCAGGGGATCTTCCCAACCCAGGGACTGAAACCACGTCTCTTGACGTCTCCTGCATTGGAAGGCGGGTTCATAATCAGTAGCGCCACCATTTAAATAAGAGAATCAAGTGAGCTAGTAAGACTGCAGTCCTCAAAAAGATTTTCATGACCGGCGATGATGTCCACAATACAGTGCTATGTGGAAAAAAAAGCAGGCTTCAAACGGAATGCGCGTGTGCCTCAGTTTCATTGTGGACATACACACAAGGCCTCCCCTGGTGGCTCAGTGGGTAAGCAATCTGCCTGCAACGCAGGAGACCCAGGTTCAATCCCTGGGTGGGGAAGATACCCTGGAGAAAGAAATTTGCAACCCACTCCAGTGTTCTTGCCTAGAGAATTCCATGGACAGAGGAGCCTGGCGGACTACAGTCCATGGGGTTGCAAATAGTCAAGACAGAACTTAGCAACTAAACCACACAAACCACACACACACACACAAACACACATGTACAAATAAAAGTTACCCTCTAAAATATAAACAGTAAAATAAAATATACTGGTCTCTCCAGGGCTGGGATGATGCTGGACTTAAATCTGTGTACGTGTGGTGTGCCTTTTCAGTATTTTCCAAATTTCCTCCTACGAACATGAACTGCAGTCACATTCATTAGGATGTAATTAAAACCTGGCAGCGTCTTCAGAAAATCAGTATGAGAACAACCCAGCTAAGGAAGAAAGAAATTGGCAGGGTTGAGACAGCAGGGAGAAGGGAGCCTCCTCGGGTTAGAAAAATAATGACGCGCTTCACAGAAATCGAAAAGCACCCCCAGGGTGAGGCCTTCAGAAAGGGGCCTTTCTGAGCCTATTTGCCTGGCCGGATTCATTAGTGGCTGGTTGGTGGGCTTCGTTCCAACCCTGTGCACACAGGCGCGAAGCAGGCAGAGGACAGGGCGTCCTGGCCCAAGACATGTGGCCAAGACCACGTGTCCCCCTCCCGAGCAGCCAGGGGTCCCCTTCTCAAACCCTCTGAGCTGCACACTGTGCCCACCCCACACTTCTCTGCCCAACTGGGAGGCAGGTCAAGAAGGAAACCTTCCTAAAAACGTTCACCCCGATGACAGCAAGCCACTGCCAAGTAAGGTCTGCATCGCAGGGAGACAGACACACACACACACGTTAAGTCCAACAGCAGAGTTTCATTTTACAGTCTTCCGTCCACGCGGGGAAATTCAAGTTCAGGTGCCCGAGCTTTCACAGCAAAGTGCCTCTGGAGATATGGACAGCTTCAGTGTAAAAATGTCCTCTCCCTTCTCTGCTGGAGGACGTGGCTCTGCCAGTTAAGGCTTCCGGTTAGTCTGTAAATTAATTTACAGACTTCAATTATCTCTGAGACCGAGGGGCTGGAATGAGAGTCTCTGCACTAGGCCCTCTGACAAATCACAGGGATGTACACAGGCTGGTTCCGAAAACTCTCAGACACTGTGATTTTCAGCCACATATGCAAGATTTATCTTGGCCTGGATGATTCCCTTTTCTGTGGTAGGTGAAGTCCTAAGTGAGGTCGTCGACTCCTACAATGTGGTCTCCAGAATTATGAAAAAAAAAAGAAACAAAACCCTGTGGCTTTCTCTGTGCATATAAAGGCAGGAGTCTGAGTCAGCCTGTATCTCAAAAACCTTGGTGCTGAAATAGGGAAATATTGAGGGCAGGAGGAGAAGGGGGCGACAGAGGCTGAGATAGTTGGATGGCATCGCTGACTCAACGGACATGAGCAAACTCAGGGAAACAGTGAAGGACAGGGAAACCTGGCGTGCTGCCGTCCACAGGGTCGCAAAGAGTCAGACATGACTAAGCCGCTGAAAAACGATAACAAAAGTATATTGTGACGCTTCAGCGTTAAGTGAGTATGGTGACCCACTCCACTATTCTTGCCTGGGAAATCCCTGGGACAGAGGAGCCTGGTGGGCTACAGTCCATGCGGTCTCAAAGAGCTGGACACGAGTGAGCATGCATGCACACACAACATCACCACACCGTGTCAAAGAAAAATACTAAAAGCATCGTGAAGTCAAGTGTCCCAAGAGCATCCTTTGACACTTAAATCAGCAAGCGGAAGGCATTCAGTTTTGTCATCAAACGCTCAGCAGGTGAAATTCTCACAGCCAGAGGACTGCGCAGATCAAAACATAGAAATACTGACGGGAGCAGGGAGGGGTCACCAGACTCGGTGCTGTGGACACTCGGGACCATGGATCTCTGTGATGGGTTCCCCGATGCCCTGCAGGATGTGGAACAACATCCCCGGTCTCCACCCACTGGGCGTCAGGAGCAAACATCTTCCGCAAAGGTCTCCAGACATGATCAAATGTCCCCTGGGGAAGGCTGGTTACACACGTCCAGAGCCACTCTGCTCATGGAAGGCCCTGCAATTCCTAAAGTCCATGAGCAACTACAGGGTCTTGGTCAGGCAACCACAACTTAGTAATAAAGTGTGAGTCACTTCAATCGTGTCTGACTCTTGGCGACCCCATGGACTGTAGCCCGCCAGGTTCCTGTCCGTGGGGATTCTCCAGGCAAGGATACTGGAGTGGGTTGCCATGCCCTCCTCCAGGGGGATGTTCCCGACCCAGGGATCAAGCCCGTGTCTCCTGCCCTGCAGTCGGATTCTTTACCATCTGAGCCACGAGGGAAACCACAAAGTGGATGCTGTCTTAAGCTCGCCATGGACCTTGAAGAGCCGCACGTCAGAGGCCCTTCAACTCAAAGGTCACGGTTAGAAGATGGAGAAATCAAACAGGTATCTTTCTCGAAGTCAAGGCTGGTGTGCACGGCAGCCCACAGGCAGATTCACACATCGCCCACCTTCCGTAAGGCTTAGGAGCTCTCTACGGCGTCTCTGTTTCTAAATGGTTAAAAGGAAAATCAAAACAATGCTATTTTGCCACTCCTGAAATCGCGATGACATCGGAATTCCAGTGCCCGTCGGCGAAGTATTGCCGTCACTCAGCCACACTCAATCATTTGTGCATGATCAGTAGCGGCTGTCACAGAGCAAAGGCAGAAGAAAGCAACAGAGACCCTGGGGCCCACAAAGCATCAGCTATCAACATCTACTCTCTGGCCCTTGACGGAAAAATGTCTGCCAACCGCGCTCTCCCAAAGAAGATTCTCCCCTCTCTGCATTAGAGCACGCCCGCCTTGTCGCTTTCCGGCCGGAAATCTTCCCGTCTGGGAACCTGAAGGTGATGCCCCAAGAATGTGGACACTCCTCGGGGATAACCCACCCGTTCACTCTGAAATGAAGAGCCAAGAAGATACCACAGCCATCATCTGCTGTGTGTCCGTCGCTTTCCGAGGAGGGACCTGCTGAAACTAGGCTAAGTCAAACGGGAACAGTCCAAGGTCGGTCTGGTCAAAGCTATGGTTTTTCCAGTAGTCCCGTATGGATGTGAGAGTCGGACCATCAAGAAGGCTGAGCACCAAAGAATCGATGCTTTAGAAGTGGGAGGCTGGAGAAGACTCTTGAGAGTCCCTTGCATTGCGAGGAGATCCAACCAGTTCACCCTAAAGGAGATCAGTCCTGGGTGTTCATTGGAAGGACTGATGTTGAAACTGCAACTCCAATCCTTTGGCCACCTGATGCGAAGAGCTGACTCAGTGGAAAAGACCCTGATGCTGGGAAAGAGGGCTGGAGGAGAAGGGGACGACAGAGGATGAGGTGGTTGGATGGCATCACCGACTCGATGGACGTGGGTTTGGGTAGACTCTGGGAGATGGTGAAGGACAGGGAAGCCTGGCGTGCTGCAGTCCAAGGGGTTGCAGAGAGTCACACACAACTTGGCAAATGAACAAGAACAGGAACAGCCATAAGCCCTCACCTTCTGACACACACCACCCAGCGCAGAGAGAAAGGGCTGTGATTTACAGATGACTCCCAAGCTCACGGTCATGGAGGCACCATGGGCCTCCGTGGGTATATGAGCTATGAGGATCGCTCCTAAGCCTTACGGAAGGTGGCGGAATCATCAAAAGCTACACGAATTTCCAGAGTCAGCTATGAAGTTAAACACCAATGCCCAACTCACAGCAGGAAGTCAACGTGTGCGTTCAATTCAATTCACTCAACGCTTATGTGTTCCCTGAATACTGAATTCAGATCCAATCAACACACTGATGAGCAACAGACCTTCTCTCTCCCCTCGTCCCTCTGACATTTAAAATATGACTCAATTGCGTTTTAAACAATACTGACTGATGGTGCAGCCACTTTGGAAAAGTTGGGACGATTTTTCCAAATGTTAAACAGAGTTACCATACAACCGAGCAATTCTCTCAGAGATATATACCCAAGAGAAAATGAAGGTACATATATCCAGATAAAATTTGTACACAAATGTTCACAGCAGCGTTATTCCGAACCACTCAGTAAAAGTAAACACAAATGTCCATCAGTTGATGAATGGATAAAAGTACACACTGGTATAGCCATACGAAGGAATATTCTTTGGCCATTAAAAGACTCATGGTACCACCTGAACATCCGATGTCACAGACTCAATCAACCTTTTCTAATTTTTCATTTTTAAAAAACCAAACTACCCCTTCCAGATAATTCAGTAAAATACTGACATTCTAATACTGCTGGCCCTTGAACAACATGGAGTTTGGGGTGAACATCCCACACAGCTGAAAAATCCACTTATAACTAACTGGGCCCTCCAGACCCATGGCTCCTCATGTGGATTATTCACTTATGCACTGCGCACAGCAGTTAGGTATTTACCGGGGAAAAAAAAAAAACACCACGTATAAGTGGACCGGTGCAGTTCAAAGCGGCCCAGTCAAGGGCCGACGGTACATGTTTAGCTTGCTACATGTTTGGTCTTAAACAAAAATACCATATAAAATTGTTCCTGTGGTTAAATCTGGGCCTATCATTTTACTTCTGATTGGTTCTTTTTAAAGCAAAAAATCTTCCGCAAATTTCCATCTTTTATTTTTTTAAAGTAACAAAACTTCTATCAGTGCTTTTTTTTTCTATTAAAACAATTAAAGAACCAGAAAACACAAAAAAATAAAGGATCCAATCAAACCCTAAAATTCCATCTTCCAAAATATTAACAGTGCTTCTTCTTGAAATAGGGTGGAGAGGGGAAGCCTCAACTTTAGGTTGAGACATGGGCTTCAACTCTGGTTTTTCATTTTTTTTGGGGGGGAGCGTCACATGGCTTTCGGGATCATAGTTCCCTGACCAGGGATGGAACCCATGCCTCCTGTAATGGAAAGCGCAGAGTCCTAACCACTGGAACCACCAAGGAACTCCCTGGGTGTCCATTCTTGACGTGTGCGCATCTGTGATTGTTTGGTCTGCTCCTCTGGGTACACTTGATCATCTCACTAGATCTATTGATAGCAGGCGACATGTTTTTCTAATAACTTTCAAGGTTCAGTAGGAAATCAATTTTCAGACAGACACAAATCATAATAAGAAACTAAAAAGGCAAAGAATTAAGATACCGGAGCCAAATAAGATACAGACTCATGCCCTCAATTAGAATCAATTTTGCAGCTTAATTTTAATTCATAATGCTGATGAGAGGGATTGATTTTAGAAGCCGTCACCTGCTCCTGGTAAGACCCAGAAAAGTTCAAAATAGCTGGTTCCGTATTCGGCTTCAACTTCAGTTCAGGACAGTCGCACCCGACTCTTTGCAACCCCATAGACTGCAGCACGCCAGGCCTCCCTGTCCATCACCAACTCCTGGAGCTTGCTCAAACTCATGTCCATCGAGTTGGTGATGCCATTCGACCATCTCATCCTCTGTCGTCCCCTTCTCCTCCCGCCTTCAATCTTTCCCAGCATCAGGGTCTTTCCCAATAAGTCAGTTCTTCTCATCAGTTGGCCAAAGTACTGGACTTTCAGCTTCAGCATCAGTACTTCCAATGAATATTCAGGACTGATTTCCTTTAGAATGGACTGGTTTGATCTCCTTGCAGTCCAAGGGACTCTCAAAAGTCTTCTCCATCACCACAGTTCCAAAGCATCCATTCTTTGGCGCTCAGCTTTCTTTGTTTCAGCTCTCACATCCGTACACGACTACTGGAAACAACATAGCTTTGACTAGATGGACCTTTGTTGGCAAAGTCATGTCCCTGCTTTTTAATATGCTGTCTAGGTTGGTCATAGCTTTTCTCCCAAGGAGCAAGCGTCTTTTAATTTCATGGCTGCAGTCACCAGCTGCAGTGATTTTGGAGCCCACGAAAATAAAGTCTCTCACTGTTTCCACTGTTTCCCCATCTATTTGCCATGAAGTGATGGGACCGGATGCTGTGACCTTCCTTTTCTGAATGTTGAGTTTTAAGCCAACTTTTTCACTCTCCTCTTTCACTTTCTCAAGAGGTTTTTTAGTTCCTCTTCAGTTTCTGCCATAAGGGTGGCGTCATCTGCATATCTAAGGTTATTGATATTTCTCCCGGCAATCTTGATTCCAGTTTGTGCTTCATCCAGCCGGGCATTTCTCATGATGTACTCTGCATATAAGCTAAATAAGCAGGGTGACAATATACAGCCTTGAGGTACTCCTTTCCCAGTTTGGAACCAGTCTTGTTCCATGTCCGGTTTTAACTGTCTGCTTCTTGACCTACATACAGATTTCTCAGGGGGCAGGTAAGGTGGTCTGATATTCCCATCTCTTTAGAAATTTCCCAAAATTCTTAGAAGGCAAAAAAGCCCAATTCATCTTAAAGAATCAACTAAGTAGCACAACATTATTTAATAACGCTTTGTCTATTACCTTCATGGAAAAGGAAATGGCAACCTATTCCAGTATTCATGCCTGGAGAATCCCATGGAGGAGGAGCCTGGTGGGCTACAGTCCATGGGGTCGCAGAGTCAGACATGACTTAGTGATTAAACAACAATTACCTTGAATCTCAGCAAGAAGAAAGACCTCAGACAGAGATCATTTTAAAATGGAAGGTGTTCAGTTTTGGCAAAATGCAGTTCTATTTGAAACGAAACTCAGGTAGAGAACGAAGATCAAACGCAGGGGTGTACCTTTAGGGTGACTTCATGTGTAGACCTCTGAACCAGTCGGCTCCCCAGCACCGGATCATAGGAACCGCCAAGTGTCTGCTGGGACCTGCCTGGTGAGAAACAAAGAGACTGAAAAAAAGAAGAAGGAAAAAAACAAAACAAAACAAAAGAAACCTGAAAATTCTTTGGGAATTGTTCACCTTTGATCTCTCCTATTCTTCTTTTCCTTTGTCATCTCAAACACGTTTCACTGTTTCATACCCTCTGTCTTCAACTTTTACACAAACTATGCAGTTTTATTGCAACGTGAAAAAGGACGTAATTAAAACCAGCCATCAGCATTATGGTACATGCAGAGATTTACAAGGAAAACGTCTCAAAGTAAGTAACACTGATTTTAGTGCAGACAAGGGTTCTGCTATCATTCAATGATAATGAACGCCCACTTGAAACATCTTTGTTTTAGGGAGTGTATCATATACAATCAATAAATTAAACCGTACACATCCTAAAGAGAAGAAAGATGCTTCACAGAAAGTTGATAAACAGTGTTTGGGCCAATGTTACAATAATCACGCCATGCATGTTTGTCTGCAGATATTCACTCATTTCTGTGCTCCTGCAAACAGGGAAACATTAGAATCCTTTTTTCCCCCCTTCTTTCGGCTTCCTAAAATAAAGCAAAAGGAAGAACTGACTAACAGGTCTCAAGTTTTCCGCTATTATTCTCCTACATTTCCATTTCAGAGCAGTTCTGTATTTGCACAGATTTCTAAAGAAGCCAGGAGTGTATCTCACAAGATAATCCTTCATATCACAAACTCGCTTTTTTTCAGTCAATATAAACACAAAGCAGTCAACCAGCATCTATTTAAGGATATGTACCTCCTTCCTTAGAAATGTCTTTGGCTGTGAGTGAATCCAGGCTCCTACAGGGTTTAAATTATCCACAAGCTCAAAAACTAAGGAAATTAAATGACTACCATTTTCTGTAAACTCTTGTTCAATAGTCTTAAGTGATATAAAAAGGTGCCAGGTTTAATGTAATTCAAATTCAGAAGCAGGGCTATGAATGAAGCTGTTTCTTATTAGTGAATTAATCAGAACCTCTTGAAACGTTTTTAAGGAAATTCAAGGAAATTATTCCCACTGAGGTATGTTTATAGTTACACTGTTCAAAGAAAGGAGATTAAAAAAGATTCTATAAGCAGGTTCATAGGCTGTTAAGTTTCATTACAGTGTATTTTTAAAACATCATAAGGATCTGTAAGATGAAAGTAATAACCAGAATAACTGAAAAAAAAAAAAAATCTACCACTGAAGGAAAATAAGATTTAAACAAAACTCTACAGTTGTTTGAATAGACATTTAAGGGCATTAGACTGAAGCAGGGACAAGGGAATATGGACTTTTCTTATACAATAAAAATGCATTTCATTATGAAATAAATTCTTTGGTAGAAATACAGAAATAGGACAATACTCCTGAGAGTAACCTGACGCAGAAAGCAAATGACTATTTTCAGGACTGTGTTGTAAACCCAAAATAGCCTTCTGATGAGACTGCTAAACACCATAAACTATCAAAATATGAGCAGATGTCACCACAATAAGCCCCAAATTGCTTGAAAATTAAAACATTAAAATCCATAATAATTCAATTAGGCAATTAATATATAAACAGCTCTTACTACAAGCTGTTCAGAAAAAAAAAAAAAACCAAAAACCTTAGTATTTAGTATTTGGACCTATTCTTTGGTCCAAAGCAGATGGTAACTCACAAATTGAAGGTTATCTTTGATATAAGTTGTTAAATTCAATAAGAGTAATGAACATCATCTGTGTGTTCTAAACACACAAAACATGTGAAATGTGACTTTGGTTAATGACACTCTGGTGATGCAATGTGACAAATTAGTTTACTGCTAAGAATTAGGAAGTTACAGTGAGAAATCTGACCTTCCAATACCTTGTCATTCCTGATTTTCCCATTATGAACAGCCAAAGTGAACCACTATCCCATAAACAATGCTGGCATGAATTTATGGGACTGAAAAATATTTGTGGGACCTGCAAATGATTTTAACAAAAGGAATATATTCCTTAATTCTCAAAGGTAAACATAAAACGAAAGTGTCAATGTGAGTCCCTCAGTGGTGTCTGATTCTTTGTGACCCCATGGACTGTAGCCAAGCTCCTCTGTCCATGGAATTCTCCAGGTAAGAGTACTGCAGTGGGTTGCCATTCCCTTCTCCAGGGGATCTTCCCGACCCAGGGACTGAACCCAGGTCTCCCGCATTGTAGACAGATTCTTTACCGACTGAGCCAAGTAACCCGTAATGAAAACATGGAAGCATCACGGCACGTCCACAGTGATAACACAGGTGCTTTCAACCAGGGTTGGCTGTGTCCTCTGTCCCAGGGGACTCTAGGATACTAGGCAATGTACGGAAACATTTTTCAGTGTCACAACTGGATCAGGGAAGCTACTGGCATAGCATTTAGAATCTACAACTCACTGAACAGTCTTCCACACAGTAGACAGATCAGGCCCCCAGATGCTAAAAATACCCAGAAACTATATTTTAATGGGACAGACTTTAGTGTTAGGTAGGTTGGACTAGGGAAACAGAGTCCAAGAGGGTAGTCAGAGGAAGGGGCGACTAGAAGAACCATGTGCAGGGCAGACAAAGCAAAGGAAAAAGCCCATGAAAAGGAAAACTTGAGGCCTGGAATAAGAACCTCTCCCCTTTCCCTGATTGGCTTGACCATACACCCTAACTGCATTCCCTTCCCTGATTGGTTGCAGAATCAAGCCCTATTTTGCAAGGGGAAATAGCCAACGGATGCCCAGGAACCACCGAGGGGAAGATAAAGATGCATACAAAGGGAAACCTAAAAATGAGACCAGACTACTCCAACCGGTGGGGGTCCACTCTCCTGTCTGAAGACTGTCCTGCGTGTGGCTTGCTTCATAAATCCTGCCTGCTTGAGCTGTGTCGCTTTGTCGTTTTCATTCTTTCCTACGAAGAGACAAGAATGGAGGGGAAAAACCCTACTTGATAGTAGGCCAAGTAGACATTGCTCTTCACGACTTCTGCCTCATTTTTACTGTGCAACATTAGAAGGAACACTTTCACACGGGCCTTAGATTCAGAAAGGATTACCGAGGGGACACTTTAGCACAGACTGTCACAATCTAAAACGGGTTACTGAGGTCAGTTATGGATTCGGTATACAGAAAATGGTTCACTAAGAGACACAAAAACATCAGATTGCCAACTGCAAGATAATTCAAAGCATTCAGCGAATTAAGGGCATGGGAATAACAATGAATTCTGATAAACAGGGGCTTCCACTGCAGGGGGCACACCTCCTGGTAAGGGAACTAGAACTCCACGTGCTTTGAAGCGTAACCAAAAAAAAAAAAAAAAAAAATTCTGATAAAGAAAAAATAAGAGCAATGCAGCAAAATAATAACTATTACAGAAAGAAAGTCTCTGGAAAAACAGGGGTACCAAAACATTCAAGGTTCAGCAGGTAATCCCAGCACTTAATGAGGTACAATTCATCTGAAAGAATATCCGTGTTTGCAAAAAAGAAAAAAAGAAAAGAAAAACGGCTTGAACAAAAGTAAAATTGAAATTTGAGTGGAAGGGCTTGAAAGTCAAGTATAAAAGATTATGAGAGGAAATTTATAGGTTTATCCTTTTCTGTAAATACATGTAACATGTCAACGCTTTCTATAACAGAGTCCTGAAAAAAGTTTAGCAAAATGTTGAAAGTTTCTGATGCTTTGTAATGAATACTTGGAAGTCCATTATTCTCTTCATTTCTTAGTATGTTTGAAATCTGCCAGAGTAAAAGGGTTTTTTTTTCTTTTTTAATTCACATAAAAAGATCTGTGAACTTATTGATTTGCCCTTGTTACTTATGAGGATGTAAGCTACTTTGAAAGCAAGAACAATGCCTTATACCATCTCTTTATACTTCACTGTGGCTAATGTACTACTCTACATTCAGGGATAAATAGCTCATCAGGGTCTGTTGAAATGTTAAAAACAAAATGTCTTTTTTGGGGGGAGCTAGATCCAGTTACGGAGAAGGCAATGGCCAGCCACTCCAGTACTCTTGCCTGGAAAATCCCATGGATGGAGGAGCCTGGTAGGCTGTAGTCCATGGGGTCGCTACGAGTCAGACATGACTGAGCGACTTCACTTTCACTTTTCACTTTCACACATTGGAGAAGGAGATGGCAACCCACTCCAGTGTTCTTGCCTGGAGAATCCCAGGGACGGGGGACCCTGGTGGGCTGCCGTCTATGGGGTCACACAGAGTCGGACACGACTGAAGTGACTTAGCAGCAGCAGCAGATGCAGTTAAGTGCCTTCTAGCTCTGAAATTCCACGGTATCAAGTTTCAGTTTATCTGCTTATGCTTAACTCTTAACTCACCAAGATACCAAAAAATACCTGGCCAGGTGATCAAGTCACGTGTTAAGTCTTTTGCAAAGCACAGGTGAAGAGATTCCAAGTTTGACTTGTTTTTTCAATCACAAACCAGCAAATTAAAGAGAGAAGGAAGCAACCTTTGCTGTCTACAGTCATCATGAGTATGTCAGGGGTCTAATGCCCTGATTTCAAGCAGTTTACATCTGAGTTCCCTCCAATATTCACTTAAATGTCCATGATGATCGAGAAAGTAGAAAAAAGCCCCCCAGAGGGAAAGGACCAGGGAACTGGAGCTTTGAGAAAAGACTAACATGTGACTTGATGACTGCTGCACTGGAAAAAAAGGAGGAAAGCGGGACTGAACTCACAAGATTTTTTGCACAGTAAAGGAAACCGTAAACGAAACAAAAAGACAACCTACAGGCTGGGTTGCAATTCAATAGGGCTCAGTTTCCAAAATACATGAATAGCTCATAAAACTCAGTAACAGAAAACCAAACAACTCCATCAAAAAATTGCCAGAAGACCAGAATAGATACTCCTCCAAAGAAGACATACAAATAGCCAATGAACATATGAGAAGATGCTCAATGCTGCTAATCATGGGACAAATTCAAATCGAAACTACAATGATGCATCACCTCACACAGGTCCGCGTGGCCATCATCAAAAAGTCTACAGATAATAAATGCTGGAAAGGGTGTGGAGAAAAGGGAATTCTTGTACCCTGCTGGAAGAAATGCGTTTGGTATGGTCACTAAGAAGAATGGTATGGAGGCCCCTTAAAAAAACTCAAAGTAGAATCACCATAGGATTCAGCAGTGCCACTCCTGGGTATGCTGCTGCTGCTGCTAAGGCACTTCAGTCACGTCTGACTCTGTGCGACCCCAAAGACGGCAGCCTGGGCGTATATATCTAGAGAAAACCCTAATTCTAAGAGATGCACGCACCCAAATATTCACAGCAGCACTCTGACCAACAGCTTGGACGTGGAAGCAGCCTAAATGTTCACTGACACACAAAACGGTAAAGGGGTGGGATGGTGCTGTTTCGTCGATAAGTCGTGTCTGACTCTTCTGTGACCCCGTGGACTGTAGCCCACCAGGCTCCTCTGCCCATGGGATTCTCCAGGCAAGAATACGATAGTGGGTTGCCATGACCTCCTCCAATATATCCATCTCCATCCATCTCTCTCTACACACACACACACACACACCACACACACACACACACACACACACACACAATGGAATATTACTCAGACATAATAAAGGATGAAATAATGCTGTTTTCAACAACATGGATAGACCTAGAGATTACTGTATGAAGTCAGACAAAGGCAAACTCATCACTTATATGCAGAACCTAAAATATGACACAAAGGAGCTTAGTTACAAACCAGAAAGAGACTCACAGACATAACAAACAGATTTATGGTTACCAAGGGAGGTTGGGGAGGGGATAAACTAGGACTTTAGGACTAGCAGACATGTCGAACTATACATAAATCAGATAAAAAACAAGATCTTTTCGTGAAGCACAGGGAACTACAGTTAATACCATATAATAAGCTATAATGAAGAAGAAAACTAACCATAAACATGGTTTATACAGAGTTGCATCTACTGTGGATCTGTTCTAAGTGCCTGAAAGTTATGTAATCCTGGTAATCAATAACGACAGAATCCTTCCTACCAGAATGTCACACATGTTTCTAACGAGGAACCCAGGTACCTCGCTGTCATTTTTGTCAGACCAGGGTTTCACACACAGCAAATCATCACTTTCTTGTCACGATGCCTCCCTGGCTCTGAGCTGCAGGCAGCAGAAATTTTGTGAATCACTGTCCTTCTCTATGGGCTTCCCTGGTGGTTCAGTTGGTAAAGAATCCGCCTGCAATGCGGGAGACCTGCGTTCCATCCCTGGGATGGGAAGATGCCCTGGAGAAGGGAACAGCCACCCACTCCAGTATTCTGCCCTGGAGAATTCCACGGACTGTATAGTCCATGGGGTCACAAAGAGTTGGACACAACTAAGTGACTTTCACTTTCCTTCTCTAGCTTGTCTGTGTACCTAGATATTCACCTAGAAAATGACACTCCGTGCTCAGTATGTAACTCTCCCAAACTTCGACTTTTCAGACACGTGCTGAGATGTTCCTGACAACTTCCTGACTGATTCTGAATAAACCAGTTGCTAGACATTCTAATGGAGAAGGAAATGGCAACCCACTCCAGTGTTCTTGCCTGGAGAATCCCAAGGACGGCGGAGCCTGGTGGGCTGCCGTGTATGGGGTCGCACAGAGTCGGACACGACTGAAGCGACTTAGCAGTAGCAGCAGCAGACATTCTAATAAGTGGAGGTTCTCCTGCTGGAAGACTATAGATTCCTCCAAAGAAATATGAAACTAATGTGCATTTCTCTAGACTCTGGAAGGCTGCAAGCTAAAGACGACCGCGCTTGATGAAAAGTATGCCAAGATGGGAATGACTTACAAAAACAAATGCTACTTTTAATATCAGAATAGTGGCAAGAAGTAGGGCAGTTCTACATGAGCCTTTACTCACTGGGAATTAAAACCAGGCCATGATCCTCACTTCTCTTTTCCTTCACCGAACTAGGAACATCGGTACCGTGAGGTGAGAGGTCACAGTGCATTAATCACTTCCTCATCTCCTATCATCGTATTCCTCTTTGAAAAGCATTCATTTTGGGGGATACTCTTTATTTAGGTGGAGTAGTCATTTTTTGTCACTATACTAAAAGGGTACCCAATTCTCTTTATATGTAAACTGGCATAAAAGAGTAAAGGGATACGTTCCCTGTTAAGAGTTCTATTTATGACACACAAAAAGATTCTGTGTTGTTAAGTTCATGATAAACACTAATTATGTGCATGCATTTCAAGGGGAAGGAAAGGGAAGGAAGGCAGAGGAAGGAGGGGGGGGTAAGGAAGGAGGGAGATTCCTTTCATATCCTTCCCCAGGGGATCTTCATGACCCAGGCAGAAGATTTAACACCTCATTTTTATGTTCATATTCATTCCTGAAGCACCAGCTTTTAAGAGAGGACAACACAAGTTATTTCCTTTTTTGATTTTCATTTTTTGAGGGGAGGAGGTGCATACTGCAAGGCTTGTGGGATCCTGCTTCTCTGACCAGGGATAGAACTCGAGCCCTCATCAGTGAAAGCGTCCAGTCCAAACCACTGGACCGCCAGGGACTTTTCACCACATGTTATTTACAGCAAAGATTTCAAGATATGATTTTTTTTTTTTTACTTCTTCAGGAAACTCTACAAATAAAAAAGGTAAAATTGATCTAAGACTCTAAATAAACCCGATGCAGGATAACCCCCCGCCAGAAACCTCAAGAAGGCACAATTTTCTAACAATCAGCAACAAAAGAAACTCCTAAAAACAGCCAGAAGAAAAAATACAAATTACATTCAGAGGATAAAGATGAAAAAAACCCCGCAAACGTCTTGTCCAGAAAAATGCAAGCTGGAAGACAATGGAACAGAATCCTCAAAGGGCTGATAGAATGTGTCCACGTAAAACCCTACACTCAGAAGAAACATCTTTCAAAGTTAGGAAGGCACAGAGCAAAGACTTTTCCAGACAAGCGAATGCACAGCGATGTCACTGCTTAGAGACCTGCCCCACAAGAAATAGCAATGGAAGTTCTTTCAGGGGAAGCATGCTCTCAGATAGAAAGCTGGATTCATGCAAAGGAGTGGGTGACACCAATAGTAAAGACAGGGGTGAACAGAACAGTATTTTCTTCTCCTTTTGAAGAGTCTTTCACATATACCTGCTTCACGCAAAATAACGATGTATTGTCACCTTTTAAACACACGTGGGCAACAGCAGCACAAAGAACTAGGTCTGAACAAAAACACATTGTTGCAAGTTTCTTATACACGAGGTGTTAAAATATCACTCAAACAGTAGACCGAGATGAGTTAACGTGAATACTGTAAACAGAGCAATATGCTAAAAATACAAGAGGCTCAGTTACTAAGCCAACAGTGAAGTGAGATCAGAGGCTGTTCTCGGTTTATGGAAACGTGCAGGAATGGTAGGGTCAAGAAAGACACAACACGTGACACAAAAAGAAAAGGTACAGCCGGTGGTGAACGGAACGACCCTTCGGAGGAACAGAACAGAACGACCCTTCGGAGGAACCGGGTGAGTCTGTGACACTAGATCAAAAAGCCACACTCCAGTCGATAGCAAGCCCTGCCCACAACAAACCCACTCTGTGCCACAGCATGATGTCTTTGAATGCCCGGATGTGTCTTTCTTTAACACATACGGTGTATATGCTGTGCTGTTCTTAGTCGCTCAGTCGTGTCCGACTCCGTGACCCCAGGGACTGTAGCCCACCAGGCTCCTCTGTCCATGGGATTCTCCAGGCAAGAATACTGGAGTGGGTTGCCATTTCCTTCTCCAGGGGAATCTTCCCCACCCAGGGATCGAACCTGAGTCTCCTGCATGGCAGGCAGATTCTTTACCCACTGAGCGTCCTGGGAAGCTCCATGTTTTGTACCCTCGATTAAAAGGCCCAGGGAGCAGGCATTTCAACAAAGACACGCTGGTACACACGGAGTGCATCTCACATGCAGATATAACAGGAGGAACGCTGCAGGATCCTTCACAGGGAATGTACTTGTATGTCTCTATTATCTGTCTAACTAGGCTACTCTGCTGACAGTCCTCCCCTTTTCTGAAACCGAGTTTAAAAATCGGGAGATATCCAGGATATGACGACCGAAGAGGGGAAAGTTCTAGACTGGTAAAGCAGGGGTGAGCACACTTTGTCTGCAGGAATCTTGGACCCCTGACAGCCAAACTGAGTCTGCTACAACTGTTCATGTCTGCTTTAGCTCAAAAACGGCTGCAGATGGTACATAAATGGGTGTTGGGTGTGCTTTAACACATCTTTAAAAAAATAGATTGCAGGTGGGCTTGGCCTATAGGTAGGAGTCTGCCAATCCCCGCCTGAGGCCGGTATCAGTGAAAGTCACTTAGTTGTGTCTGACTCTTTGCAACACCATGGACTACACAGTCCACGAGATTCTCCAGGCCAGAACACTGGAGTGGGTAGCCTTTCCCTTCTCCAGGGGATCTTCCCGACCCAGGGATCGAACCTGCATCTCTTACAGCTCCTGCCTTGGCAGGTGAGTTCTTTACCACTAGTGCCCCCTGAGAAGATGACCCATACTACATTAAAATAGACAACCTTCTAATATCCTCGGGGTGACTTTAGACAATGAACATATGACAGAAGTGGAAGTAAAACAACTCTCTGCCTGGTTTCTGGAAATGACCACAGTGGAGGTGGTGCAGTTGGAGTGAGGGGTGGATTTCAGCCCAGGTTCTTGGTCCCTGGGACACAGACACACACACACACAGAGACACACATACACACACAGACACACACATCCCTGCCATGGGGAGCCTTCAGGACACACACAGACACACACACACACACCCCTGCAATGGGGAGCCTTCAGGACACACACACAGAGCCACACACACAGACACAGAGACACACACACGGACACACACACACACACCCCTGCAATGGGGAGCCTTCAGGACACACACACAGACATACACACACACCCCTGCCATGGGGAGCCTTCAGGACACACACACAGAGCCACACAGACACACACACAGACACTCACACAGACACACACACGGACACACACACACACACACCCCTGCCATGGGGAGCCTTCAGGACACTAGTGCAAATGCCATACTAGGTTAAGGTGACGCTTTCAGAACCCAAGTGCAAAGTCTCATGAAACTTCCCAGTTCCTTCATGGATCGCATAAGTGTGAAACGGAACAGAATAAATCTCATCAGTGTGGAGATGACATCTCTTTTTTGTTTTTGCCTCGTTAACCACGGTTTCTAACAGGTTTCGTTTTCAGACTAGTTTTAGATTCCCAGCAGGAAGGTACAGAGATGTCCCGCATGCCATTTGCCCCTGCACAGGCTCAGTCTCTCTCATTATCTAGGTCCCCCACCAGAAGGTCCATCTGTGACAACTGATGAACCTGTACTGACTCTATTACCTGAAGCCCATAGTTTATATCAGGCTGTTTGTTGCACCTTCGATGGGTTTTGACAAATGACATAAAGACACCTGAGCCTCCCAGGTGGCGCTAGTTGTAAAGAACCCTCCTCCTTCAATGCAGGAGACCTAAGACACGCAGGTTCGATCCCTGGGCCGGGAAGATCCCCTGGAGAAGGGAATGGCAACCCACTGCAGTATTCTTGCCTGGAGAAGGACATGGACAGAGGAGCCTGTTGGGCTACATAGTCCATGGGGTCGCAAGGAGTCGGGCACGACTGAGCTTTCACTC
The DNA here is from genome assembly GCF_049115385.1 of Moschus berezovskii. Lineage (NCBI taxonomy): Eukaryota > Metazoa > Chordata > Mammalia > Artiodactyla > Moschidae > Moschus > Moschus berezovskii. The sequence continues at coordinate 11,293,181 of NC_142489.1, read as the reverse complement.
ACTCACTCAAGAAAACTGAGGCTTAGCTGACTGATGGGGTCGCAAGAAGTCCGACATGACTGAAGCGACTTCGTACGCACGCACGCACGCAGAGAGACATGCGCCCGCCACTACACCGTCACCAAGAATACTTTCACCGCCCTCAAAGTTCTCTGTGCTCCAGGGGCTCATCTTGCTCCGTTCCCTGAACGCTGGCAACCACTGATCTTTTCTGCTATCTCTTAATTCTGCCTTTTCCAAAATGTCAAGAGTTGTCATTTATATATATATATACACAGCACGTGGCCTTTTCAGCGGCTTCTCGCAGTTACTTATATATGATTTCAGCTTCTTTTGTGTCCTTTTCTGGCTTTCACTCAATTCTTCTCTAGCACTGAAGACGGTGTCACAGAGTCGGACACGACTGAGTGACTGAACTGAACTGAACTAATATTCCACTGTCTACATGCAATATTCAAATATTTATCCATTCGCGTATAAAAGGACATCCTGGTTTCTCCCAAGTTTTGGCAAAGATGAATCAAAGCTGCTATAAACATACGTGTGCAGGTTTTCCCTTTGGGTACATTAAAAAAAAAAAAAGCCATTAAGATGATGTAAGTAAGGACTTGCCTGGTGGTCCAGTGGCTAAGTTTCCATGCTCTCATTGCAGGGGGCCTGGGTTCGATCCTGGGTCAAGGAATTAGATCCAACACACGCAACTAAAGATTCTGGATGATGCAATGAAGCCTAAAGACCCAGAGTATTGCAACTAAGACCTAGGCAGCCAAAAAAATCAACATATTTTTAAAGAATCATCTAATTAACAGATGTTCATGGGAAAGATTCTAAGAGGTTCTCAATTGTGGGCAACTGTGTCCCCATAGGGTCATCAGTCAATGTCCGGAGATATTCCTCACTGTCGCAGCTCCGGGGAGGGTCTCTGGCATGGAACGGGTTCAGTTCAGTTCAGTTCGGTCGCTCAGTCGTGTCCAACTCTTTGCGACCCCATGAATCACAGCACGCCAGGCCGCCCTGTCCATCACCAACTCCCGGAGTTCACTCAAACTCATGTCCATCAAGTCGGTGATGCCATCCAGCCATCTCATTCTCTGTTGTCCCCTTCTCCTCCCGCCCCCAATCCTTCCCAGCATCAGAGTCTTTTCCAGTGGGTCAACTCTTCGCATGAGATGGCCAAAGTACTGGAGTTTCAGCTTTAGCATCAGTCCCTCCAGTAGAGGTTGGACAACGCATTCCCACATGAGAAAGGATTCTTGGGCCCCAAATGTAACTAGTGCTGAGGTTGAGAAACCCTGCTGTTGCTCTTCAGCCACTCAGTCGTGTCTGACTCTTTGCGACCTCATGGACTGTAGCCAGCCAGGCTCCTCTGTCCGTGGCACTCTCCAGGCAAGAATACAGGAGTGGGTTGCCATGCCCTCCTCCAGGGGATCTTCCCGACCTGGGGATCGAACCCATGTTTGTTATGTCTCCTACACTGCCAGGCAGGTTCTCTACCACTAGCGCCACCAGGGAAGCCCTGAGACATCCTGATATGAGGATAAAACGATAACCTCTCCCTAGGTCCAGTCATTCTCATCTTGCAGAGACTGCCTCTATTTCCCAGCTTCTTCCACAGTCCTACAAATGCCCACCATTTGGCACTCTTATTACTTTTATTTTTTAACACAAATGTGCTCTGCTAACTATCATCCTTGAATCTGAGTCAGGAGAGGTGCGTGTCACTGGTTTTCATCACGAAAATCTTTCAACAGCAAGGCTGCTCAGTACCTGCCTACATAAAACAACTCGTTGTCCACCTGTTCTCGTAGGAAGGGTACCTTTTATCAAGTCATTTTAGGTCCGTGAAATAACTTAACCATCACAACAATCCTTTCATCATTCCCACTATCCAGCTGATAAAGGCCAAGTTCTAGAGAGTTTAAGTGAATGGAACGGTCCAGGCTGGTTTCAAAGCTAGGAAATGGTCAAATTTGCTTGTTGCTGTTCACTTGCTCAGTTGTGTCCAACTCTTTGCGACCCCATGGACTGCAGCACACCAGGCTTCCCTGTCCATCACCAACTCCTGGAGTTTACCCAAACTCATGTCCATTGAGTCGGTGATGCCATCCAGCCATCTCACCCTCTGTTGTCCCCTTCTCCTCCCGCCTTCAATCTTTCCCAGCATCAGGGTCTTTTCAAATGAGTTGGCTCATCGCATCAGGTGGCCAAATTACTGGAGCTTCAGCATCAGTACTTTCAATGAATACTCGGAGTTGATCTCCTTTAGGATGGACTGGTTGCATCTCCTTGAAGTCCAAGGGATTCTCAAGAGTCTTCTCCAACACCACAACTCAAAAGCATCCCTTCTTTGGCGCTCAGCTTTATGGTCTAACTCTCACATTCATACATGACTACTGGAAAAACCACAGCTTTGACTCGACGGACCTTTGTTGGCAAAGTAATGATTTTGCTTTTTAATGTTCTGTCTAGGTTGGTCATAGCTTTTCTTCCAACGAACAAGCGCCTTTTCATTTCATGGCTGCAATCACTATCTGCAACGATTTTGTAGCCCAAGAAAATAAAGTCAGTCACTGCTTCCCCATCTATTTGCCATGCAGTGATGGGACCGGATGCCATGATCTTTGTTTTCTGAATGTTGAGCTTCAAGCCAACCTTTTCACTCTCCTCTTTCATTTTCATCAATAGGCTTTTGAGTTCCTCTTCACTTTCTGCCATAAGGGTGGTGTCATCTGCATATCTGAGGTTAGTGATATTTCTCCCAGCAATCTTGATTCCAGCTTGTGCTTCATCCAGCCCAGTGTTCCTCATGATGTACTCTGCATGTAAGTTAAATAAGCAGTGTGACAATATACAGCCTTGACGTCCTCCTCTCCCAATCCGGAACCAGTCTATTGTTTCAAGTCTTGTTCTACCTGTCCGGTTCTTGACCTGCATACAGAATTCTCAGGAGGCAGGTAAGGTGGTCTGGTATTCCCATCTCTTTAAGAATTTTCCATAGTTAGTTGTGATCCACACAGTCAAAGGCTTCAGTGTGTTCACTGAAACAAAAATAAACGTTTTCCTGGAATTATCTTTCTTTTTCTATTATCCAACAGATATTAGCAATTTGATCTCACACTCCTGACCTGGTCTGAAATGGAATTCAGTCATCTGCACTGTGTGTATATGTGTGTTAGTCGCTTAGTCATTTCTAACTCTTTGCGACCCCACGGACTGTGGCCCACCAGGCTCCTCTGTCCATGGGATTCTCCAGGCAAGAATACTGGAGTGGGTAGCCATTCCCTTCTCCAGGGGATCTACATGACTCAGGGATCAAACCGGGGTCTCCTGCACTGCAGGTAGATCACCTGAGTCACCAGGGAAGCCCTTGTTTGCACTTTATCTACAAACAACCGCGCTATATTCAGTTTTGGATTTTTTGTGATTTTTTTTTCTTCACCCGACCGAATTCGGAGTTTCCGCAGTTAGCCTCGACATCTAGAAGATCAAAGCCAGAATAGGAGTGAGTCATCCTGGGGCTTTGCACTCTGTTCACGAGTGCATCTCTCCCATGGCGTCAAACTCAGATCAACAGCGAATGTCTTATTTATAGCGATTTTTTATTTATAGATGAGCAGGGTGACCAAAAGCACCCTTATCCCTACCAAGAAAGCAGCAGCGTGTGCAGCTGGACAAGGAAACGCCAGTGCGGAAAAGGCGGTTCCTTACTGATTCATGGAACGCAGCTCTTTGGAGATAAAACACACCCTATTTGTAATTAAAATTCTGAGTCTCTGAGTGCGTCTGCCTTCAAGATGTTAATGCTTCTCTTGTTCCATCACTGGTACTGGAGACTTGTGAAATCACAAGCAACCATTATTATTAACGTCATGACTGGGGGCTTGCCTGGGAGTTTGGTGGTTAAGAGACATGGCACTTTCACTGCAAGCGGCATGAGTTTGAGCCCTATGTGGGGGACTAAGATACTGAACTCCTCAAGGTGAAGCCAAAATACACACATACATATAAATACATATGTACACATGTATTCATATATATACATGTATTCACAGATACATCCATGTACACACACATTGATGGCTGTAAAATCATAGTTAAATATGTACAATGTGCATCCTTACATCAGGCCTCATTTCATGCAACTACAGCTACTGAATATGAATTTTCCAAACCAGAAAATGACAGCTGGGAATTCCCTGGTCTCTGTGCTTTCAATGTCAAGGGTTTGGGTTTGATTCCTGGTTGGGTAATTAAGATCCCATAACCTGTTGTGGTTCAGTGAAACAAAACAAACAAACAGAAAAGTCATCCACCATTTTTTTAAACTCTTTTTTTGATTTTGTTACAGTATCGCTTCTGCTTTATGTTTGGGTTTTTAGGCCTGTGGGGTCTTAAGCTTCCCCGACTGGGGATCAAATCCACACCTCCTATACTGGAAGGCAAAGTCTTAATCACCGGATCTCCAGGGAAGGCCCGGCCCACCTTTTTTAGAAATCTGATTCCTCATTGCCCTTTCCTCCCACCTGACGCTGCTAACCAGAACAGACTCCCGTGTGGGTGCCAGTCAGTCAATCCTCCAAAGCCAGGGACCAACAGGACACGTGGGTTGGTCTGTCTCAGATAAGATGACGTAACAGTTTGAGAGTTTGTTTCTTCCTAGCTTTCATGACACAAGTTTGTCCTCACGTGCGGAGGCTGCAAGAAGCAGTGTCTAGTATGGGCTCCAAAATCACTGGGGATGGTGACTGCAGGCGTGAAACTAAAAGACACCTGGCTCCTTGGAGGAAAAGCTATGACCAACCTAGCCAGTGGATTCAAAAGCAAAGACATCACTTTGCTGACAAAGGTCCATCTAGTCAAAGCTATGGTTTTTCCAGTGGTCATGTCTGGATCTGAGAGTGGAACCATAACGAAGGCTGAGCACTGAAGAATTGATGCTTTTGAACTGTGTGTTGGAGAAGACTCTTGAGAGTCCCTCGGACTGCAAGGAGATCCAACCAGTCCATCCTAAAGGAAATCCATCCTGAATACCTAAGAAAAACTGATGCTGAAGCTCTGATACTCTGGCCACCTGATGTGAAGAGCCAGTTCATTGGAAAACACCCTGATGCCAGGAAAGACTGAAGGCAGGAGGAGAAGGGGACGACAGAGGATGAGTTGGTTGGATGGCAACACCGACTCAACGGACATGAGTTTGAGTAAACTCCAGGAATTGGTGATGGACAGGGAGGCCGGGTGTGCTGCAGTCCACGGGGTCGCAAAGAGTCGGACATGACTGAGCGATTGAACAATGGACAATAGCAAGTATGCGATTATTTGGAGAAACAAACACTTGAGACAATTCGTTTGAAGCAAGATCAAGAAATCTATCAGTTAAGTAAAGCCCCCCCCACCGCTTTTAAAGCAATCTGACATAAATTCTGAGAGGCAGGTGCCACTTCTGTAAGCTGATGGTGTGCGGTACCAAATGCTAACACACCTCAGGGAAGCAGGAAGCAGTGCAAGGCCTGGCATTCAGTTCAGTTGCTCAGTCGTGTCTGACTCTCCGCGACCCCATGAATCACAGCACGCCAGGCCTCCCTGTCCATCACCAACTCCCGGAGTACACTCAAACTCATGTCCACAGAGTCGGTGATACCATCCAGCCATCTCATTCTCTGTCATCAACTTCTCCTATAACCTTTCCCAGCATCAGTCTTTTCCAGTGAGTCAACTCGTCGCATGAGGTGGCCAAAGTATTGCAGTTTAAGTTTTAGCATCAGTCCTTCCAATGAACACCCAGGATTGATCTCCTTTAGAATAGACTGGTTGGATCTCCTTGCAGTACAAGGGACTCTCAAGAGTCTGTCTCCAACACCACAGTTCGAAAGCATCAATTCTTCGGCGATCAGCCTTCTTCACAGTCCAACTCTCACATCCATACATGACCACGGGAAAAACCATAGCCTTGACTAGACGGACCTTTGTTGGCAAAGTAATGTCTCTGCTTTTTAATATACTATCTAGGTTGGTCATAACTTTCCTTCCAAGGAGTAAGCGTCTTTTAATTTCATGGCTGCAATCACCACCTGCAGTGATTTTGGAGCCCAAAAAAATAAAGTCTGACACTGTTTCCACTGTTTTTCCATCTATCTCCCATGAAGTGGTGGGACCAGATGCCATGATCTTCGTTTTCAGAATGTTGAGCTTCAAGACAACTTTTTCACTCTTTCACTTTCATCAAGAGACTTTTGAGTTCCTCTTCACTTTCTGCCATAAGGGTGGTGTCATCTGCATATCTGAGGTTATTGATATTTCTCCCAGCAATCTTGATTTCAGCTTGTGCTTCTTCCAGCCCAGCGTTCCTCATGATGTACTCTGCATATAAGTTAAATAAGCAAGGTGACAATATACAACCTTGACGTACTCCTTTTTCTATTTGCAACCAGTCTGTTGTTCCATGTACAGTTCTGACTGTTGCCTCCTGACCTGCATACAGGTTTCTCAAGAGGCAGGTCAGGTGGTCTGTGATTCCCATCTCTTTCATAAAGTTCCACAGTTTATGGTGATCCACACAGTCAAAGGCTTTGGCATAGTCAGTGAAGCAGAAATAGATGTTTTTCTAGAACTCTCTTGCTTTCTCCATGATCCAGCGGATGTTGGCAATTTGATCTCTGGTGCTTCTGCCTTTTCTAAAACCTGCTTGAACATCTGGGAGTTCACGGTTCACATATTGCATTACAGTTGTCAAAAAAGACTTGCGCTTTCTTATAGTTTCAGAGGGCAACTGACTCTTGAGACAGAAAAAAACGACACACAGTTTAACACCAGAAAAAATAACACGCAATTTAATGAATATTCATGGGTCAACAAGCCCTGCTTGGCTGGCGTTCAGAATTCCCAGATTCATCCCAGGGAGTGATGGTCCCTGCTGGCTTTCCAGGGAGGGCTTGGGACGCAGAAGTCACATAAAATAGAGAGAACGTGACCCTGCATGATCAGGGATCAAAGGCGCACATGGAGGACAGAGCTACATGGGATGTGCGTCACGCTTCAAGTCTGCACGGACGCGGTCCCCGCAGTGATTTCATCATCACCCTCTGCCATCTCAGAGACTTGGGAGAGCCCATCACTGAGCAGTCAGAACCTGGAAGTCATCCCAGGTTGTCTGGCGTTATATATCCCATCTCCCTTCCACTGTACCACTGGCCTATCTTTAGATGCACTTTTGAGGTACTACAAAATAAACACACACCCACACGCTGGTTCTAGCCCTTTATATGTGCCTCTATTTTGTGTGGCTAGTCTCAATCACCTGGTCTAAGCTGGCCTCCTTTTCTCCGGATTCCATCATGGCCTTGTTTCCCAGAAATTACGCTCAGTGCTTGGAAAGGGTAGTGGTTCCCTTCAGACACAAGCTGGCAGACTCTCAGAGAAGCCGTGTGGTCCTGGCGTGACCTCGGCTAAACCCCAGACGCCTTCACTCGGGGCTGTGTGTCCCCTGGTGAGGAACTTAACCTCTCTGGGCCAGTAAAGGAGCATGGCGTGTTAAACTGCGACGCTGCCAAAATGCACAGATTCAGACACATAAAGCCGGACATGCAGGCCTGTACAGAACAAGAGTTAATTGCAGCAAGCTAACAGCTGTGGAGTGGTTACTGGAATGAAGCTGTGTTCCTTCTGTTCTGTTCATCATTTGTTTCCATTTTTAAAGAAAAGACAAAAACCAAGAAGATTTATTAACATATATAAAATCAATATATATAATAAATTATAAATAATAAGATACAAACATATAATATATAAATACACAATAAATTATAATAAATAAATAATGAATTAATATATACAAATATATTTAATCATCTTGGTTTTTATTTTATATATATATAAAAACCTAAAAAGCCAAGAGAAATCTACATTTTCACCCAGTCACTCCCACAAAGGAATAAATGTCAGAAGTTTCTTTAATGGGATTAAAAGAGTCAGGTCAGGTGAAAGACTAAGAGAATGATGTTTTTGTTTCCACTGGAACATAATCACAGTTATCTCTGTTTTTTTTTTTTTCTTAAACGGAAACTAACTGCTTGGTTTTCAAACAACTGAATTTTTAAGTGAGCAAATGTGTCTGAGAAAGCAAAGAACAGAGTCACAAGAAGAGAAAAAAACCAATCAGGTTAGACGGAGTGTAGATGCTACAATACTTGACCACAGCAATATCTTCAGGCTACACCCATCAAGTGATTTTATCTGCCTACTTTTCTCTCTTTTACTGACTCCCATTTATAGCCTAGCAGGCAATAGGCTTCGTGCAAATATGATTTCAAGTGCAGTGTTAATGTTAGTCACTCAGTCGCGTCCGACTCTTTGTGACACCATGGACTGTAGGCTGTCAGGCTGTCAGACTCCTCTGTCCATGGGATTCTCCAGGTATGGATACTGGAGTATGTGGCCATTCCCTTCTCCAGGGGATCTTCCCAACCCAGGGATGGAACTTGGGTCTCCTGTATTGCAGGCCGATTCTTCACCGGCTAAGCCACCAGGGCAGCCCAATGATTTTCAAATACAGTAAAAATACAAATGCTCTATGTCCTATAAAAATCAAGTATAAAGGAAAAACAGGATTTAGGTGAATTTCTTAGTTTAAGCTTAATCTAATTTCCTTTGAGCCTGTTAAAATTTCTCTGGGGTCCTAAGATCACCTTCATGAATTATGCAATATGTTAAATGCCTAAATATACTGGAGTGTGTAGTATAAAGGCTTCCCAGGTGGCGCTAGCGGTAAAGAACCCACCTGCTGATGAAGGAGACGTAAGAGATGGAAGATCCCTTGGAGGAGGAAGCGACAACCCACTCCAGTATTCTTGCCTGGGAAATACCATGGACGGAGGCAGCCTGGTGGGCAACAGTCCGTGGGGTCGCAAAGAGTCAGACACGACTGAAGTGACTTAGCACGTCTGTAATATGGTTTGGAAGGTATATTAAGATGTTCTGGGGATGCGATTTCTGACAACACACGAAAGAGAACAAAGTGTGACCCTCAAATGGTACTGGGAAGATGTCATTGGTTAACAGGGAACTGGTGCTGTGTCAGAGTATCTGGTTGTGCAAATAGAACTTTTCACAAGTCACACGCAGCCCTAAACACACAGAAAACCTCTCTGCAAAAAAAAAAAAAAATGCTGAAATGCCCTACAGTTTCAAGTATGCCATTTACATGGTTTTATAGAAATACCACAGATTAAAAATAAAAGACAGTGTCTTTTGGTAGGACAGAAACTTCATTCCTCCAAAAAGAATATCAGAAAACTAAAGTGAACTTTGAGATATCTTTCTCAATTTGGTTCCTCCATTACACAGAGATTTACTTATGTAAATAAGTAGAGAAGAGATGGCCCCTTACAAAGAAAAGGAGGCAGAGTCTGGAAGTGGGAGTAGAAAAGTTAGCATGTCTGAGACGGGTGACCCTCACATCTGACTGGGGATTTTACACTGTGCATCTCCTGCTGACAAAGGTCAGTATAGTCAAAGCTATGGATGTTCAGTAGTTATGTACAGATGTGAGAGTTGGACCATAAAGAAGACAGTGTCTAAGAATGGATGCTTTTGAACTGTGGTGCTGGAGAAGACTCTTGAGAGTCCCTTGGACTTAAAGGAGATCAAAGCAGTCCATCCTAAAGGATCAGTCCTGGGTGTCCATTGGAAGGACTGATGCTGAAGCTGAAGCTCCAATACTTTGGCCACCGGATGCAAAAAGCTGACTCACTGGAAAAGACCCTGATGCTGGGAAAGATTGAAGGTAGGAGGAGAAGGGGACGACAGAGGATGAAATGGTTGGATGGTATCACGGACTCGACGGACATGAGTTTGAGTAAGTTCTGGGAGTTGGTGATGGACAGGGAGTGTGCTGCAGTCCATGGGGTCGCAGCGTCCGTATCAGTTGGATATGACTGATCCGAACAAACAAATCTCCTACTGAAGGAAATCTCCTGGGGGCTTCCCCCCCACCGATAAAGAATAAAAATCTCTATTTGGGATCTTAACAACTGCAGTCCAGGAGACACAGATTCAGGTAAAACCAAAGGAAGCATTTGGGGAAGAGAAAGAACCAGGGGCTTGTAAATACAGAATTCACAAGGTTGTTAAAGTTGCCCAGGGAGAATTATGACTGACTCTGATGGAAGTCACAAGTTATTTGTCCTTAAAGAATCATGAGTTGTTTTAGGGTTCCCCGTGGCTTTTTATGAGGCTTAAATGTGAAACAGTGACAGCAAAAGGGTTCAGAACAGCGTGATTAATTAAGGAGACACTTGATGTACCCAATGACACCCCGGAAAAGCCCCTGTACACAGGCCAAGCACTCAACAAGTGTGAATACGCTCATCTGACTGCTGGCATCTTAACACGTTCGATTCGATCAGAGGTTGGTCGATAACCAACGAAAGGGCCAGAGACTAAATATTTTTCACTCCATGAACCACAGAGAACTACAACCATGCGATTTCACCCCTGCAGTGAGAAACAGACAGACGATACAGACATCAGCGGGTGCGGCCGTGTTCCAAGGAAACTTAATTATGTATAATGAAACTGATGGAATTTTCATGCCTTATAACTTGTCATTCTTCTTGGTTTCATTTTTTAAAAAATACTTGCTTTATTTATTTTAAAATTATTTATTTGGCTGTGACTAGTTGCAGTATTCGAACTCTTAGCAGCATGGGGGATCTAACTCCCTGAGCAGGACTGAACCTAGGGCCCCTGCATTGGGAGAGTGGAGTCTTAGCCACTGGACCACCAGGGGAAGTCCCTGGTTTTTACATTTTTAAGTGGTCAAAAAAAAAAAAAAAAATTAAACCGGGTGGTTCATTGGTTAAGACTCCATGCTCCCAATGCAGGGGTCCCAGGTTCAATCCCTGGTCAAGTAAACTAGATCCTACATACCTCAAGTAATGATTCCCTCTGCCAGAACTAAGACCCAAAGCAGCTAAATGAATGAGTGATTAAATCAGTAAGTTTAAGTTCAGTTCAGTCACTCAGTCATGTCCAACTCTTTGCGACCCCATGAACCGCTGTACGCCAGGACACCCTGTCCATCACCCACTCCCGGAGTCTACTCAAACTCATGTCCATTGAGTTGGTGATGCCACCCATTCTCTGCCGTCCCCTTCTCTTCCTGCCCTCAATCTTTCCCAGCATCAGAGTCTGTTCAAATGAGTCAGTTCTTTGCATCAGGTGGCCAAAGAATTGGAGTTTCAGCTTTAGCATCAGTCGTTCCAATGAACACCCAGGATTGATCTCCTCTAGAATGGACTGGTTGGATCTCCTTGCAGTCCAAGGGATGCTCAAGAGTCTTCTCCAGCACCACAGTTCAAAAGCATCAATTCTTTGGTGCTCAGTTTTCTTTATAGTCCAACTCTCACATCCATACATGACCACTGGAAAAAATACAGCCTTGACCACTTTGCTGGCAAAGTAATGTCTCTGCTTTTTAATATGCTGTCTAGGTAAGTAAGTATTGGGTTGGCAAAAAAAAAAGAAAACGTAGAAACCATCCTTAGCATATTTAATGTACAAAAGTAGATAAAGGGTTAAATCTGGCCTGCAGGCTACTCTGCTAAAGCTGTCTTAGATAAGATAAGGCATGGTTAGATTCCATTGCCTGCAAAGATTACTGAAAAAATGAACCTCCAGGAAAGTGTTACGATGATTCGTCAAAACATTCAACACACAGTTACCATACGATCCAGCAATTCCACTTTTAGGTATAAAACCAAAAGAACGGAAAGCTGGAACCTGAACAGATATTTGCACCCCAAAGTTCTCAGTAACAAGATTCACAATCGCCAAATAACAGAAACAACCCACATGTCCACGGATGGATGAATGGATGAAAACAGTGTTGCTTGTTCATACAGTGCAATGCTATTCAGCTTAAAAACAGAACGAAATTCTGAGACATCCTGCTGTAACATGGGCAAACCTCGAAGACGTTGATTAGTTGCTAAGTTGAGCCCAACTCTATGTGAGATGCCACGGACTATATCGTAAAGGAGATCAGTCCGGAATATACATTGGAAGGACTGATGCTGAAGCTGAAACTCCGGTACTTTGGCCACCTGATGCGAAGAACTGACTCACTGGAAAAGACCCTGATGTTGGGAAAGATTGAAAGTGGGAGGAGAAGGGGACGACAGAGGATGAGATGGTTGGATGGCATCACCGACTCGATGGACATGAGTCTGAGTAGACTTCGAGAGTTGGTGATGGACAGGGAGGCCTGGTGTGTTGCAGTCCATGGGGTCGCAGAGAGCTGGACACGACTGAACTAAAGTAGTGGACTGTAGCCCACCAGGCTCCAATGTCCATGGAATTTTCCAGTCAAGAGTACTGGGAGTGGGTTGTCATTACCTTGTCCATCTGAAGACACTATGCTAATTGAAACAGTGACACACAAAAGGAGAAATAATGGATGATCCCACTTATGGGAAGTATCTAGGGTGCTTAAAAATAGGGACAGAAAATAGAACGCGCTTGCCATGAGAGGGGCACACGGAGAGGAGAGTTAAGTTTATGACTTTAAATCTGGAAAGATGGAAAAGTTCTGCAGGTGGATGGCGAATGTCCTTAATGCCACACAGCACAGTACACTGTGTACTTAAAAGTAGTTGAAAAGGGTAACTTTTATATGTATATACTTTACCATAACAAAAGAGATCTCAAAGGAAATGGACCTTCAGTGCAAATGTATTTCTTCCAAAGACCTAGCGCCTAGTTACATTAGAGCAAAATGTGTGTGACAGCTAAAATGTGCATTACCCAGTCTACTCTGAAGAAAAGTCAAGAATATCTGCTTTTTCCACAAGCCACAGCCAAATCCTTCACTGTGAAAAGAAGCTGTCCTCAGTTATCTTCAAAGTCACAGATGACATTTAAAGATACTTGCCACTGCAGCAGAGGCATTCCCTAGAAAACAGTCTCAAAATCTGGGTAATTTCTGAACGTTTGGTCAAACCTAGAAATTCTGAAGCCAGCTTCTGTCCTTGGAGAAATTATCTTCACGGAAGCAGAATGACACATTTTGGCTAATTGAATTTGTATTCATCTTTGTGGTTGGGAAATGCGATTGATGTTCTTGCTAAATCAAGGTTCGTCATAAAAGTCATTCAAAAAAAAAAAACACATGCTGTTACAGGATTCTCAGGACCGTACTTGTGGTTGTTAGTAAAAACTCTAGAATCCAGGTAAAAAAAACAGCAGCTAATCAATCTAGGTGGATCATTTCGTCCCACCTAAGATGAAAGCTGCAAAGTGAGGGAGGAAATTGGGGGTGGGAGTGGTGGATTTAAGCGTAATTCTTGGTGGACGTTATTTCCCTTATTTGAAAGAAAAGAGTTAATAAGAATAAAATGAGATTAATGCATTTTCTGTCAAAAACTCTCCCGATGGCTGGTTCACCAAAGTCTGAAAATATACAAGGGGTTATCAAATGACTTTGGAAAACTTTCAGGTACCTTAAGTTTCCAAAAGGAATTTTTTTTTTAATTGGCCTTGCCTCTTGGCTGGCAGGATCTTAGCTCCCCGAGCAGGGATGCAACTCAGGGCCCAAGGAGTGAGCACGCCTAGTTCTAACCACTGGACTGCCAGAGAATCCCAAAAGGCCTCTTTCTGTCGTTTGGTTTTCTCCCAGTGTGTGCACGCTAAGGCGCTTCAGTCGTGTCCAACTTTGTGCGACCCCATGGACTGTAAGCCCACCAGGTTCCTCCATCCCTGGGATTCTCCAGGCAAGAATACTGGAGTTGGGTTGCTGTGCCCTCCTCCAGGGGATCTTCCTGACCCAGGGATCGAACCCATGTCTCTTCCGTCTCCTGCATTGCCAGGCAGGTTCTTTTACCACAAACGCCACCTGGGAAGCCTGGCTTTCTCCCTCACTTGACTGCAAATCGACCACCTTTTAGGACAGGACTATGCTGCGTCCAGCCACCCTGTGAACTCACGCAGCACCCCTGCCCGCTTCAAATCCCAGATCCACGTCTCAGGCCCCAGGCCCCGCTGCACACTCAGCCCAGGACCGGCCCCCATGACGCGTGCACGTAGAGGTCCCCACAGCGTCTCGAACACGGCGTGTCCATGTGCATCCACCCTGCACACCCCCACCACCCACACCAACACGTGCCCCCTCCAGCCTGCCTTCGGAGTTAAAAATGACACCTGCCTTCCACCCAGGGGGACACGGGCCAGACCCGCGGCTCCTCCAACCAGGATGTCCACTCATCCGCTGGGGCTCATCGGCCAAGACTGCCCAAGTCTGCGCTTTTCCTTCTCAAATCCGCCGGGCTGTACTAGTGGAAAAGTAACACTGCCTTCATCCTGGGACCCATTAGGACCACTCCAGTTCCGACCCCCAGCAGCAGCCAGCCACCTGTCACTGCAGTGTGAAAAGTCTGCAGGGTCTCAACTTCAAACGTACCACCATGACAATCATATCCTGCAAGGAGCCGTTGGGTGGGCCGTGCACACAGCTCTCAACCTCATCTTTTGGTCGGTCTCGGGCCCCCACCATGCTGGCCTGGCCTCCTTTTTGTCCCTGAGGTTTCCAGAGCTCAGCGCCGCAGGCTGCCGCTTTGTAGGTGCTGTTCCCTTTCTCTGGAACTATCTTTTCCCTGCTCTCTCTGGCGAGATCCTTCAGACGGCGATTCATCAGTCTCCCCTTCTAAAAGCTCCAACGTAGAAGCCCTTCTGGTCCGGGGCCTTCAGCTACACGGCCCCGCTCTGGACCACCACATCGCTGAGCTCAGAGCTCTCCGTCCAGCCACAAAACTGAGTTTCGTGCCAGACGCAACAAACACACATGATAAAGAGCCTACGACATATGAGCATGAACTTAAAATTCAGAATACAACACAAAAGGGACAGCCCAGGCAGTCCAGTGGTTAAGACTTCAACTTCCAAAGCAGGGGGTAACAGGTTCGACCTCCAGTCAGGGAGTTAAGATCCCATACGCCTTGAGGGGCAGGGGGCAAAAAAAAAAAGAACATGAAACAGAAACATTATTGGAACAAATTCAGTAAAGGACTTGAAAAAATGGTCCAGTATGAAAAATCAAAAAGAGAAGTTAAGGACACAATCCCCTTCATCATTGCAACAGAAAGAATAATATATCTCGGACTAAAGCTACCCAAAGAGACAAAAGACCTGCATGCAGAACACTATAAGACACTGATAAAAGAAATCAGAGATGACACAAATACGGAGAGATATACCATGTTCATTGAGTGGAAGAATCAATACTGTGAAAATAACTGTGATCCCCAAAGTAAGCTACCAGATCCAATGCTACCCCTATCAGTAAACAATGGCATTTTCCACAGAAGGGGAACAAAAAATTTCACAATGTGCATGGAACTCAAAGACCCTGAATAGCCAAAGCAATCTTGAGAAAGGAAAAGGGAGGTAGAGAAATCAACCATCCTGACGTCAGACTATGCAGTCTGAAGATACAAAGCTACGGTCATCAAGATAGTATGGTCCTGGCACAAAAACAAAAAGGCAGACCAACAGAGTAAGACAGAACGCCCAGAGATAAACCAAAGCACCTACGGGCACCTTATCTTTGACAAAGGCGCCAAGAATACAGAAGGGAGAAAAGACAGCCTCTTTAATCCCAGACCACCTGACCTGCCTCTTGAGAAACCTGTATGCAGGTCAGGTAGCAACAGTCAGAACTGTACATGGAACAACAGACTGGTTCCAAATAGGAAAAGGAGTGCGTCAAGGCTGTATATTGTCACCTTGCTTATTTAACTTATATGCAGAGTACATCATGAGGAACGCTGGGCTGGAAGAAGCACAAGCTGGAATCAAGATTGCCGGGAGAAATATCAATAATCTCAGATATGCAGATGACACTACCCTTATGGCAGAAAGTGAAGAGGAACTCAAAAGCCTCTTGATGAAAGTGAAAGAGGAGAGTGAAAAGGTTGGCTTGAAGCTCAACATTCAGAAAACAAAGATCATGGCATCTGGTCCCATCACTGCATGGGAAATGGAAAAACAGTGGAAACAGTGTCAGACTTTATTTTTTTGGGCTCCAAAATCACTGCAGATGCTGATTGCAGCCATGAAATTAAAAGACGCTTGCTCCTTGGAAGGAAAGTTATGACCAACCTTGATAATATATTAAAAAGCAGAGACATTACTTTGCCAACAAAGGTCCGTCTAGTCAAGGCTATGGTTTTTCCCGTGGTCATGTATGGATGTGAGACTTGGACTGTGAAGAAAGCTGATTGCTGAAGAATCGATGCTTTTGAACTGTGGTGTTGGAGAAGACTCTTGAGAGTCCCTTGTACCACAAGGAGATCCAACCAGTCCATTCTAAGGGAGATCGATCCTGGGTGTTCATTGGAAGGACTGATGCTAAAGCTGAAACTGCAATACTTTGGCCACCTCATGCGACGAGTTGACTCACTGGAAAAGACTCTGATGCTGGGAAAGGTTGGGGGCGGGAGGAGAAGGGGACGACCGAGAATGAGATGGCTGGATGGCATCACCGACTCGGTGGACATGAGTTTGAGTGAACTCCGGGAGTTGGTGATGGATAGGGAGGTCTGGCGTGCTGTGATTCATGGGGTCGCGGAGAGTCGGACACGACTGAGCGACTGAACTGAACTTAATGGTTGTAGCTGGACCATGTGAAAGAATGAAATCAGAACACCGCCTAACACCAAACACAAGAATAAACTCAAAAGGGATTAAAGACCTAAATGTAAGACCAGAAACTATAAAACTCCTAGAGGAAAACATAGGCAGAACACTCGATGACATAAATCACAGCAAGATCCTCTATGACCCACCCTCTAGAGTAAAGGAAATAAAAGCAAAAATAAACAAATGGGACCTAATTAAAATTAAAAGCTTTTGCACTGCAAACTAAACAGTAAACAAGGTGAAAAGACAGCCCCCAGAATGGGAGAAATTAATAGCAACAGCTGTATTAGCAAACTAGTTGATATACTATAATACAGAAAATTATTATAATACAAAATAATAGTAACAACTACTATTTCAACAATAATGAAACAACTGACAAAGGATTAATATTCAAAATATACAAGCAGCTCATGCAGCTCAATACCAGAAAAACAAACAAACCAATCAAAAAGTGGGCAGAAGACCCACATTTCTCCAAAAAAGACATACAGATGGCTAATCAACACATGAAAATAGTAATAAACACCACTCATCATTAGAGAAACCCAAGTCAAAACGACAATGAGATATCCCCTGACCCTGGTCAGAATGGCCACCATCAAAACACCTACAAACAATAATTGCCAGAGGCAGTGTGGAGAATAGGGAACCCTCTTGCACTGCTGGTGGAAAAGCAAATTGATACAGTTGCTACGGAAAACAATGTGGAGAATCCTTAAAAATGGAGGAATACAACTACCATCTGACCCAACAATCCTACCACTGGGCATATACCCTGAGAAAACTGGAGCCAAAAGTGATACGTGCACCCCAGTGTTCACTAAAGGACTCCTCACAAAACCCAGGATGTGGAAGCAACTTAAGATGCCCTTCAATGCATGATGGATAGAGAAGCTGTGGTACACACACACAATGGAATGAATGCTCCTTAGCCACGAAAAAGAACACATTTGAGTCAGTTCTGACGAGGTGGATGAACCTGGAGCCTATTATACAGAGCAGAGAGAGAGAAAGACAAACACTATTTATTACTGCATATAGACAGAATTCAGAAAGATAGGGCTGATGAACCTAGCTGCAGGGCAGCAACGGAGACCCAGACGCAGAGAACAGATTTGTACACACAGTAGGGGAAGGAGGGAAAAATTGGAGAGAGTAGCATTGAAATACATACAGTCCCACATGTAAAATTAAACAGGCAGTGGGAATTTGCTGTATGACGCACGGAAGTCAAATCCACCTGGAGACGGTGGGAGGCAAGAGGCAGGTTCAACAGGGAAGGGGACACACACACATACCTATACCCGTGGCTCATTCACGCTGGTGTCTTGCAAAAAAACCAACCCAATATTGTAAAGCAATTATCCTCCAATTAAAAATAATTTTTAAAAAATATACAGAGAGAAAATAAACCAAAAGGAACATGTTAAGAAACAAAGAAAAACCAAATATGAGTACTTAAGACCCAAACTCCAGTCAAGATGGCACTTTCCTCGTTCATGACTCAGAGGCAGCTTTCAGGTCTCGCTGGGCTTTTACACTAAGCACTAACGACAAGCAGAAAGTGTGTGTGGAAGTTCCCTGGAATCACATCCTTCTCAATGCACAGATGAATGAGCAGATGGCGCGACACCTCCACACCACCTACACACAAGGGTTTATCATCGGCGTTACGTGAGACAGACAATTGGGAAAGTCCTACCCCCAACACACACGCGCACACATGTAATTACCAGGGTCCGCCCTTCGCCGGCAGGGCTAACAGACAAAAAGATGAACCGCAAGAGGATCTCGTAAAGGATTCAGCCACTCCCAGGGGCCGAGCCTGCTGCCACCAGCTGGGCACGGATTTCCACGTGCACAGCTCAGGAAAGGGACGCCGGCCGGTCCAGGCTATTGACAGGTCCGTACCCAAGCGCTGCACCTTCTCTACAGAAGAACCTTAAAGCGGGATGCCCGAACACAGCTGGGAAGGTAGTGTTCACAACCATCCGTGTCTTTCCTCCCAGGACCTCTGGATACACCTGCTCGGCTGCACCTGCTGCGGTAATGACACACGCCCCTGAGATATTTCACTTGAGGAGGTGTGAGTGCACACAGCCGCTGGCCGTGTAGTCCGTGGGGTCGCAAAGAGTAAGACACGACTGAGCGGCTTTCACTTTCAACACAACCAAGCCTGAAACACAGGAAAACCTTACGGTCCTTGCCCCTCATGTCTCCCACCTCTTGTTTTGTCTGTGGAATAACATTAGCCAAAGTGAAGTGAAAGTGAAGTCGCTCAGTCGTGTCCGACTCTTTGCAACCCCATGGCCTGTAGCCTACCGGGCTCCTCCGTCCATGGGATTCTCCAGGCAAGAATACTGGAGTGGGTTGCCACTTCCTTCTCCAGAGGATCTTCCCGACCCAGGGATCGAACCCAGGTCTCCTGCATGGCAGGCAGACACTTTAACCTCTGAGCCACCAAGAAGCCTAACGTTAGCCAAAGAATAAGTTTAATCAGACGAGTGAGAAAACAGTCAAAGGAGAAACTATAAACTACGCTTAACAGTTTAGTCACTAAGAATTGATGCCTTCAAATTGTGGTCCTGGAGAAGGCTTTTCAGAGTCCCCTGGAGAGCAAGATCAAACCAGTCAATCCTAAAGGAAATCAACCCTGAATATTCCTTGGAAGGACCCATGCTGGAGCTCCAACATTTTGGCCACCTGATGCGAAGAACTGACTCACTGGAAAAGACCCTGATGCTGAGAAAGATTGAAGGTGGGAGGAGACTGAAGGCAGCAGAGGATGAGATGGTTGGATGGCATCACAGACTCGATGGACACGAGTTTGAGCAAGTTGGTGATGGACAGGGAAAACTGGCGTCCACAGGGTCGCAAAGAATTGGACACGACTGAGCGACTGAACTGCATGTGCACAAATCAAAGAATTCATTTGTGCTTCCAAATGCCGGGACTTTATGACAGTTAACAGCGATTATGTACACTTTCTGGAGTCCTGAGAAAGCCCAGAGTTAAATGGCTATAACTTCATGATACAAAATTAATGTAGGTAAATCATTACAATATTCCAGACACCCCTAGTACTCTGAAGCCCCTTCAGAAGACGCTAGTGTCTAAATGCTGACTATATAACAGATAAATTAAGACTATTATATACAACTAGCTTCTTGGGCTCCCCTCGTGGCTCAGATGGTAAAGAATCCGCCTGCAATATGAGCCCCAGGTTGGATCCCTGGGTCAGTAAGATTGCCTGGAAAATGACATGGCAACCCACTCCAGTATTCTTGCCTGGAGAATCCCATGGACAGAGGAGCCTGGTGGGGTACACTCCAAGGGGTCACAAAGAGTCAGACACGACTGAGTGACTAATAGTTTCACTTTTTCACAACTGGTTTCTTAATCTTAGAAAGGATACACAATGGAATTGGAACTAGATTCATACTGAAATTTTGCACTTTGTTGAATGCATTAGTTTACACAAAATCATTTATGACAGGTTGTTTTTTTTTTTAAAGCAGCTAGCTATCTGTGAAGTAAGATATGTAACCATGAAATACGATAAATTTAAAAAAAGGATACATCCTGCTGATCCTTTTAACCTAATCCCTCACCGTATCTCCACTTCTGCCTTCACTGGCTTAAATTTATCTCCCCAGGAGATGGTTAAGTCAAAGCCTTCTGAGCCTCAAAAGGAATGGTTCGCTGGTTGCTTGCTTGGGCTCCAGGGTACGCTTGTGGGCACTGCCATGAAAGAACCTACTTCATCATGTTCCTCTACGTCTCCATGGCCATTGCAGCAAACCATTTCATCAGTACTATCTTTGTAGATTCCATATATATGTGTTGTGTGTGCTTAGTCGTGTCCGACTCTTTGCGACTCCATGGACTCCAGGCCAGAACACTGGAGTGGGTAGCCGTTCCCTTCTGCAGGGGATCTTCCCAACCCAGGTCTTCCGCATTGCAGGCGGATTCTTAACCAGCTGAGCCACCAGGGAAGCCCGAAACTGCACATGTTCAGAGTACGTGACATGAAACATTTTGACACGTGATACGCCCTTCGAACCTTCACCTCAGTCAAAGCAATGAATATTCCTATAACTTTCAAACGTTGCTTTAAGGCCCTTATACAATAACTCATCTCTCCTTCTCCTCGCTCCGCAGATTCCTGATATATCATAGTTTGTGTTTTGATCCCTTGTATATAGGAGTTTGTATTTCCTTGGGCTTTATATAAGATCATGCAATGTGTAATCTTTTGTCTAGTTTTTCCCCTCCAGCATAATTTCTTTTGAGATGAATCCATTTCACTGTGTGTATGAACAGTTCATTCCTTTTTTATTACAATTTATTACTATTTATTACTCTTCATTACTCTTTACTCTGTTTCTTACTCTGTGGTACTGTTTGTTACTCTCTATTGCTCTGGGTTAATGTTTATTACTGCTTATTACTATTTATTACTGTTTGTTACTATTTACTACTGTTTGTTTATTAGGATTGATCAATGTTTGTTACTGTTTATTACTATTTATTACTCTTCGTTACTCTCTATTGCTCTGGGTTAATGTTTATTACTGCTTATTGCTATTTATTACTGTTTGTTACTATTTATTACTCTTCATTACTCTCTATTGCTCTGGGTTAATGTTTATTACCGCTTATTGCTATTTATTACTGTTTGTTACTATTTACTACTGCTTGTTTATTAGGATTGATCAATGTTTGTTACTGCTTATTACTATTTATTACTCTTCGTTACTCTCTATTGCTCTGGGTTAATGTTTATTACTGCTTATTGCTATTTATTACTGTTTGTTACTATTTACTACTTCTTGTTTATTACTATTGATCAATGTTTGTTACTGTTTATTACTATTTATTACTGTTTATTACTCTTCGTTACTCTTTAAGCTGTTTCTTGCTCTGTGGTACTGTTTGTTACTCTTTATTGCTCTGGGTTAATGTTTATTACTGTTTGTTACTCTTTGCGACTTTATTATTATTGATCAATGCTTGTTACTATTTATTACTATTAATTGCTGTTTGTTACTATCTATTGCTATGTATTACATTGTAAATTCCTGTTTATTACCATTTAGTATTCTGCTGTATCAGAGAAGGCAATGGCACCCCACTCCAGTACTCTTGCCTGGAAAATCCCATGGATAGAGGAGCCTGGTGGGCTGCAGTCCATGGGGTCGCTAAGAGTCGGACACGACTGAGCGACTTCACTTTCACTTTTCACTTTCCTGCACTGGAGAAAGGAAATGACAACCCACTCCAGTGTTCTTGTCTGGAGAATCCCAGGGACGGGGGAGCCTGGTGGGCTGCCCTCTATGGGGTCGCACAGAGTCGGACACGACTGAAGCCACTTGGCAGCAGCAGCATTCTGTTGTATGGATGTAAGATCTCTGTGTTCAGCACAGAATGAATGACTTTTTTTTTCACCTGCCTGAAGTGCAAGTTCGTCAGTCGTGTCCAACTCTTTGTGACCCCATGAACTAGACAGTCCATGGAATTCTCCAGGCCAGAATATTGGAGTGGGTAGCCTTTCCCTCCTCCAGGGGATCTTCCCAACCCAGGGATCGAACCCAGGTCTCCCGCATTGCAGGCGGATTCTTTACCACCTAAGCCACCAGGGAAGCCCAAGAATCCTGGAGTGGGTAGCCTATCCCTTCTCCAGGAGGTCTTCCAGACTCAGGAATCGAACCAGGGTCTCCTGCATTGCAGGCGGATTCTTTACCAGCTGAGCCACCAGGGAAGTCCAAGAATCCTGGAGTGGGTAGCCTATCCCTTCTCCAGGAGGTCTTCCGGACCCAGGAACTGAACCGGGGTCTCCAACATTGCAGGAGGATTCTTTACCAGCTGAGCCACCAGGGAGCCATTAGCATACAATATTTGTTTTTCTCCTTCTGACTTACTTCACTGTGCATTTTGACTTGTCACCTTGAAAGTGTATGATTTATTATAATATTAAGTCTGTTCAAATATATTTATAAAAGGTTTGTCATTTAAAATTATCAGTGGTGTTTGACACAGGGATTTGAATTTATCCTCAAGATTTAAGTCCCTATGATGTAACTAATCCAGATCTAATTCACTCAATATATATAGAATGACTTTGCAACTATTATTCAAATTAAAGTACTAGTCAATGTAACATAGCCTCCTTGTAAAACATATTTACAATAAAAAAAAGGCTGCAAGGGATTAACCTGAAAACATTTAAAAAAGAAGAAAAAGAACTTACATTACTGCCCTCTGATGATTTTTTTCATTTCGGAAGCCCCCGCAAAATGCAAGAGCTAAGATACTCCTATCTGTCTGCACTGACCTATCTATTGTGGGAGTTCTCATTGAGGGTGATGTTGCCAAGCACTCAAGAGTGGGGGGACATCCGCCAGTATGTGGAGACATGTTTGTTTGCTTCTACTGTTGGGAGAGAGTTATTGTACTCTACTTCATAGAGATCCAGGATGCTGTTCAACACCCCGCAATGCAGAGAAGAGCTCCTACCATCAAAAACTGGTGACACTGTTCACTTCCCCAGTCACGTCTGAGAGCTGGACAGTAAACATAGGCAGAGCGCCAAAGAACTGATACCCGTGAACTGTGCTGCTGGAGAAGACTCCTGAGAGGCTTCCCCCAAAATCCAGTTCAGTTCAGTTGCTCAGTCATGTCCGACTCTTTGCGACCCCATGAATCGCAGCACGCCAGGCCTCCCTGTCCATCACCAACTCCCGGAGTCCACCCAAACTCATGTTCATCAAGTCGGTGATACCATCCAACCATCTCATTCTCTGTCGTCCCCTTCTCCTCCTGCCCTCAATCTTTCCCAGCGTCAGGGTCTTTTCCAATGAGTCAGCTCTTCGCATCAGGCAGCCAAAGTATTGGAGTTTCAGCTTCAACATCAATCAGTCCTTCCAAAGAACACCCAGGACTGATCTCCTTTAGGATGGACTGGTTGGATCTCCTTGCAGTCCAAGGGACTCTCAGGAGTCTTCTCCAACTCCAAATGTCAAAAGCGCCAAGGTTCAGAAACCCATTCTAGCCCCTTATGTACACAGGGAATTTATCTGTTCTTCCTGGAGCCAGTTTTCAATCTATACAAGTTGTATCTTCTTTTCCCCACCCCGTTGTTCCTGAATTGTCCATAAGACACTTTCATTTTTCTAAGAATTCAGTCTTGTTTCTGTCTTTCCAGCATTCAAAGACTCTTCACATTGTAATGGACAGCTGCTGGGAATAAGCTGTCATGAACTGGCAATCCAGGCACCTTTGACACCTCTTACCATTATTTTTTTTAATATCTATTTTTATTCTTGCTTGTTTGCTTGCACCAAGTCTCAGGGCACATGGGGTCTTTTGCTGCAGCTCACGAGACCTCTAGCTGTGGCATCTAAACTCAGTGGCGGCATGTGGTACCTAGTTCCCTCACCAGGGATCGAACCCGGGTCCCCCTGCATTGGGAGCAGAGAGTCTCAGCCACTGGACCACCAGGGAGATCAACATACCTCTCTTTGGAAGCTACTACCTCACAAAGATAACTCTCCTTCAGTCTCCACAGGTTAATTCTCAACGGGGAACTTCTATCTTCTCCCCAAACTTAACAGACTTAAAAACACTGGAGATAACGCCACTCAACTTGACGAATTCTAGGTCAGATAATCCCACCATCAACACACCATCTTTTACTCCAAACATTTAGAGCATCAGTTTCCTCGAGATGGGGGAAAAAAAAAACAAACCCCAGCAGGCCAAAACTGAAGGATGTGCTGAAGCTTCCAGAAGGCAACGAAGCTAACCTTCTGCTCCAGGTAGAAGACATTCTGTATGTGGTCCTGTTTTGACCAGAGAACCCAGGTCTAGAATCAGGGCAAGGCTTTGTGGAAAGGACGGAACGGGCAGGCAAGAAATGGAAGAGCACACTGATTATTTGGACATCAATGGGCTAAGAATTCACAGGCATCTATTTCAAATGCCACAGACCAGCCACCATGAACGCTGTTTGATCAGAGCGTCTACCACGCAAAGCTGTACCTCCCAGACACCACAAATGCAGCCTATTCAGTCCCAAGTTGGTGTCTTGTAGCTGTCTGTGCTGTCTCCCGCCCACCCCATCGCATTATTCCTACCGGATTTTAAAGGCTAAATGAGTCAAAACGGGGTCACACAGATGAAGTCCACATTTAAGCACTCGTGATAAATGGGTCTGCTCCTCTATCCACACGAGGGAGGTAAAAGTCCGCCCTAAAGGCAAGGAAGTCCACCGTCACACACGGGGGGGCCTCACACGGCTAGGCCTCTCTGCATTTATCTCTTCTTAATTTCTACAGGGCACAAGCCTCCATTCAACAATACGATTTTCACGGAACGGAAAACTCACGGTGTCAGGTTAAAATGAGCATTGAGAACTGATACCCTGGATAACAATAATTATAATGATTTACCAAGCGCCCTGGAAAGCAAAATAGCATGAAAGGCCCAGTAATACATAAACGCGTTCCATCTGCTCACAGTTTCAACAGCACTACCACTGTACGAAAATACAGTGTGAATTTTCCTTACTGCGTCAGAGCATGTGATTAAAACAAAATCAGGGGCTTCTTATTAATCAGTTCAATTCTCCTCTAAACCACTATCCACTCCATTCAGCCTGCACGACTAAAAATTTCTCAGTAGCTTAAAAGAGACCAGGCTCAGGGAAAATCATTATGTGTGTTAATTTAACCAAAAAAAAAAGAAAGAAAAAATAAATAAAAACCCCAGGAGGAATCAATTTTTCCTTACAATCTTTCTAACTGGCAGAGGTACACTCAAAAGAGTGCCACGGTTTTCTGTTTTTTTCCTCCAACTCAAGTACTATTAATATAAAGGGAGATAATAGTTGACATATTTGTTGAAAACACAGAAAGAAGTTAAATGAACTTGCGTTTTCTATTTACATGGCTGAAAACCTATGAACAAATCATCCAAACACACCATATTCAACTAAAAAACATCCAATGAATACTGAACATTTCTCCTCTATTTCTTTTCAGCGGGTGGGGATGTGTGTATGACTGTTAGAACCTGCTCTCCAGTAAATACTGCCGATATTTAAAAATTATGAAGTGCAACATATGTTGCAAATATCACAGTGATTTCACACGCACTCCTGTTTGACATCACAACTCCCGATGCGGGCTTCCCAGGTGGCTCAGTGGGAAAGAATCCGCCTGCCAAGGCAGGAGACGTGGGTTCAAACCTTGGGTTGGGAAGATCCCTCTGGAGAAGGAAATGGCAACCCACGGCAGTAGTCTCGCCTGGGAAATCACACGGACAGAGGAGCCTGGTGGCCTACAATCCATGGAGTTGCAAAAAAGCATCAGTTCAGTTCAGTTTAGTCGCTCAGTCGTGACCGACTCTTTGCGATCCCATGAATCACAGCACGCCAGGCCGCCCTGTCCATCACCAACTCCCGGAGTTCACTCAAACTCATGTCCACAGAGTCGGTGATGCCATCCAGCCATCTCATTCTCTGTCGTCCCCTTCTCCTCCCGCCCCCAATCTTTCCTAGCATCAGAGTCTTTTCCAGTGAGTCAACTCGTCGCATGAGGTGGCCAAAGTATTTGAGTTTCAGCTTTAGCATCAGTCCTTCCATTGAACACCCAGGATTGATCTCCTTCAGGATGGACTGGTTGGATCTCCTTGCAGTCCAAGGGACTCTCAAGAGTCTTCTCCAGCACCACAGTTCAAAAGCATCAATTCTTCGACGATCAGCTTTCTTCACAGTCCAACTCTCACATCCATACATGACCACTGGAAAAACCATAGCCTTGACTAGACGGACCTTTGTTGGCAAAGTAATGTCTCTGCTTTTGAGCTTACATCTAATTAAAGAAGGTTTAAATGCAAAGTAATTTTCACAACATATTTAAACTTAACCCAGCATATCCCAAATAGCATCATTTCAACTGTACTTCACACTGGTTTTTTAAAAAATTATTGAGATCTTCGGCATTCCTTTTACCTACAAAATCTCTAAAATTCCCAAAGTCTATGTATTTTCGACTTGAGCCACATCTTAATTAGGAAACGGAATTTTCAAAGGAAACAGACCACTGCTATCATAGTTCAGAAGATGTATTCTGTACCGTGAAAACACAGATACACACACCCATGTGATTCCCAACATAAAACTTATGGAACAGCTGAACCCAGGATTGAAATTTACATCAATAAGGAAATAAAATCTCTAAATCTGATCCTCAGTAACCCTAGCCATATTTGAAGGTGCTCTATAAGGCTTGTGGCCCCTATACTGGATAGTGCAGCTCAGCATGGCTGCTCTGAAGCCTGCAGCAGCTAAAATTTGATGATTGTGGTCTGTAGGACGGAAGGACCACACGATTCCTCTGTAATTGGTCCACATGAAAATTCTTAAATTATGCACCTGCAACATTTTTTCCCCCTTGATAAATTTCAAATAGATTAAAAAGAAAACCGAACAAACCGCCCAACTTTGCAACTTTGCCTTTCTCAAAACAGTGTAACTTCCTGCTAAAAAATTATTTTTCATAAGGCACATTTATTTTCATATTTTTACATAGACACTGGAATTTTGGGTCTCAGACTGGACTGACCAAGGCAATGAGTCCAAAATGAGAAGTGCTGTAGGTTTCAATTCCACGCTGGATTTTGCAGACTTAGTACAGAAATGGAAAGAACATAAAATATGTCTTGGATGATTTTTTAAATGTGGGTAACTTGTCGACATGATACTATTTTGGATAGTGAGTTGATTAGATTATTGAATTACTATATATTAATACATATGTTGCAAATAATGGGCTTCCCTGGTGGCTCAAACAGTTAGATTTGCCTGCAATGCAGGAGACCTGGGTTCGATCCCTGGTCCGGAAAGATCCTCTGGAGAAGGGAATGGCAACCCACTCCAGGATTCTTCCCTGGACAATCCCATGGACAGAGAAGTCCGGCAGGCTACACTCCACAGTGTCCTACAGAGTTGGACATGACTGAGAGACTTGATTTTTTTTTTTAATGTTGCAAACAATATTAATCTAGCATATATTTTGGAGAAGGAATTGGCAACCCACTCCAGTATTGTTGCCTGGAGAATTCCGTGGATGGAGAAGCCTGATGGGCTGCTGTCTATGGGGTCACACAGAGTCAGACACGACTGAAGTGACTTAGCAGCAGCAGCATATATTTAGATATATATTGCAAAACTAATTTATGATTTCTTTTTACTTCTCTACTGTGGTTACTAGAAAACCTTAAATAAAATTTATGGTTTGCATTCTACCTGGAAAGTACAAAAACCCGACAGTTTCTATGTGCCTGCAGGCTCTCAAACGTGTTGCCAATAGTCAGCAAGATGAAACCAAAGCACTTTTTCAAGGCTTCTTTCGTGTCCATTGCAAAAATTTTAATTAGATGCCCATCGCATCATGTTCTTATTCCGTGACCAAGTCAAGACAGATTAATAAACAGAAATTGTTCTAAATGCAGACTACCTTTCTCTAGAGAAAAAAAAAAACAATTTTCTGTTTGAGGATTTTTTAATATAGGGACTTATTACAAGTTCTGTTAAGATACCTGGAAGGGCTGTGGGTCTCAAAAAAGCCACGGTCATTGGCAGATTGCTTGCTTTGTGGGTAAACACTGACCTCGCATCTGAGTGTCTATTATTACACGTTTCAGTTTCAGAGCCACCTGGCCCAGCAGACAGCAAGGTGCGCTGTGAACTCCAGGGCTCACTGCAGAGCACTGGGTGTGGACCCCATCTGGCTGAGGCTGCCTCATCTATAACCTGGGGGGGGGGGGTGACGTCACCAGAGCTGCACCCTCTTCCCAGCAGGTTGCCATGGGAGACCAAGGGTGATGATGCTACAATGGACTCTGTACCACAGTCAACAGTGCAGCTCCAATTTCACCATGTTTAAGATGGGCTTCCCTGATGGCTCAGCGGGTGAAGAATCCACCTGCAAACACAGGAGACTCAGGAGACGTGGGTTCAATG
This sequence comes from Moschus berezovskii, assembly GCF_049115385.1. Lineage (NCBI taxonomy): Eukaryota > Metazoa > Chordata > Mammalia > Artiodactyla > Moschidae > Moschus > Moschus berezovskii. The sequence goes on along the minus strand of NC_142489.1, from coordinate 11,264,467 downwards.
GGTTCGATCCCCTGGATCAGGACCAGGAAATGGCAACCCACTCCAGTCTTCTTGCCTGGAGACTCCCATGGGCAGAGAAACCTGGCAGGCTACAGTCCAAAGGGTCGCAAAAAGTCGGACACGACTGAGCTTGCACACATTCTGTTCAAGATGGGGTGCCGCTGAACAGATATTTTAGCCAAGGCTACACAGAGTTTCTCTCGCTGTTACTGTTATATTAAACCTCCTTTTAGACAAGACTTCCTGCCCCTTACACTGTTGACTATCACTTTCAAAGTTTAATTAAGCCTCGCCCACTCAAAGCGCTGGGGAACCAACAGCTAGGGATGACTTGGGCACCCAGCACAAAGAGCTGTGTGCATCTCATCAATGATGACAAGCTGAACATGCGATGGCCTCTTTTTGCAAGAGGCATTTTACTGTCACTTTGAGTTCTACTTTGAACTAACAATAAAAAAAAAAAAAAATCCAGAGATGGGTTGGTTGCGCTGCTATTCAGTTTTCTAGCTACTGAGTCGTTTTCCACTCTTTTGCAACCTCAAGGACTGTAGCCCACCAAACTCTGTCCATGGGATTCTCCAGGCAAGGACACTGGAGGCGGTTTCCATTTCTTTCTCCAGGGGTATGTTCCCAACCCAGGGATCGAAGCTGAGTCTCCTGCATTGGCAGGCTGATCCTTTACCACTGAGCCACCAGGCAAGCCCAGGTTGGTGTTTCAGGAGAAGGAGTTTATTTTGCAACAATGGTGTGATAGCACAGGAGAGCTTCCTACTTTTCCTGCTTGGGTGGAGGGAATGTGGCTTCCGTTTGCCCGCAGCTGGAACCGGTACCATGCATGTATGTGTGTTACCCACATGGCCTGGAAACGGAGTTCAAACTGAGCATCTCTGAGCTTGAGCCACTGTGGGGAGGAGAACCTGGGAACGAGTCCTCTCCCCGTTCCTTACTTCCGTGTGTAATCGCACAGCATGTAGAAACAAGGAAAGTCCTAGTGTGTGGGATCCACGTAGAAATGCAGAAACAAGGAAACTCCTAGCGTGTAGCAGTAACCTACTGAGAGGAACAAGTGATGCAGACCAGAGGAGATGCATGCTATTACAGAAACGAGGCCGTTTCTCCACGCGTTACCTCATCCATTGAAATTTGGCAGGAAACGATTCATGGCTAGACTCTCACCTATTGAACATAATCGAGAGCAAAAACACTCACACATCACTGAGAAGTGAAAGCCGTTAAGCTATCAGCCGATAAGAACCGTATCCAAAAATCGTTATAATATTTGTTTTTAATAATCTATTGAATTTTTTTTTTTTTTGCGGTCACATCAAGCGGCATGCAGGATTTTTAGTACCCTGACCAGGGATCAAACCAGCAACCCCTGCCGTGGAAGTGCCAAGCCTTAAGCACCGGACCGTCAGGGAAACCCTTCTATTGATCATTGCTGTAGCATCGTTTTCCCTGCCTTTCATTCATTTCCTTTCCAGGTTTGGAAACCATTCTTTGGAGAATAAAAAAAAAAAAAGAAGAAGAAATAGTTTAACACTCTAAAAGGAGGAACTGAAATAGAACTCTGCAAAGCTTTCCAAATGTGTGATGTTATACAGCAACGAGAGGAAAGAGAAGTAACAGCAAACGCAGAGACGTCTCACCGATGACTTCAGAGCAACACAAAACAAACAACCCCCTCCCTGTCCCTAGGGCTGCAAAGACACAGCAGAAACATTCGATCAATTCACCTGCACAACAAAACATGGTACCAGAACACACTCATCCACCCCTAGACACACACCCTTGGGAAACAAACTTGGGCTAATGACAAGCAGAAACAAACTGTAGGCTGGCCAATTAATTATACATATTCCAAGATCTTTTGCGGGCTAACCTAAGACTCTGCGCTTTTCCTGCAGATGTCATTCTGTAAAAATACCGTCTTCTGATAAACACACTAGGAATCGTGAGATGAGCTGAATCCACGGACAGCAGTGATAGTCAAAGGCATCAAGTCTCATCCGTGAGCAGTCACAGCGCACACACCGCCTCTCCCCCAGCTTTCAGGAAAGGGGTCAAAGAGTTAATGAGCCAAGAACGTATTTTGGTATCATCTCAGTATTCAGTTCATGTGCGGACCCGCCTTCCTGCTTTCTGGACTCAACTCCCTGTTTAAGACGCAGCCCCGATATGCAGACTCACAGTCTGGCTCCAGTCGGGAGACTCAACTTACCGGCAAACGCCAGAAACGGCCCGTGGAGCTGAAACTCTGACAGTTCAATCTTTATTAAAACAGCTGGCACATTCACGTGGAACCCAGAGCGTGCAACCGCAAACAGAACCCGAGCCACTGCTTGCAAAGCAACTTACGTCCAAGTCACAGAAAGAAAAAAAAAAAAAAAGCAAAAGACTGGCAAACAGGATGAGATATCCCACCTCATTTTTTTTTAATCAAAGAAATGCAAAAACAAAAAAAAAAGTCCCATCTCAGTTGACCGTAATGTCCTGAGCTGTCTGAGAGGCAGGGCCCCACCCCGCACCCCACCCTGGGCTCCCTGGCAACTGGGAGCAACCGGCAGAACCTTTCAAGGAAAGCAATTTGGTAATCGGCCTCAAGAGCCCTACAGCTCCATTCCCAGCCATCTCTCCTAAAGCAAAAAAAATAAAATAAAATGGAAGCAATCTGAAGCTCCGGCAACACGTGTTAAATCAATTACGGCACACGCACTTGACAGGATAGATGCCTCAAAAATGTTTTTCAATGAACGTCAGAGATGATCGCAACGCTCGCTCCGTAAGGTAAAGTCGGGAGAGCCGGGTTACAAAGCTGAACCTTCCTGACGTTTCATGCACAGGAATACAGGCAGCTGGGAGGAAATGTACCAACAGTCTGATGGGGGAACTGGCCTGGGTGGGCTCAGAGGTGTTTATTTTGTTTCCAGATTCCATTCTCTCCCCCCCTTTATTTTCCCCCCAAATTGCTCACTCTATGCAGCACTTGGCTTTTAAAATGAGAAAAGAGGGACCGAAAATCCTGGCCAGCGAGGAGTCATGACTAAATTCCTCATCTGCCGAGGATAAAAAAGATGAATTAAGACAGCGATGTACCTGTTCACCTCTTTCCTAAGAACGTCAACGATGGCTTTCCTCACACGGCGCGGTGTGCCGGGACGGGGGCGGGGAGATTCCTTCTCCTCGGGGGCTCACAGTGATCAGCGTCCTCTGAGTCACCTTGTGAAGTTTTATGATGCCAGAGTCTATAAACACAACATTAAATATTTACAGTTGATATTTGCTGCCTCTAAAAATAACGTGGAGGAGGTCTCTTAACAAGGCCTCCCGTTGACCTTCTCGCTGAAATCACCAAGGCTGCTGATTCTGTAAGCGTGCTGACAGCCACCCACAGGCCCTGGAAATCCGTGGGCCAGCGCCTCCTTCTTAATCCAGTGGACCCCCCCGGGGGCCCTTTCCACCTGAGCCAGGTACCCTGGGCCTTCATACCCCAGTATCCATGGGGCCCCAAAGCTGATTATGCAATGGGGCATCTTACTCCATTGACGAAATAACGAAATATTACATAAGCTATCAGCTAGGAAAAGTCTTTTTTCCCCCTACTAAAACTATTCTGGATGCTTTGTTATAGACTAACAGACACGTGGTCAGACAAAACTGTACCATGAGGGGCTTCCGGAAGGTCCAGTGGTTAAGACTCTGAGCATCTACCGCAGGGGATGTGGGTTCGATCTCCTATCGGGGAAACTCAGATCACACATGCTGGGTGCATAGTGCAGAGTGCAGCCCCCCCCCAAAAAAAAAGTTATCATGAAAACGCTGGCGGGCTGGACAAGAATGAAGAGATCTGGGGAAAAGCAGTGAACACGTAGATGGATTCTGCGCGGAGACAGTTTCCTTCGGGAACCACTGCGCTTTACGGGACTCAACCCTGGAAACGGCACAGGATGTATCGTGGATAAGGTTTATTTCAGAGAGACGACCCCAAACCAGAAGTACTGGACCCACATTCCGAGACGAGGCTGCATTACCTTCTATCGAGCAACGAGTGGAGAAACCTGCCTTGAAATTTGCTGCTGTTTAGACGCTAAGTCGTGTCCGACTCTTGTGACTCTCTGTTCATGGGATTTTGCAGGCAAGATTACCGCCGTGGGGGGACTTCCCTGATGGTCCAGTGGTTAAGATTCTATGCTTCCCACTCAGGGGGCACGGATTTGATTCTTGGTGGGGGAAATAAGATCCCACGCACTGCATGGGGTGCAGCCCCCAAAAGGTAAAAAAAAAAAGAAAAAGAAAGAACACTGGAGTGGGTTGCCATTTCCTTCTCCAGGGGATCTTCCTGACCCAAGTTTTGAATGGGCATCTCTTGCCTTGGCAGGCTGTTTCTTTATCACTGAGCCACTAGGGAAGCCTGGCATTCAAACAGTTGAACCTAAAGTCTCCAGGAGGTGAAGGTTACCTTGCTCCCTCTACAGCAGTGAGTAAGGGCTTTGAAAGAAGTGTGGACAGACAAGAGGGGAAAGTGGTAACTCAACAGTGAAGAGACCCTGCAAACGCAAAACCTGAGCAGAGGGCAAGCTCTGCAAGCTCATCAGCGTTAAGCCACGTTGAGAGTCCCTGCCTTGGAGGCGACGTGATCACAGGGCCCATCCCCGCGTTCTATGTTCCCCAGACTTACACCTGCCAAGCCCAAAGTGAGAGACGTTCTACCAAAGTCGTGGCCGGGATCCCTCAAAACAGAGCCACCAAAACCAAGGAAAATCCGAGACGCTGCCTCGGCCCAAAGGAAAGATGGAGGCGGGGCGACTGAGTTCAGTGTGATGGGGATGGAATTCCGAGACACAAAAAGGACGTGGATCAAGAAAAGGTTAAACGTGGAAAATAATCCGATACACAGTGGATAAAAATTCTTTAAAAACATGTATACGTGTTTCACTGCTTTTTTTTTCTAATTATTTAAATTGGAGGCTAATTACTTTACAATATTGTAGTGGTTTCTGCCATACTTGACATGAATCCGCCACGGGTGTACATGGCTTCCCCATCCTGAAACCCCCCCTCCCACCTCCCTCCCCATCCCATCCCTCTGGGTCATCCCACTGCACCAGCCCCGAGCACTCTGTCTCATGCATCAAACCTGGACTGGTGATCTGTTTCACATATGGTAATATACATGTTTCAATGCTATTCTCCCAGATCATCCCACCCTCGCCTTCTCCCACAGAGTCCAATAGGCTGTTCTGTACACCTGTGTCTCTTTTGCTGTCTCATATACAGGGTTATCATTTCCATCTTTCTAAATTCCATATATATGCGTTAGTATACTGTACTGGTGTTTTTCTTTCTGGCTTACTTTACTCTGTGTAATAGGCTCCAGTTTCATCCACCTCATTAGAACTGGTTCAAATGCATTCTTTATAAAGGCTGCTTTCTGATGAAATGCCCAGAGAGGAGTCTCATTCTTCCAGCGAAGACGGCTCAACCCTGATGGTTAAGAAATCTGTGCAGGAGTGGCTGTACTTGCCACCTACATAAAGGTCCGTGTCTCTGGGTAGCAAATCCACACACACACACACAGGTTCCCAAACCCACCCCCATCTGGGTCAACAGCTGTTACTGTGGCCAAACCAGCAATAATTCTTTCATGGTTGTGAGCGAGCCTCACTCCAAATCTTTGGACGCATTAGCAGTCCTCGGTCTTGGCAACCCTGGAGGAAACACACGCGTGCACACACACACACACACACATGATCCTATCAGCTTGCATTTCCATCCTTCAAAATCCTTTCATTTCCCTTTGACTTTCTGCTTTTCCTCCCTTAGGAATTTTAGCTATCTGCCTTAGCTGAACTTGGAAAGGCAGGGAAGATGAGTGTCCATAGGAGAAAAATTAAAGTTGGGGTGGGGGGAAGGATACTGGCAAAGCCCTGGACAGAGGCGTGATGGCCAGTAGCTGTGAAGATGGCAACATCTCCAACCTCGTGCCAAAGAGACCAGCGGCATTTAGGGCAAGTCAAGGGCTTCCCATGCAGCCTTTCCATGTGCAAAGGCTTCTGTACATGAAGCTTGCTGACGCAGCCGGTCTGGGGGTCAGTCCTTTTGGGGTCCACCTCGGGCCAGGTCCGGTTCCCTATGCTGGAAACTCACTCCTCTCTCTGCACAGCAGTTGCTTTTCTAGAAAACGCGAACGACAAGAAAATCCTGACTCTGAGGATCCTTCGAAATGTTCATTAAGTCAACCTGCGGGTGCAGAATTCACAAAATTCAATTCCCTACCCACCGGGGTTCATTTCTTCCGTCTGTGCTCAGTCCTGTCTGACTCTTCTGCGACCCACCCCATGAACCATGTAGCCCACCTGTTTCCTCTGTCCCTGGGATTCTCCAGGCAAGGATACTGCAGTGGGTTGCCATGCCCTTCTCCAGGGGGAATCTTCCTGACCCAAGGGTTGAACTTGGGTCCTCTGCACTGACAGGCAGGTTCTTTACAGTCTCAGCCACCAGGGAAGCGCTTTCTTCTATCTGCTGCTGCTAAGTTGCTTCAGTCGTGTCCGACTCTGTGCAACCCCATAGACGGCAGCCCACCAAGCTCCCCCGTTCCTGGGATTCTCTATGCAAGAACACTGGAGTGGGATGCCATTTCCTTCTCCAATGCATGAAAGTGAAAGTGAAGTTGCTCAGTCGTGACCCCATGGACTGCAGCCTACCAGGCTCCTCCGTCCATGGGATTTTCCAGGCAAGAGTACTGGAGTAGGGTGCCATTGCCTTCTCCTGACGTGCCTTTAAATTACCGTGAAGAGGTCATTTGAGCTCACGCTCTACCTGCACACTTTTATGGCCTCACTGGCACGTGGAGGTTATCTGCTGAATGAATGAATGATGTTAGCGCCGAGACTGAAATGCAATAAACATGTTACCATCTTTGAAACTGTCAGAAAGAGCTCAGGGGCGGGGAAAAAAATTCTCATTCATTTTTTCCCCCATTAACTTTGCCTAGAAGACAATTAAAAAAAAAACACACAAAAAGGGCAATTCGTTATTTAGAAAAGGCAAGGGCAACCTTTCCTAAATGTCTTGGGACAGAAGGTACGCGTGCAGGGGCAGCAATAACTCAGGCAGTCACTGAAGATTTATTGACCCGAGTTTAAGGAGGAGATGGGGGAGCTGACCTGCCACGTCCACCGGGGGCGGTGATGGGGCTCAACAGATGTTTCCATTTCTCGGGAGGGAAACTGATTTTCTGTCCAAGAATATCAGGGAGAGCACAAAGCAAGTCCCTCCTTTTTATTTAGCTAGGTAGTAAAGCTCGGATGACCATTATATCTACTACTGTGGGCAAGAATCCCTTAGAAGAAATGGAGTAGCCATCATGGTCAACAAAAGAGTCCGAAATGCAGTACTTGGATGCAATCTTAAAAATGATAGAATGATTTCTGTTGGTTTCCAAGGCAAACCATTCAATATTACAGTAATCCAGGCCTATGCCCCAACCAGTAATGCTGAAGAAGCCGAAGTTAATCGGTTCTATGAAGATCTACAAGACCTTTTAGAACTAACACCCAAAAAAGATGTCCTTTTCATTATAGGGGACTGGAATGCAAAAGTAGGAAGTCAAGAAACACCTGGAGTAACAGGCAAATTTGGCCTTGGAGCACGGAATGAAGCAGGGCAAAGGCTAATAGAGTTTTGCCAAGAGAACGCACTGGTCATAGCAAACACCCTCTTCCAACAACACAAGAGAAGACTCTACACATGGACATCACCAGATGGTCAACACCGAAATCAGATTGATTATATTCTTTGCAACCAAAGATGGAGAAGCTGTATACAGTTAGCAAAAACAAGACCAGGAGCTGACTGTGGCTCAGATCATGAACTCCTTATTGCCAAATTCAGACTGAAATTGAAGAAAGTAGGGCAAACCACTAGACCATTCAGATATGACCTCAATCAAATCCCTTATGATTATACAGTGGAAGTGAGAAATAGATTTAAGGGACTAGTCTGATAGATAGAGTGCCTGATGAACTCTGGACGGAGGTTCGTGACATTGTACAGGAGAGAGGGACCAAGACCATCCCCATGGAAAAGAAATGCAAAAAAGCGAAATGGCTGTCTGAGGAGGCCTTACAAATAGCTGTGAAAAGAAGAGAGGCGAAAAGCAAAGGAGAAAAGGAAAGATATAAGCATCTGAATGCAGAGTTCCAAAGAATAGCAAGGAGAGATAAGAAAGCCTTCCTCAGTGATCAATGCAAAGAAATACAGGAAAACAACAGAATAGGAAAAACAAGAGATCTCTACAAGAGAATTAGAGATTCCAAGGGAATATTGCATGCAAAGATGGGCTCAATAAAGGACAGAAATGGTATGGACCTAACAGAAGCAGAAGATATTAAGAAGAGGTGGCAAGATACACAGAAGAACTGTACAAAAAAGATCTTCATGACCAAGATAGTCACGATAACGTGATCACTGACCTAGAGCCAGACATCTCGGAATGTGAAGTCAAGTGGGCCTTAGAAAGCATCACTACGAACAAAGCTAGTGGAGGTGATGGAATTCCAGTTGAGCTATTTCAGATCCTAAAAGATGATGCTGTGAAAGTGCTGCACTCAATATGCCAGCAGATATGGAAAACTCAGCAGTGGCCACAGGACTGGAAGAGGTCAGTCTTCATTCCAGTCCCAAAGAAAGGCAATGCCAAAGAATGCTCAAACTACCGCACAATTGCACTCATCTCACACGCTAGTAAAGTCATGCTCAAAATTCTCCAAGCCAAGCTTCAGCAATATGTAAACCGTGAACTCCCAGATGTTCAAGCAGGTTTTAGAAAAGGGAGAGGCACCAGAGATCAAATTGCCAACATCTGCTGGATCATGGAGAAAGCAAGAGAGTTTCAGAAAAACATCTATTTCTGCTTCATTGACTATGCCAAAGCCTTTGACTGTGTCGATCACAATAAACTGTGGAACATTCTGAAAGAGATGGGAATACCAGACCACCTGACCTGCCTCTTGAGAAACCTGTATGCAGGTCAGGAAGCAACAGTTAGAACTGGACATGGAATAACAGACTGGTTCTAAATAGGAAAAGGAGTGCGTCAAGGCTGTATATTGTCACCTTGCTTATTTAACTTATATGCAGAGTACATCATGAGGAACGCTGGGCTGGAAGAAGCACAAGCTGGAATCAAGATTGCTGGGAGAAATATCAATAACCTCGGATATGCAGATGACACTACCCTTATGGCAGAAAGTGAAGAGGAACTCAAAAGCCTCTTGATGAAAGTGAAAGAGGAGAGTGAAAAGGTTGGCTTGAAGCTCAACATTCAGAAAACAAAGATCATGGCATCTGGTCCCATCACTTCATGGGAAATAGATGGAAAAACAGTGGAAACAGTGTCAGACTTTGTTCTTTTGGGCTCCAAAATCACTGCGGATGCTGATTGCAACCATGAAATTAAAAGACGCTTGCTCCTTGGAAGGAAAGTTATGACCAACCTAGATAGTATATTAAAAAGCAGAGACATTACTTTGCCAACCAAGGTCCGTCTAGTCAAGGCTATGGTTTTTCCCGTGGTCATGTATGGATGTGAGAGTTGGACTGTGAAGAAAGCTGATCGCCGAAGAATCGATGCTTTTGAACTGTGGTGTTGGAGAAGACTCTTGAGAGTCCCTTATACTGCAAGGAGATCCAACCAGTCCATTCTGAAGGAGATCAATCCTGGGTGTTCATTGGAAGGACTGATGCTAAAGCTGAAACTGCAATACTTTGGCCACCTCATGCGACGAGTTGACTCACTGGAAAAGAGTCTGATGCTGGGAAAGGTTGGGGGCGGGAGGAGAAGGGGACGACGGAGAATGAGATGGCTGGATGGCATCACCGACTCTGTGGACATGAGTTTGAGTGAACTCCGGGAGTTGGTGATGGACAGGGAGGCCTGGCGTGCTGTGATTCATGGGGTCGCGGAGAGTCGGACACGACTAAGCGACTGAACTGAACTGAAAGCAACAGGCTTCTGAGATGCTGCTCGTGGTGAAGAATGTGCCCGCCAGTGCAGGAGATGCACGAGACTCTGGTTTGATCTCTGGATTGGGGAAGATTCCCCTGGAGAAGGAAAAACAGCAACCGCCTCCAGTATTCTTGCCCTGGAGAATCCCACGGACAGAGGAGCCTGGTGGGCTACAGTCCATGGGGTCGAGAAGAGTCAGACACGACTAAGCACAGACACAGAAAGACTAAACAGTGACAGTCTTGACAGGTAGATTCTATTGCATCCCAAAGTCAGGGCACACACATGGTTCCAGAAGTCTCCCCACACTTTCTGACGGCTGACTATGTGCTCGAGTGAGTAATTCTCTAACCAAGATGGCAACTTACAGGTGCAGAAAATAAAAGGCTGTGCTAGGCAGCCTCGTCACACGCATTCAGATTTGCTATCTCATTGATGTGGGCCCACCGTGTAGCATGTGGAATCTCAGCTCCCCCACCAGGGATCGAACCTTTGCAGCTTTAGGATGGAGTCCTAACCCACTAGACGCCAGAGAAGGCCTGGGGGCAGCCTCTGAGATGAAATCCAAGGAGGCCCCGCCCCCCTGGTATCTGAACCCAGGAACCACCCCAACCCATGCCGACCAGGATTGGTCTGTGCGACCGACAGACCACGGCAGAAGGAACAGCACGGCCCCTCTAGATCGGGTTGTGAAAGCACGTGGCTTCCGGCACTTTCTTTTTAATGTGTGTGGTTTTTTTTAAGTTATTCTACTGTTATTTTACTTATTTTGGGCTGTGCCATGAGGCATATTGGACCTTAGCTCCCCATCCAGGGCTGAAAGATTCCCTTGCAACGGGAGATTAGAGTCTTAATCACTGCTCCACCAGGGAAGCCCCCAGCAATATTCTTCTGTCTTTCACCTGCACTGTTTTCCCTCCTCTGCCGTCTCTCTCGATCACGCACTCTGGGGAAGCCAGGTCACGGGCAGCCCTGCAGAGACGGGAGGGGACTGAAGCCTCCCGCCAACGGCCGCGTTCGTGAATGGGCTTAGGGTTGAGCCTCCAGCCCGGCACTAGGCTCAAGAGACTGCGGTCTTGGGGCCAACGCGCTGACTGCAACTCACGGGAGACCTCGAGCGGGAACACTCCGGGCTCATCCGTGCTTGGACTCCTGAGTCTCAGCACCCACGGGAGATGATCCGTGCCTGCAGTGCTCCGCTGTGGAGTGCTGGGGTGATCTCTCACAGCCCGATAGATAAACAACACAGGGGCTGGAACTGGGAACGCACTGGTGGACGTCAGAGAACACTGGCGTAGAAACTAACCCCATTCATTCGCTCCCCACAACTCGCCAACCCCTCCAAGCCAATTAGGATCTAATTCCATTTGTCTGCCTTCAACCGAGCATGCAAACAGACAATCAGCTGCAAACCTAAGACCCAGAAAATTGCATGCATCTATCTTGCCCCCATCACGCAGCTCTGCTTCAGTAAAACCCGGGTCTACCAGGTAAACCATGCACGCTTAGAAACCACACTGACAGTTTCACCCCTAAATCCCCAGCAATCACTTGCTCCCCTCAGCCAGGCACTTCCATGTCCGAATGGTACCAAAGGGGCATATCCCCACTGCTGCTGTTTGCTGTTTAGTCACTCAGTCGTGTCCGGCTCTTTTGAAACCTCATGGACTGTAGCCCGACAGGCTCCTCTGTCCATGGGCTTCTCCAGGCAAGAATACTGGGAGTGGGTTGCAGTTCCCTTCTCCAGGGGATCTTTCGGATGCAGAGATGGAACTCGTGCCTCTTGCATTGGCCTGTGGGTTTTTTAGCCATGAGCCACCATTTTCCATTAGATTAGAAGAAAAGTTCCTTCCAATCAAGCGTAAAGTTGATTCAGAATTCAGATTCTTGATTCAGAATGAGATGAATCCTGCCTTATTTTAGCAAATTCTTGACATAAGAACTTAAGACGCTGTGCTATACATTGCATCATTGTTAAAGGATTCAGTTCATTCCAGTCGCTCAGTCATGTCCAACTCTTCATGACCCCATGGACCACAGCACACCAGGCCTCCCTGTCCATCACCAACTCCCGGAGTTCACTCAAACTCATGTCCACAAAGTCGGTGATGCCATCCAGCCACCTCATCCTCTGTCGCCCCCTTCTCCTCCTGCCTTCAATCTTTCCCATTATCAGGGTCTTTTCAAAAGAGTCAGCTCTTCGCATGAGGTGGCCAAAGGATTGGAGTTTCAGCTTCAGCATCAGTCCTTCCAATGAACACCCAGGACTGATCTTTAGAATGGACTGGTTGGATCTCCTTGCAGTCCAAGGGACTCTCAAGGGTCTTCTCCAACACCACAGTTCAAAAGCATCAACTCTTCGGCGCTCAGCTTTCTTTATAGTCCAACTCTCACATCCATACATGACCACTGGAAAAACCGTAGCCTTGACTAGATGGACCTTTGTTGGTAAAGTAATGTCTCCGCTTTTTAATATGCTGTCTAGGTCATTAAAGAGTAGATTGACCTGAAAGAAGAGTCCCCACTTGTGGCTTTCAACTACTGGAGATTATTTACCTCACATGCACAATTCCCATTTCTGTTTAGCAGGCTATTTCACAGCAGCGCCCGGAAACGGTGGATGTGCACATATTCTAACTGGGGCCCTAATGATGGAGCTGGATCGGGCTCGGGGGCTGTAATGACGATGGGAAATCGTATTCCCCGTTGTCCAAACTGCTCCTGGAAGCTCGCTATACAAGGCCCCTAGGGGTGAGCACGGTGATGTGGCATCCAGATGACCTGCTATTTACCACGTGAAGCCACTGTTGCTGAGAGGCAAACCCAAGGTCAAGGCTCACCTGCCACGTACTGAGACTTCAAAGTTCGGAGCGTTTCTGAGCAGACATGCTGTCTAACACGTTTCCCTGAAAAACACCAGGAAGCCTTGAAATATGTGCCAGACCCACTCCAACAGTCTTGGGCTCCCCTGGTGGCTCAGCTGGGAAAGAATCCGCCTGCAATGCTGGAGATCGGGGTTCAATCGCTGAGTTGGGAAGATCCCCTGGAGAAGGGAAAGGCTACCCACTCCAGAATCCTGGCCTGGAGAATCCCACGGGCCGTATAGTCTCCACGGGGTCACAAAGGGTCGGACGCGGCTGAGTGACTTTCACTTTCGGCACCAACGCGTCTTCCACGGTGCAATTTCTTTCGCAGGAAACTGGACAAGACTCCATGGACGGGCCTGGGGATTCCAGGCATCAAAACACTCACGGGCACAACTGGTTCTACCCTCGATCACCTCTGGGGGAAAAGGAAGGGCGCTGAGCTACAGACCAGGGGTTCGAGAGCCTCCCCTGGTGGCTGGGGGCTTCGCACTGTCAACGTCACGTGGCGGCATCACAGAATATTCCAGGGAACAGGTAAGTGGGCCAACAGTCCACGTGGACCACGCATTCTGGGGCCTCCCCTGGCGGCTGGGGGCTTTGCACAGTCAACATCACATGGTTGCATCAAGGAATATTCCAGGGACAGGTAAGCGGGCCCACAGTCCACGTGGACCACACGTCCTGGGGCCTCCCCTGGCGGCTGGGGGCTTTGCATGGTCAATGTCACGTGGTTGCATCACGGAATATTCCAGGGATCAGGTTAAGTGGTCCCACAGTCTCCACTTCGTCCACTTCACCCCCTGAACCCCATCCTCACAGGTCTCAAGGCAAAGCCCACACCTTCTGCTCGCCTGTGACCGAGAACAGGCTCCAAGAAGCAGCAAAGCCGCCCACACCTCCGTGAACTGCGGCTCATGAAAAAAGACCCTCCTGACGGACAGGCCACAAGGACTCCCAGACCTTCCAGAAACATCAGGAAAGACACAGTCCCCCGGGGCTTGTGGGTGTGATGGCCACCCAGACCCCGCAACAGCAGGCCTGGTAGGTGGCTGCACCTGCAGCTCTGTTCTGTCGGCTCGTTTATTCTACTAAAGACAATTTATACCGGTTTGGACTTCTTCAGCCACCCTGTAAATGGGAAGACCCTGTAAAGGGAGATCGCCACCACTACGGGTTGAACTGGGCCCCCCAAAAAAAGATATCTTGTGGTCCCAACCCCCTGGACACCTTAGAGTGTGACCTCATTTGGAAATAGGCTGGTCGCAGATAGAATTCATCAAGATGAGACGTCAACTGAAAAAACAATGAGATATCACCTGACACCTGTCAGACTGTTGAGCGTGGGCTCAGCTAGGCAGACAACAAATAACAAGTGTCGCCAAGGATGCAGAGAAAAGGGAACCCGTACGATGCAGTGACAGCGCAGCTACTGTGGAAAACAGGACGAGGCTTCCCCAGAACCTTACAAATGGAACGATCACACGACCTAGCCAATGCCACTTCTAGGCATTTTCCTGAAGAAGACAAAAGCACGAAGTTGAAGAGATGTACATACCCTTGTGCTCTCTGCAGAATTATTCAGAACAGTCACGATCTGGAAGCAACCTCAGCGTCCATCAAGAGATGAATGGATAAAGAAAATGTCACACACACAGACACACACACACACACACACACACACACAGACACAGACAGACACACACACACACACACACACACACACGGAAAATGGCTCAGCCATAAAAAAAGAATGAAATCTTGCCATCTGTGACCACGTGGATGGACCCGCAGGGTTTTCAGTTGAGTCACTCAGTCGTGTCCGACTCTTTGTGACCCCGTGGACTGCAGCACGCCAGGTTTCCCTGTCCATCCCCCAATCCCCGAGTCTGCTCAAACTCATGTCCATCGAGTCAGTGTAGGATATTACATGAAACTCAGTAAGTCAAAGAGAAATACTGAATGATTTCATTTATACGTAGAATCTAAAAATCGAAACAAATGAACAAACACAGCAAAACAGAAAGAGACTCACAGAAAGAGGTAGTTGGCAAGGGGCGGATTCAGTGTCATGTGTTTGTATGGTGACAGATGGTAACTAGACCTGTCGTGGTAATCATTCTGTAATGTACAGAAATACTCAGTCATTAGTCACGCACCCGGAACTAACATTGTGTTGAGGGTCAATTTGGGCTTTCCTGGTGGCTCAGGTGGTAAAAGAATCAACCTGGGTTGGGAAGATCCCCTGAAGAAGGCAAGGGAACCCACTCCAGTGTTCTTGCCTGGAGAATACCATGGACAGAGGAGCCTGGCGGGCTACAGTCCATGGAGTCGCAGAGTCGGACACGACTGAGCGACTAACATTTTCACCCCAAAGACTCTGATGCTGGGAAAGGTTGGGGGCGGGAGGAGAAGGGGACGACGGAGAATGAGATGGCTGGATGGCATCACCGACTCTGTGGACATGAGTTTGAGTGTACTCCGGGAGTTGGTGATGAACAGGGAGGCCTGGCGTGCTGTGATTCATGGGGTCACGGAGAGTCGGACACGACTGAGCGACTGAACTGAACTGAACTGAAAAGAGAAAACGAAAATACCTCTAATCACACACACACAGAGAATTCATTAGATGAGGTCACAGTGGAGTTGGGCGGGCTCTTAACCCGCTATGACGGTGTCCATGTAAGAAAATGACCATGTGAACACAGAGATACACAGAGAAGGCGGAGCTCAGGGTGACATATCTGTAAGTCGAGCAGCATCCAGGGTTGCCGGAAACCATGCAAGCTAGTAGACGGGCAAGAAAGGAGGCCACCCAGAGCCTTCAGCAGAGGGCCAGCCTGGTGACATCTCGATCTGAGACTTCTGGCCTCCAGGAATATGAGAGAATGGACTCCTGCTGTTGTAAGTCACACGGCTTGTGGAATTTTGTTAGGGCTGCCCTAGGAACCTGGTATGGCCACTAAGATGCATGGCTTCTAACCTGCTTTATAATCAAGACAAGTGTTTATTAAAATGCTGTTTCTGCATGTAACGTAACAGCAATTTTCATAAGAGAAGACATTCATTTCATTAAAAGAGAAAAAAATAAAATCAAATAAAAGGAATTCCTTCAGACTGTCAGGGAATCCGTGCGTAAGGAAAAGGTCCCTCTGGCTGGCTTTGGTCCTGGGTTGGGACTTCAGACCGTCCCCACCCAGGTGGTCACCCCAACATTCAACCTCAATCACCCAGGCCTCCACCGTGTCCCCTCCACATGCTGGAAGGAGGCTGGGGTTCAGGTGGGGATGGAGCAGGACGAGGTACAAGACTCCATGTTACTGAGTTGACGTTTTCGGGGCTGAAAAATGCTGTCCACAAAGGCACAGATCAAAAGCATGCTTGTTTACATGACTGGTATCTACATGCATGTCCATGCATTTTCAAATCCTTTGTAATTTCTACTGTGTTTAACATCACTAGATAATTATTCTAAAAACCAGGGTGGCGTGTGGATTTGAGACCAATAGGAGAGGCCCTCGAACTCCAGTTCAGCCAGGCCTCCAGGGTCCATGCATCAGATCTCAGCACAGTTGAGACGCCATTACCATAATGAGAATCTCTCTATTCCTCCCGGTAATGAGCCCTCTGGAAGAATTAATTAAAAATTCTGACATGGCTTCTCTGAAAGCAGAAAGGCGGGCTTCTTGGGGGGGAGGGCAGAAGAAACTAGCTCATATCGCGGTGTGTGCTTAGTCACCCACCTTGAACGCTCACGTTTTAGGATGTCTGCAAAGTCAAGGGATCTTCAGGCGCTCCGGGAGTTCTCCAGTGTTATCAGTCAGCGCATCACGCTTGTCGCTTAACAGGACTGACAAGAATGCCGACTCCATGCGGATTAAGTTCCACATGTGATTAAGGGCTAAGTCTGCTGCTGCTGCTAAGTCGCTTCAGTCGTGTCTGACTCTGTGCAACCCCATAGACGGAAGCCCACCAGGCTTCCCCGTCCCTGGGATTCTCTAGGCGAGAGCACTGGAGTGGGTTGCCATTTCCTTCTCCAGTACATGAAAGTGAAAAGTGAAAGTGAAGTCGCTCAGTCGTGTCCGACCCTTAGCGACCCCACGGACTGCAGCCTACCAGGCTTCTCCATCCATGGGATTTTCTAGGCAAGAGTGCTGGAGTGGGGTGCCATTGCCTTCTCCATAAGTCTGCTTCAGTTGAGTCAGTTCAGTTCAGTCGCGTCTGACCCCATGAATCGCAGCACGCCAGGCCTCCCTGTCCATCACCAACTCCCGGAGTTCACTCAGACTCATGTCCATCGAGTCGGTGATGCCATCCAGCCATCTCATTCTCGGTCGTCCCCGTCTCCTCCCACCCCCAATCCCTCCCAGCATCAGAGTCTTTTCCAGTGAGTCAACTCGTCGCATGAGGTGGCCAAAGTATTGGAGTTTCAGCTTTAGCATCAGTCCTTCCAATGAACACACAGGATATATCTCCTTTAGAATGGACTGGTTGGATCTCCTTGCAGTCCAAGGGACTCTCAAGAGTCTTCTCCAACACCACAGTTCAAAAGCATCAATTCTTCGGCGATCAGCTTTCTTCACAGTCCAACTCTCACATCCATACATGACCATGGGAAAAATCATAGCCTTGACTAGACGGCTTAGTCAGCCATAAAAAAGAACAAAATGACGCTATTTACCACACTATGGACCCAGAGAAGGTCATACTGCGTGAAGTATCTCAGACAAAGAAAGACAAATAGCATATGGTATCATTTATATGCGGAAGCTTTAAAAAAAAACTGGTATAAATGAATGTATTTACAAAATAAAAGAGAGTCACAGATGTTCAAAACAACTTATGGTGACCAGGAGCTGGGGTGGGGAGAAAAACTGGGAGACAAATTACCATACACACTACTAGATATAAAATAGTTAACTAACAAGGACCGACCATATAGCACAGAGAACTCTACCCAATACTCTGTAATGGCTTACATGAGGAAAGCATCTGAAAAAGAGTGGATATATGTGTATGTATAGCTGATTCACTTTGCTTTACACTTGAAACTAACACAACATTGCAAATCAATTATAACCCAAATTTAAAAAAAAAAATCTACCTTTTGAACTTCTGGATTCTGTTATTCCATCAGCAGTCAACCAAGACCAATTATTAGAACAAAGCACACCACCCTTGAGGCTTTCCTGGTATTTATAAAAGCAAAAAGACACAGTCTTTCATCATTTATTAAATAGCATCTATCTTATAAGAGGGGGCTTCCCTGATAGCTCAGTTGGTAAAAGAATCTGCCTGCAATGCAGGAGACCCTGGTTCAATTCCTGGGTCGGGAAGATCCCCTGGAGAAGGGAAAGGCTCCCGACTCCAGTGTTCTGGCCTGGAGAATTCCATGGACTATAGAGACCATGGGGTTGCAAACAAACATGGGGTTTCTGGTTTAAGAAAAGGCAGAGGCACCAGAGATCAAATTGCCAACATCCGCTGGATCATGGAGAAAGCAAGAGAGTTCCAGAAAAACATCTATTTCTGCTTCACTGACTATGCCAAAGCCTTTGACTGTGTGGATCACAATAAGCTGTGGAACATTCTGAAAGAGATGGGAATCCCAGACCACCTGACCCGCCTCTTGAGAAACCTGTATGCAGGTCAGGAAGCAACAGTCAGAACTATACATGGAACAACAGGCTGGTTCCAAACAGGAAAAGGAGTGCGCCAAGGCTGTATCTTGTCACCCTGCTTATTTAACTTGTATGCAGAGTGCCATAAGTCCTGAGCCCATGTTTTACGAGTCCTGAGCCCGTGTGCTGCAACTTCTGAAGTCTGTGTGTCCTGAGCCTGTGCTCGTCAATAAGAGAAACCACCGTCATAAGAGCACCGCACACCGCAACAAAGAACGACCCACTCGCTGCAATCAAGACCCAGCAGAGGTAAAAACAAAATAAATGAATAAAAAAGTTTTTTCAGTTGATGTGCAAAGATTTTTCTTAAAAAAAAAAAAAAAAAAAAAAAAGCGGGGGGGAATGCCCTGGAAAAAACTGATTACTTCATTCTCCATTCAACCAACTCCTGAGTGGTCCCCTAACTGCCTATAACTCAGTCCGCACATCCTGACTGGTCTTTCTTCCCTCTACCAAGAAAGAAGACTTGTCCCACTGCTCCCTTGTGACTAAGGGGTCTGGCCATTTTCAGGCCTGCCTGGTCCAATCTGATGATTAAAAAAATGAAGTTTTATTTATCGGTGTTCCTCCCATGCCCAGCATAAGGCTCGATCCACACAAACACACTCAGCAAGGGTTGGCTGCACTGAATTAAATTCAGATATACTATTATGAAAACACTATATGATGAAGCATGGCTTTGCACAGATTGCAGGAAAGCACAGGCAAGCTTTTATGACTCAAGCTCCTGTCAACGAGCATTTCCAACGGGGGTCAGCAACGCTTACCAATATTACCTAAGTGGAGGGGTCAGGAGTCTTCTCTCTTATGAAGGAATGTGGCTCTCTGGTATTTTCTCCAAGCTGGGACGACCTGCTGGCTTTCCATCACAGGCAGTTAAGAGCAAATGAAGACCTAGGGAGCTTTATCGATCCAATCGAGAGACACAGCAGTGCCAAAGATTGATTTCCCACCAAGGATGCAGGTTGAACACATCCCTATGATAGCGGACAATCGCAGACCGGACAGGCATTCTCACTGGGTCTCCCAGTCTCTCCCGGGCGTCTGTGGGGTTCACAAGTGACTGACATTCTGAAGGCAGAGCACCTTCCCATTTTATAAAGATCTCCCCAAACGGGAAGTGTCAAGAGTACTCTAGAGAAGTCCAATGTTCATGATCTTTTTTAAAAAATACAGATAGCATTTAAAGTCATTTATTAATCCATTCATTTATTGACCAAATGTTTGGCACGCATCTATAGGGCTTCCCAGGGGGAAAGAATCAGCCTGCCAATGCAGGAGATGCGGGTTCAATCCCTGGGTCGGGAAGATCCCCTGGAGGAGGAAATGGCAACCCACTCCACTTTCTTGCCTGTAGAATCGCATGGACAGAGGAGCCTGGCGGGCTATAGTCCAAGGGGTCTCAAAGAGTCGGACACAACTGAGCCACTGAACGCACACATCTACTATACATTAGACACTTTAAAAAAAAATGCTTAAAGTCTTTATTTATTTTGTTACAATATTGCTTCTGTTTTATATTGTGGTCCTTTGGCCACCAGTCATGTAGGATTCCAGCTCCACGACCAGGAAAAGAACCTGTATCCCCTGCATTGGAAGGCAAAGTCTTAACCACTGGACCACCAAGGAAGTTCTTATGCTGCATACTTTTAGATGCAGGGCATTTAAATAAAAGAGCTAAAAAAAAAATTTTTTTTAAATGCCTACTTTGCTGCAGCTACATTCAATCTTTTTATTTAAACTTTTTATTTTGTACTGGGGTATAGCCAGTTAACAATGCTGTGACAGGTTCAGGTGGACAGTGAAGGGACTCAGCTACACTATCCATGTATCCACTCTCCCCCAAACCGTTCTTCCACCCACACATCATGTTCATGATGTTTCATTAAAGGAACCACAGCCCCTGGAGCTACTTGAAAACTTGCAAAGTGGCATGGCCCGTCATGTATTGTGCTTCAAGGGTGCTGCGAAAAAAACCAAAAAAACAAAAAACTGGTCTCCACCATCTAATTCCTCATCCACACCAAGACAAAGTCGGCTCCCAGCAACCAGAGCCTGGTAGGAAGAAGACACACGTTTACATTTCTCATCACCGCTACGGCTTTCCTGTGAACCCAAGAGAGCTTTGCCTCCTTCCTGCCTCCACCAGGGAGCCCCAGCTGGGGGTGGGTCTCAGGTCCAAGCGCAAGCAGAGTTTCCCAGGGTCAGCCTGCCCGGCAGAACACACCGCACTTCTCTTGGAAGCTCCTGGCAAGCCCCGGCCCAATACAACCCTGGGTACTGATCAGTGTCTCTGCTTCTCTCCCACCTCTTAACGTCTGTGAGTGCTCGGGTATCACCCATCGCAGGACACAGACGTTTATCATGCCTCCCACCGAGAATCCTTCTGTATCCCGTGCCAAGTTATTCATGGAAGACTCTAAGCTTGGCCACCCACTATGGATCGGTGTTATTGCTACATTGAGATGACGCGATAAAGATCAAGGCAGGAGCAACAAGGAAACCCTCCTTCTCCTTGGGTTCTAATATGTGACGTAGTTTACCCTGACATCAAGATGCGTGCGGAGAAGGAAATGGCAACCCACTCCAGTATTCTTGCCTAGAGAATCCTGTGGGCTGCTGTTCATGGGGTTGCACAGAGTTGGACACGACTGAAGCAACTTAGAAGTAGAAGCAGCAGCAGCAGCAAGATGCATGCCAGCAAAGTCACTTCAGTTATGTCGGATTCTTTATGACCCCGTGGATTGTGGCCCGCCAGGCTCCTCTGTCCATGGGATTCTCCAGACAAGCATACTGGAGTGGGTTGCCATGCCCTCCTTCAGGAGATCTTCCTGACCCAGGGATCGAACCCAAGTCTCTTGTGACTCCTGCAGTGGCAGGCAGGTGGAGAACACTTGGTCCAGGGTGGGCTCAGAATTCCTTGCTCAGGTTTTTGCTTCAATAAAATATCTCAGCGTGCAGCAGTTGGCCAAGGGCCATCCCACGATACAACTACCAAAGGACACACACTCTGGACTCAAGGGCTGCTTGAACTAAACATTTCCCATAAATTTTGGGCATATCATGCATTTCTTTCTTTCTTTCTTTCTCTTTTTAAAAGCATTCTATCAGTGTCTATCTCGCCAATGACTTTCGGCATTTAGAATATATTCTGACCAGTGGGTGGCTGAGTATGTGTGTGGGCTAGAAAACCGTGAGAGGGTGGGCATTCGCCGTTGTTCCCAATTAATATCTCTGAGAGGAAAAATGTCCCCAGAATTTCACGACATAAATGAAAGGCAAAGAATTCTATAGGGTCCACTGTCGGGGCAGTTCAGTCCTCTGGCGTGACAACAAGGCTCAGATTCTAAAATAAAGCAGCAGATATGCTCCAAGGCTTTATTGCTGTTCAGTCGCAAAGTCGTATCCGACTCTTTGTGACCCCCATGGACTGCAGCACACCAGGCTTCCCTGTCCTTCATGATCTCCTGAAACTCACTCAAACTCATGTCCATCAAGTCGGTGATGTCATCCAACCATCTCATCCTCTGTCGTCCCTTTCTCCTCCTGCCTTCAATCTTTCCCAGCATCAGGATCTTCTCCAACGAGTCAGCTCTTTGCATCAGGTGGCCAAAGG
The DNA here is from genome assembly GCF_049115385.1 of Moschus berezovskii. Lineage (NCBI taxonomy): Eukaryota > Metazoa > Chordata > Mammalia > Artiodactyla > Moschidae > Moschus > Moschus berezovskii. The sequence continues at coordinate 11,242,297 of NC_142489.1, read as the reverse complement.
ATTGGAGTTTCAGCTTCACCATCAGTCCTTCCAATGAATATTTAGAACTGATCTCCTTTAGAATGGACTGGTTGGATCTCCTTGCAGTCCAAGGGACTCTCAAGAGTCTTCTCCAACACCACAGATCAAAGGCATCCATTCTTTGGCTCGGCTTCAAGCCTGAAGGCTTTTAAACACCCCTCTCCGTGTCTATCAGCGTTGAATCTGTATTTCTCATCTGCTTTACCCTGGGTCCTTATATCCACCGAGGACTTAAGTCTCTTCCTTAATGATTAATCTCGTTGATGACGTTTTCTTCGTGCATGTTTGAGCGTCAGTGTCAACTATGTAAAGCCTCCACCTGATTATGCATACTGAGATGCTCCAGGTGCGATGAGTGCTAAGGTAAGCCGTGATGCGGGTGTCCAGCGTCCCCCACCAGCTTACTCCCCGGGGTGTTCCAAGAAGGCTGGGGGATACTGCAAGCCTCCTCCACCAGGACGGCTGGGGGATACTGCAAGCCTCCTCCACCAGGACGGCTGGGGGATACTGCAAGCCCCCTCCACCAGGACACGGCTCTCCCCACGCGGGCTGGACACCTGCACCTCCTGTGCCTCTGTGCTGTTGCTGTTTAGCTGCTCAGTTGTGTCCGACTCTCTGTGACCCCACGGAGTGTAGCACTCCAGACTTCTCTGTCCCTGGGATTCTGCAGGCAAGAATACTGCAGTGGGTTGCCATTCCCTCCTCCAGGACATGTTCTCAACCCAGGGGATCGAACCCAGGTCTCCTGGAGCATCGGCTCGTGGACTCTCTACCACTGAGCCACCTGGGAAGCCCAACTGCTCTGCACCCTTTCACTGAGTCAGTCACATGAACTGTCTGCCTTTATGCAGCAAAAAAGATAGCTACAGGATGATCCTGGGCACATTATGGACTCCTGTGTGTACCCTGGCGACAAACCTCATCCATACTCGGGTTCACAGCTACAAAGTCCTGTGATGACTTCCCATCCTCTCGCACGTGTCCAGCAAAGACCCTCCCACACACCCCCCCAGCCTCCATGAACAACTTGAAAGTAAAAAGCCAAAGCGTTAGCTGCTCAGTCCAGTCCGGCTCTTTGCGACCCCAGGGACTGCAGCCCACCAGGGTCCTCCGTCCCTGGAAATCTCCAGGCAAGGAAACTGCAGTGGGTTACCATTCCCTCCACCAGGGGATCGTCCCGACCCAGGGGATCGAACCCGGGTCTCCTGCATTGGCAGCCGGATTCTTTACCGTCTCAGCCACCAGGGAAGAAGCCTGGTTGAATGAATTTAAAGCAAAATCTAAAACAAGATGAAATTCACGCATCCCAGAGAGGGTGACGCGAGATGCTGACATGTGCGCTTCCAGAGACTACAACGGAAGTGGGGGGCCGTGCTGGTGGGCGGCACTCTAGAAGGTGGGGACTGAGGACCTCGGGGTTCCCCTTCTGCCCCTACAAGATACTGAGCCCCATCCAGGAGGCCGCTTAACTCCCCCTGAACAGAAGAGGCCACATGGAGAGGGAAGGGCGTTTAATGGGTGGTTTCAGAACCTCAGAGATGGGAGCATGGGAGGTCCCAACAAGAGTGGTGATGCCCACCCAGGAGGCGGGACCCTGTCCGCGGACGTCGTGGGCTGTCCTGGGCAGACATGGATGCTGGGGGATGGTGGTTGATTCCTCATGGGTAGGAGGGGTGGGTGCTGGCCTGCCCACCAGCTTCCACCTACAAGAAAAACCCGGAGCACTCTTATCCGAGTTGTCAACAACCACCAGTATCTCCAGACCCTGCCTGATGGCCCCGATCGGAGGCAAAACCGCCCTGGGGCTATTCTATGGTGAATGGCCGAGTTTGCTGATCCGCGCTTACGACAGACACTCAAGACTTTAGAAGGCTGGCTGGCACGAGAAATAATAAAAAGCATTTCTCATCTTCCCTAAGAGCCGTAAGCAGCTTGACGAGAGCCACCTCTAACCACCCTGGCTCAGCATCTTCAAAGTACTTGCGAGACACTTCACATCCCCTCTTCACTAATGAAGCCATGCGACTGCCTGCAACGTCCTCCCAGTTGTGAGGGCGGCCGTCTGTTCCCTCCCTAAACAGTCTCCCTGTGATTTTATTCACAAAATCAACTGTGCAGGGTGCAGGTGACTGTGAAAGGTCACCCAATGCAGACTGCAAAGAAAACCCCACAAAAGATGCCTGGGTTTCTGTGTACTTGATGTTCAGCCCTCCTGAAGTCTGGGAGAACTGACTATATATAAATGATGATGTTGAAACAGAATTGCCTAAACCTTCAGGAAGTACTGTTCCCAACACAGATTGTGTGATTTCATGGCAAACTGCTCCACGTGTGGGATACTGGAGGGATACTGTTACCAGATGTTAGCTCAGAGAATCTGGCACTGTGTTCAGCTCAGGCTGGCGACCAAACCCACCCGGGGTGCTGACACGCAGAAAAGAAAACAGCACCTCAATTTATAAGCTCTGCTTGGTTCCCCTGCGAGTGTTCAATTCTTCCAATGTCCCAGGGTTTCAAACCACGGTCTGGATTCCCTTTCACGTTTGCCGACCTCTCCCTAAAAGCCTGCAAGACATTGGCAAGGAGGGCGTCTGAAACATGGCGGCACCCAGGAGCCATGCAGCCAGCGATTCAATCAAGGGAATTATTTATTATATGAACCCTCTACATTGGAAACCTGAAGCCAGGTTAACATTTGGGCAAAAAGGTATTTACATTTCAAACAGAGAATATTGCGCACCCTCTTACCAAGAAAGCTGTTAAGCCACTTCTCTGCCAGCAAAGGGAAATAAAATGTGATACGCCCATCTAATCTTATTGCTGGCAACAAAACCTTCAGGACTCTCGTTGGACCATTACCCAGCCGCCCATGGCCTTGGGCGCGCAGTCATGTCTGACTCCTTGTGACCCCCTGGACTGTAGACCTCCAGGATCCTCTGTCCATGGGATTCTCCAGGCAAGAATACTGAGTGCATTGCCATTCCCGTCTCCAGGGTATCTTCCCCACCCAGGAATCAAATCTGCATCTCCTGCATTGGCCAGGCAGATTCTTTCCCACTGAGCGAGCCCCATTTTTGACAGTGGAAGACAGGGGTCTAAGAACCACCGTGTATCTTACAAGGCGGAGGGGACAGAGCACGCACAGATTCAGGACACAGGTTTGCCCCCTCACTTGGAAATTCTGAAGTTCCTCCCCATTCACCAGGATGCCAAAGCTCCACTCCCTGCAAAACCTAATTTCTATAACCTCACTAAAAGAAAGGCACAGCTGTGCAAACACACAGGTGAGAAAAGAAAACATCACAGAGGTGAGAGGCTTTGCAAAGGCAGGGCGGGCACCTGGCCAGGTCTGTTCCAGTCTGTTTGGATGTGTCTACAGCTTAACATTGTGGAACTTATACTCAGTTCCACTGAAACTCTGCTCTGGAGTGGGGCTCCCCAGGTGGCTCCGTGGTCAAGAAGCTGCCTGCCAGTGCAGGAGACAGAAGAGACGTCGGTTCAATCCCTGGGCTGGGAAGATCCTCCGGAGGAGGAAATGGCGACCCACTCCAGCGTTCTTGCCTGGAGAATCCTCTGGACAGCGAGGAGCCTGGTGGGCTACAGTCCATGGGGTTGCAGAGAGTGGGACACGACTGAAGCAACTGTGTCCACACGCATGCACGGCTCTGGAGACCTCTGAAAGTGTGACATCTCCACTCGGTTAGCTGATACCAAGGTGACAATGAAATGCAAGTTCTGCCATAGGGAGAGTTGGGTAAGTCTACAAGAATACAGGTATGTGCTAATAAATTGGAGACAAGGGAACAAAATAAACCCACCGAGGCACGACATGGTGATTCTAGTCCATGGCTCTTAAAAAAAAAAAAAAGTTTTGTTTGAATATGTCTCTAATCTCCAAGAACAATACAAGGATCCCTCAAGGCTAAAACTGTATTTCCTGTGGCTTCTTGAGAAGTTAAGCTGCAAAATAATTCTCCCCTTTCTAGGCAAGGCACCGCAAAAATGCAGGTTCAGTCACTCAGTTGTGTCTGACTCTGCAACCCCATGGACTGTAGCCCACCAGGCTCCTCTGTCCATGGGATGCTCCAGGCAAGAATACCGGAGTGGGCTGCCATTCCCTGCTCCGGGGGATCTTCCCGACCCAGGGAATCAAACCTGCGTCTCCTGGGGCTCCTGCATTGGCAAGCAGGTTCTTTACTGCTGAGCCACCTGGGAAGTCCACCACTAAAGATGGCTAAGGACAAATTCCTAGAAGAAACCTCAGAAAGAGAGGAAAGCAGAAAGCGGGGGTAGGGGTGGGGGCAGGGAGGGCTACATGAATACGGAATGCTGTCATTGAGAAATTTTCCCCACGACCCAGTACAATTAATACGCAGCGCTAGCAAATGACGGCCGAGGAATCCCTGACAACTAACACATACTACTGTCTGCGTAAAAATGCACCCGGACACAATCGTGTTCCTCTTAGAATGAAGTGAAGTTAAGTGAGAGTCACTCAGTCGTCTCCAACTCTTTGCGGCCCCGTGGACTTGTACAGCCCACAGGATTCTCCAGGCCAGAATCCCGGAGTGGGTAGCCTTTCCCTTCTCCAGGGGAATCTCTCCAACCCAGGGATCGAACCCAGGTCTCCCGCATTGCAGGCGGATTCTTTACCAGCTGAGCCACCAGAGAAGCCCCCTTTTAGAACACAGATAGCTAAAAGCGGGGAGGTTATTACAGTAACACTGCACAGATGTAAAAAATTCTTGGAGGTGCTCCCTCAGGAATCTCAAACAAGTTCACCCTGCTCTGTACATGCTGCCCCTTCCCAAGAAAATCTTCCCTGGTGGCTCAGACGGTAAAGCATCTGTCTACAATGCAGGAGACCCCGGTTTGATCCCTGGGTTGGGAAGATCTCCTGGAGAAGGGAGGGGCAACCCACCCCAGTATTCTGGCCTGGAGAATCCCATGGACGGAGGAGCCTGGCGGGCTGCAGTCCATGGGGTCGCAGAGAGTCGGACGCAACTGAGTGACTTCACTTTTCCTAAGCAATTCCTGGTGGCCCCCCTCTGGGGTCTCAGGCGGGCAGGGTAGTCTGTAGCGGGGAGCTGGGGCAGGATCAGGTGGGGGTGTTAAGCCAGGGAGAGAGAGGAGGCGATGGTGGGGGTGGGGCGGGGAAGTGAGAGCTGGCTTAGGGTCGATGGTGGGCTTAGGAAAGGGTGGGGGGTGTTGGGAGGGGCGGAGCTGGGTATGGGCTGGGGAGTGAATGCTGGCAGGCATTCCAGCCAAAGGGCACTGGGGAGGGTGAAGGGAGAAGGTCAGGGAGCCCTCTGGCTGGGGGAAGAGCAAAGCTACCCCCTCAGATCAACTCGGTCCTGTGATCCCCCACCCCTCTGCCGGGCCGCATACCTCCCCACATTGGATTTGGGCAGTGCATGCAAGTGGTGGACACTGGGGGCTGGAGGAGGCCCCCAGATTCTAAATGACCTTCCCCGGGGGTTCTCCAACCCAGACGACACTCCAAACAGGTGAGCACTGTCACCCGCCAGCCCTCTGGAACCCCGGACTCTGGACGGGCAGGCAGGATCTGAATGAGCAGACGTGGGGTTTGACAGGGGGCCTCCACACATTGGCGGGTGGGGTGGGCAGGGAACCAGGCTAAGCTGTGCACCCCCAGGAGACACCCACGGGCTCCCCAGAGCAGGCTGGGTTTCCGGTAGATAAGCAGGACCCAGGGATGCATGCAGACAGGAAGAACATTTTGTTCTCAGGAGGGTGGTAGCCGAGCCTTCACTGGCCATCACATCTCCTGTTCGGTCACTGTATCAGGCGTGAAAATCGGCCAGAGTTCTCTACCATACGGAACACAGGAGAACCGCAGTGCGATTCTTCAGCACCTTCACGTCCTAAGTTTCCAGGAATACATAAACACCAGGATCTGTGAAAGCTCCAGACCCTCAGAAGCACCCCCCAAAGATGCCCCTCCACACTCACCCCAGACTCACACACCCCTTCAAGTAGAGAGTACTTATGTAGACTGCATCGCGATGATCCGAGAAGCAGTAAAAAAAAAACAAAAAAAAACCCTATTTAGAAATCAGTTACAAATGGTGGTGATGAATCACGCTGAAAGCGATTTTTATTTTTTCCATGGCTGCTCTCATGCAGACGAGAAAACCACAAACACGGGTTGTAAAAGGTACGGGATGGGATACGCAGAAACGGATTATTCAAGCTCTCTTATCTGCAATGAAAAAGTCTTAACAACTTCTGGAGAAGGCAAGATACAGACAAGAGGGAAAAGGACCGAGCTGAGCCAAGGACATCGTGAAACTGCAAACTCCCGCCCCCACCCTGCCCCTGACGCGACCGAGCTACTCAACAACAGTGCGGGTGAAAGTCGCTCAGTCGCGTCTGACTCTTTGCGACTCCATGGACTGCACGGTCCATGGAGATCTCCAGGTCAGAATACTGGAGTGGGTAGCCTTTTCCCTTCCCCAGGGGCATCTTCCCAACCCAGGGATCGCACCTAGGTTGCCCGCATTGCAGGCGGATTCTTTAGCAGCTGAGCCACCCAGGAAACAACAAAAGAGAAACAAAAAAGAACTTCAACTGGCTGGGACATGGGAGAGCAGTGACCTGGGACACGAAACGTGGCATCTGAGAGAAGACAGACAGGATGCTGTGCAAACCCGGCATCTTTTTTGCTGCAAAATGATGACAAAACCTAACATCACACTGGCCGAGTGGCTGCTGAAGGGCCCGACACTGTGCTAAGTGCTTTCCGTGGACACCTGCGTTTAAATCTCACACGAAGGCAAAGGTATCATTCTTCCGCAGGGCACCATTCAGTTCAGTTCAGTTCAGTTCAGTCGCTCAGTCGTGTCCGACTCTCCGCGACCCCATGAATCACAGCACGCCAGGCCGCCCTGTCCATCACCAACTCCCGGAGTTCACTCAAACTCATGTCCACAGAGTCGGTGATGCCATCCAGCCATCTCATTCTCTGTCGTCCCCTTCTCCTCCCGCCCCCAACCTTTCCCAGCATCAGAGTCTTTTCCAGTGAATCAACTCGTCGCATGAGGTGGCCGAAGTATTGCAGTTTCAGCTTTAGCATCAGTCCCTCCAATGAACATCCAGGATTGATCTCCTTTAGAATGGACTGGTTGGATCTCCTTGCAGTATAAGGGACTCTCAAGAGTCTTCTTCTCCAGCACCACAGTTCAAAAGCATTGATTCTTCGGCGATCAGCCTTCTTCACAGTCCAACTCTCACATCCATACATGACCACGGGAAAAACCATTGCCTTGACTAGACGGACCTTGGTTGGCAAAGTAATGTCTCTGCTTTTTAATATACTATCAAGGTTGGTCATAACTTTCCTTCCAAGGAGCAAGCGTCTTTTAATTTCATGGCTGCAATCAGCATCTGCAGTGATTTTGGAGCCCAAAAAAACAAAGTCTGACACTGTTTCCACTGTTTTTCCATCGATTTCCCATGAAGTGATGGGACCAGATGCCATGATCATTGTTTTCTGAATGTTGAGCTTCAAGCCAACCTTTTCACTCTCCTCTTTCACTTTCATCAAGAGGCTTTTGAGTTCCTCTTCACTTTCTGCCATAAGGGTGGTGTCATCTGCATATCTGAGGTTATTGATATTTCTCCCAGCAATCTTGATTCCAGCTTGTGCTTCTTCCAGCCCAGCGTTCCTCATGATGTACTCTGCATATAAGTTAAATAAGCAAGGTGACAATATACAACCTTGACGTACACCTTTTCCTATTTGGAACCAGTCTGTTGTTCCATGTCCAGTTCTAACAGTTGCTTCCTGACCTGCATACAGGTTTCTCAAGAGGCAGGTCAGGTGGTCTGGGATTCCCATCTCTTTCAGAATGTTCCACAGTTTATTGTGATCGACACAGTCAAAGGCTTTGGCATAGTCAATAAAGCAGAAATAGATGTTTTTCTGGAACTCTCTTGCTTTCTCCATGATCCAGCGGATGTTGGCAATTTGATCTCTGGTGCCTCTGCCTTTTCTAAACCCTGCTTGAACATCTGGGAGTTCACGGTTTACATACTGCTGAAGCCTGGCTTGGAGAATTTTGAGCATGACTTTACTAGCGTGTGAGATGAGTGCAATTGTGCAGTAGTTTGAGCATTCTTTGGCATTGCCTTTCTTTGGGATTGGAATGAAGACTGACCTCCCCACCAGGCTCCTCCATCCATGGAATTTTCTAGGCAAGAGTACTGGAGAGGGTTGCCATTTCCTTCTCCAGGGGAACTTCCCAACCCAGGGATCAAACCCGGGTCTCCAGCATTGTGGGCAGATGCCTTACTGTCTGAGCCACCAGGGAATAAGTGAGGCTTAAACCTCAGAGCACTGCAGATGCTGATTGCAGCCATGAAATTAAAAGACGCTTGCTCCTTGGAAGGAAAGTTATGACCAACCTGGATAGTATATTAAAAAGCAGAGACATTACTTTGCCAACCAAGGTCCGTCTAGTCAAGGCAATGGTTTTTCCCGTGGTCATGTATGGATGTGAGAGTTGGACTGTGAAGAAGGCTGATCGCCGAAGAATCAATGCTTTTGAACTGTGGTGTTGGAGAAGACTCTTGAGAGTCCCTTATACTGCAAGGAGATCCAACCAGTCCATTCTAGAGGAGATCAATCCTGGATGTTCATTGGAGGGACTGATGCTAAAGCTGAAACTGCTATACTTTGGCCACCTCATGCGACGAGTTGATTCACTGGAAAAGACTCTGATGCTGGGAAAGGTTGGGGGCGGGAGAAGGGGACGACGGAGAATGAGATGGCTGGATGGCATCACCGACTCTGTGGACATGAGTTTGAGTGAACTCCGGGAGTTGGTGATGGACAGGGCGGCCTGGCGTGCTGTGATTCATGGGGTCGCGGAGAGTCGGACACGACTGAGAGACTGAACTGAACTGAACTGAAACCTCAGAGCTTTTGCTGAAGGGCACACGGAGTGAACAGGAGCCCTCACTAGCTGGGATGGTAGAGCCCAAGAAAGGGTGGACCAGCTCCATCTCCGGGACTCCTACTGGGTCTTCCCTGCCAGGTGGTTCCTGCCTCAACCACCCTTTTCCATGATTCTCTCCCCCCATAAGCCCCCCAACCTCATCATGACTTGGGTAGGGGGTTCACCCCCAACTCTCGGAGTTTATGTTAACAAGCTAAGAGTACAGGTGTTAGATGTGAGCAGACATATAGCGTCTAAACTATAGCTGCAACGTTCTGTCCACAATCCATAACCAATGCCATGCTGCGTGATCAGCTGCTCATTAGTGTCTGAGTCTTTGCGACCCCCCATAGACCGTATCCCGCCAGGCTCCTCTGTCCATGGGGATTCTCCAGGCAAGAATACTGCAGTGGGCTGCCATGCCGTCCTCCTAACCGATGCTATCCACTTCAATATCCGATTTTACTCACTCTGCTCTTTCAAACAGAAACTGCGGCAAAGCCATGGGAATCCCATTCATTAGAACGGCCATCTCGCAGGGGCGATTAAACGGCAGCCGCCATCCACCTGAGTTTCTTGGGAATAAACCTTCGAGTCATAAACCTCATCCCCCTGTAATGTTTAATTCACATATTTAGTATCAAGAACAAAGGACTTAGGTGCACTGGATAAAAATTAAGAATTCTTGGGACTTCTCTGGATGGGGTGGGGAGGGGGTCCTGTGGCTGGGACTCTGTGGTCCCAGTGGACAGGCAGGGAGCCAGGTGGGTTCGATCGTGGGTTGGGGAGATGGATCCCACATGCTACAGCTAAGAGGTCCCGCGTGCCACAGCTACAGTATATATGATTATATTATAATGAGTATTAATATAACACACATATATAATGTTTATAAATAAATGCATTTATAAATATAAATATATAGTGCTTGATATTAGACTGACTACTCGATAACAAGAGAATTCCTTAACATTGTTTCCCTCCCCTTCACACCTATCCCAGATACGAGCTCAAGTCTCAGCAAACTCCAGAAAGGACGTGGTGATGGACAGGGAGGGAGGCCTGGCCCGCTGCAGTCCATAGGGTCTCAAAGAGTCGGACACGACTTAGCAACTGAACAACCACATAAATACATTTAACATCTATTTATATGTTTGTAAGTAAATACACACTTGCTATTTATTTATTTGGATTCTCACCTGGAGAATCCCACGGACAGAGGAGACTGGTCAGCTACAGGCCAGGAGGTCGCAAAGAGTCAGACACGACTGAGTGGCTACGGACGCCCATGCACGCACACACACATACACACACACACACGGAATTCTTGTTCCCAGGCGCTAGGCTCATAGCGCTCTATCAGAACTAAGTAGAAGAATCAACATGTCTGACACACGACGCTGGCTAAGACTACCACCTTGGGAATCCCACGTTGCCATGGGAACATCGGCAAAGCGGTACCCAGCCTGGTGTGGTTCAGTCGCTCAGTCGTGTCTGACTCTTTGCGACCCCGTGGACTGCAGCACGCCAGGCCTCCCTGTCCATCCAGCTCTCGCGGCTTGCTCAAACTCATGTCCATCGAGTCGGTGATGCCATCTAACCATCTCATCCTGTATCAACACCGGTACCAAGGAATCCCCTGGTGGTGCAGTCAAAAAAAGAAAAGAAAAAAAGAAAAAAAAAGCTGGTACCAGCGTGGCTCCCTTTACTTTCATAAACCCATGAAAAAGGTTCTCGCGGTCATCTCCACCTTCCCCTGTTCCCTTGCTTGACTTTTTGCCACTCCCAGTGGCAAAGAGAGCTCACACCCAGCGTGCAAAGTGGCTGTGTGCTCTGTCTCCTGCAGTCTTCCAGGGAAAGAAGAATCACAGAACTGACGTGCAGAGACGGGGCAGGGGTTTAAACCAGCTCGCATCCCCACCATGCTCGCATCCCCACCATGCTCGCTTCTGGCTTCTCTTCACATCAGTTCGCGTCTCTGCCTCCCACGGGGCTCAGGAAAACAAAGAACTTTCCCCCGGCCCGGGCGTGGCCGTATGGGGATCTGGAATCCCCAGCTGCAACTCCACGCAAGTCAAGGAAAGTGACAACCGACTCCATCATCTCCCAGTCATTTCCTCCCTCAATCCCCGCCAAGAACAAACAGGGTGTGCGTTCCACTCCTTTCTCAGCTCACACGTGAAATCTGGCGAGTCAATCTAATTATTCCGGCTCCAATTTCCAATTCCATCAGTAAGCAAGGACACAAGACAGGTCAAGGGCATTCCCTACAAGAGGCTAAAAATAAAGTTGTGCCTTCTTCACCACCCCAAAGGCAGCGGTCCTAAAGCTCCATGACAGCAAAAATTTCAGATGGGACCTTACAACCATGCCTGGGAGGAAGCGGCTTCCCGAGGCCCCGATGGTGGACACACAGTTGCAAGTTTCAAATCTGTTACAGCTTTCATGCATCACGTTGTTGTGGAGACGGATTTCTGTTATAACAGCACGTTTCAATTCTCTGGCTGAAGAGGAATTTATCCGACACCGCCCTCCTCCCGTCCCTTCGTGGCTTTATTTTCCACAGTTGGCACACAGGGTAATTCACACATTCACAAATATTTAAGGAAAAATTAAATTAAAAAAAAAAAAAAACACCAATAAACTACTTGGAACCACAACATAATGCCTGCCTGTCTTTGCTTCGAGGAATTTTTACATTAAATAAGATGCAAAATTCCCCCCCTGGGGTTTCCAGTTTGCCAGAGAGCTTATTTCTGTGAATGATTTCAATCTAACTCCTAGGATAACCGTCTTTGGTACACTGCTAACACAGCTGCCCCCACTGAAATCTATGGTTTTTTGCAAACAGGATAAAAATGACTTTCAGGGAAAAGAAAGCATCATGGTTTCATTTCTTTTTTTTTTTTCCTTTCTGTTATTTATTATCCATGCTATGTGTCTGGCAAGCTGTCCCGAGCTTCCTTGGGATGCCAGAGGCTGCAACAATTCGCAGTATCCTTAAAAGAAACGGCCAATTCAGTTCTCCCCCCAACCCCTGAGGCCGCCTTGCTTGCCAGGTCGGTCTCGGAGCCAAACACGCCCGCGCATCCTGCCGCGGGGGAACCACGCAGGACAGAGGACGTCGCTTGTGTGACACCACCAACAGAGTCCTTTTCAGCCCAGCATTTCCAGGGCTCCCTTCTGTTCCATCCTCCAGCTGGGCGAGACATACCGCTGGGCTTCGACGCTGACAGGTGAGGCGTATTACTAGTGATACCCCATCGTTTTCAGCTCCAGGGCCACCTCCCAGTGAAGCATTTTACTTTGGAGACGAAGGTGCAGGAAAGCCAGTGGGGGTTAGCACCTCCACTTGGCATATGTGGATGGTGGGCGGGTGGGGGAGGTTTACTGTCCTCACCAAACAGTCTTAAGCATCTCCTAACAGCCTTAGCTGGAGAAGGCAACGGCAAGCCACTCCAGTACTCTTGCCTGGAAAATCCCATGGATGGAGGAGCCTGGTGGGCTGCAGTCCGTGGGGTCGCTAAGGGTCGGACACGACTGAGCGAGTTCTCTTTCACTTTTCACTTTCACACATTGGAGAAGGAAATGGCAACCCACTCCAGTGTTCTTGCCTGGAGAATCCCAGGGAAGGGGGAGCCTGGTGGGCTTCCGTCTATGGGGTCGCACAGAGTCGGACACGACTGAAGTGACTTAGCAGCAGCAACAGCCTTAGCGAGCAGAGGACCTTCCTCTGCAGTTTTACCCAGAAGATCTGAGGCCCGATACTGCCAAAACCCCGGGGCTTCTTCCGAGGTGGTTTGGCAGTAAAGGATCGCCCTGCCAGTGCAGGAGACATGGGTTCGATCCCTGGGTCGGGAAGATTCCCCTGGAGGAGGGCATAGCAACCCATTCCAGGATTCTTGCCTGGAGAATCCCCCATGGACAGAGAGGACCCTGGCGGGCTGCAGTCTACGGCGTTGCAAAAGAGCTGGACGTGACTTAAGAAACAAAACAACCATTGTCAAGGCTGGTTGGCAGAAAATGCCCTTTCCAGAGGCTGACTATCTTGGACTGTAAGTAAACAAACAGGAAGTGATGAGGACACACCCAGGCCCCCTGACCATCTCCCTGTATGCTGGTGAACGGGGTCAGGTTTCCCACAATTCGATTTGAGAGAAAGCGGTGAACAGCGTGGAGACGTTGCTGGCTTCTCTCACTCAACCAGGAAACGCTCAGAGGCTGATCGGACAAATTTCCCCCTCCTAAGTCTGGCACTTCGTGGGCAAGCCACACAGAGGGTGGACGCCTGGCTTGACCCGGCAAACAAGCGCCTTCTCTTCATCTGGGAAGACCGGCCCCCAGCCGTCTCTACCGTACGGCAGGACCAGGCCAGGCCAGGGAACCTGAAGCCAGGGTTTGATCCCTGGTCCAGAAAGAGCCCACCTGCCACAGAGCAACGGAGCCCATGTGGTCACAACTAACTGAACCCGCATGCCGCAACTAAAGTCCACGCGCCTAGAGCCCATCCTCCGAAACAACAGAAGCCCCCCAAAAATGAGAAGCCTGAACATCAGAACGGGAGCAGCCCCTGATCTCTGCAACGACATAAACATAGATCATATGTATATAAGATCATATTTTTTTGAATGCACTTCCACACATATTTGTGTGTGTGTGCACATTTTCACTTTCAAGACCGGCCCCTTTATCAATCTGGCAACCAACGATTCACTGGGCCATAGCAATCTCACTTAGCACACATCCACACCACATCCAGGACTGGTTCACAGTGGTGTGACTGACATGGTCAAACGGCAGAAACAACCCATGTCCAGGAACTGATGGATGGATGGAGAAGATACAGTCCGTCCCTACCACGTTCATTGGAAGGACTGATGTTGAAGCCGAAGCTCCAATCCTTTGGCCACCTGATGCGAAGCGCTGACTCATTGGAAAAGACCCTCACGATGGGAAAGATTGAGGGCAGGGGGAGAAGGGGACGATAGAGGATGAGATGGTTGGATGGCATCACCGACTCAATGGACATGGGTTTGGGTGAAGTCCAGGAGTTGGTGACGGACAGGGAGGCCTGGTATGCTGCAGTCCATGGGGTCACAAAGGGTCAGACACGACTGAGCAACTGAACTGAACCATGAAATAGTACTATTTGGCTATAGAAGGAAGGAAACCATGGACACAGCCTACGACATACGTGAATCTTGAAAACACTGTGAGAAGTGAAACAAAGTCACGAGAGGCCACATAACATATGATTTACGGGAAAACGCCCAATACAGGCAAATCCATAGAGATTACACAACTGGTCTGCAGCTGCAGGGGCTGCTGAGCAGAGCAAGAAAAAGGTAGGAGTGACGGCTCTGAGGATGGGGTTTCTTTGGGGGAGGGGGTACCGAAAATACTCTAAAATTAAATTGTGGCGATGACTGTACAGCCTATGTGAGTACCCTGTTCTTGCTGCTCAGTCGTGTCCGACTCTTTCGCGACCCCCTGGACTGTAGCCCCGCCAGGCTCCTCCATCTGTGGGATTCTCCAGGCAAGAATCCTGGAGTGAGCTGCCATTTCCTCCTCCAGGGGAATCTTTCCGACCCAGGGATCGAATCCCCGTCTCCTGTACTGGCAGGCGGGTTCTTTAGCACTGAGCCACCTGGGAAGTTCCTTCTGCACCCTACGTGACTACAAAGAGGCTGGGGTGCAGACGCTTCTCAACCTCCAGGGACTGAACACACCTGAGAACTTGCTGCAACCCTGGGCCCCGGAATTCCCCCTGGGGGTTGTGGAGCAAGCCTGACCCCCACGCCGGGGGCTCCTACGGGAAGGAGTCTCATTCTCTCAAACGGAGTCCAGTGCCGCAGCATCAGAGATTCAGGACCAAAGCCGGGGAAGCAGGTCACAAGAAACGGATCCCCGGCAGGATGATGTATTTTGTGGCAAATCAGGTCACGCCGTCCCTGGCTAGCCACAGTCCGGAATTTCTTGATTCGTATTCAAGAACTCTCTGCCGCGGCAGAGTTCACAGGTTTCGAGAGCCATAAATCCATCTGCTCCCGGCTTATCTTGAGTTTCACATGAGATTAATATTCTACCTACATCCTAGGCTAGGCAAAGACAAACAGCTCCAGAACGCAAAGTGACAGTATTCTAGGTAAGTAAACACGGAGAAAAGACTCGGTTGAAACCGTATCTGCAGCTTAACTTCTGTGTTTTAGAGGAATGTATATTTTGGCTTAAAACTCAACATTCAAAAAGCAAAGATCACAGCATCCGGTCCCACCGCTTCATGGCAAATAGATGGGGAAGCAACGGAAACAGTGGCTGACTTTATTTTCTTGGGCTCCAAAATCACTGCAGATGGTGACTGCAGCCATGAAATTAAAAGACCTTGCTCCTTGAAAGAAAAGCTATGACCATCCTAGACAGCGTATTGAAAAGCAGAGATAATACCTTGCTGACAAAGGTCCGTCTAGTCAAAGCTGTGGTTTTTCCAACAGTCATGTATGGATGTGAGAGTTGGACCATAAAGCTGAGCACCAAAGAACTGATGTTTCTGAACTGTGGTGTTGGAGAAGACTCTTTGAGAGTCCCTTGGACTGCAAGGGGATCCAACCAGTCAATCTTTCCTAAAGGAAATCAGTCCTGAATATTCATTGGAAGGACTGATGGTGAAGCTGAAACTCCAATACTGTCTGTGGCCACCTGATGCGAAGAACTGACTCAATGGAAAAGACCCTGATGCTGGGAAATATTTAAAGATGTCTTTAAAGTGAATAGAAAAAATCTTAAAGGTCAAAAAACACCCAGCCCTTTATCACTCTGAAATGCAATGCCTCCAATTAGAAGGTCTCTAAACCAAGGAAGAAAGTACCCAATAACGTAATTAATTTAACAAAGAATCTGTAGGCTAAAATGTGAATCGCACTTAAAATTAATCAGCAACACTAAAATAAAGACAAACTGCGAACCCACTATCGTCATTAATTTAACACAGAAACTATGTTTAACCGTGAATCATGCTTCAAATTAATCAGTCACATAAACCAGAAAATCCCTAGCAGTGAGGATCTGCCTTCCGATGAAGCTTTACTTCAGGTTTACAAAATAAAAAGCCAACCACAGCACCTTATTTAGTTTGAAAAGAATTAGTAAATAAAAGATAGCTGTGTGTTTTAAAAGACCCAAAGATGCTACCAGAGCACTTCGTTGAGCAAGGTAACTTGCCAGAGAGAATATAAATTATTTAACAGATTTTCAACTATTCCAATGCACTTCTGTCAAGACTCCAAGTCCGCACCCTACAATTTCCACCCCAAACCAAAATTCAGATCAAATATCCGTGAGGCACCCCTGGCAAACCAGCATCCTTGTCCAATCCTAGCAAGCAGCACTCGAATGCCTTCCCTTACCTGTGATAGACGAACAGATAACCTCAACATCCATTCTGGGTTCCTACTCGGCAACCAAGTGTCAAAAGAAATTCATTTCAACTGCTCTGTGTAAAGTTCTAAGCTCATCCGAGCTGAAAGACATTGCTGTGTACCCCTGTCAGCAAACAGGAACTGCTTGAGGATTTTAGTACTGCAATAACCATGTCAGGACAAAATCAGTTCCCAATATAGAGCACTGATTTTTTTTTTTTTTGGGGTAGATGATGCTTGAGTTATAGACCCGTTTCACTATCATCAAGAACCCTTTCACATAAAGACTTCATCACGTTGATTACAAAGTGTCTCAAAAGTGTATACACACAGCGCCGGAGCTGACAGTTTCGCAGAGAGAGAAAAGGAGTTAGGAACAGGCAAGCAGAGTCAGTGGGCAGTACGGGACATTCACCCATCCCTCTTTGGGGCTGTGGTCAGCTCCTAAGGAGGTGGCTTCCCTGGTGGCTCAGTGGTGAAGAATCCGCCTGCCATGCAGGAGACACGGGTTTGATCCCTGGCCCTGGGAAGATCCCACATGCCATGGACCAACTAAGACTGTGCACCCCAACTTCTGAAGCCCTTGCCCCTGAGAGCCAGTGCTCCAAAACTACTAAAGACTCAACACTCTAGAGACTGAGCTCTGCAACAACAGAAGCCACCGCAGTGACAAGCGCGTGCACTGCAGCTTTACAGAGAGAAGGTCCCGATCTCTGCAGCTAGAAAGCAAGCCCAAACAGCAGTGGTACTGCAGTGAGTCACCTTTCCCTTCTCCACGAGGATCTTCCCAACCCGGGGATCGAACCCAGGTCCCCCACACTGCAGGTGGATTCCTTTTCTGTTTTTTGGTATTATCACATTTTTGTATTTCTTTTTTTTTTTTTCCCTTTAATTGGAGCCTACTTACTTTACAATACTGTAGTGGTTTTGCCATACACTGACATGAATCAGCCACGGGTGTGCATGGGTTCCCCATCCTGAACCCCCCTCCCAACTCCCTCCCCATCCCATCCCTCTGGGTCATCCCACCGCACCGGCCCTGAGCACCCTGTCTCATGCAATGAACCTGGACTGGCGATCTGTTTCACATTTGATAATATACATGTTTCAATGCCATTCTCCCAAATCATTCCACGCTCACCTTCTCCCACAGAGTCCAACACACTGTTCTTTATATCTGTCTCTTTTGCTGTCTCGCATACAGGGTTATCATTACCGTCTTTCTAATTTCCATATATATGCGTTAGTATACTGTATTGGTGTTTTTCTGACTTATTTCGCCCTGGACAATAGGCTCCAGTTTCATCCACCTCATTAGAACGGATTCAAATGCATTCTTTTTAATGGCTGAGTAATATTCCATTGTGTATATGAACCACGGCTTTCTTATCCATTCGCCTGCTGATGGACATCTAGGTTGCTTCCATGTCCTGGCGATTGTAAACAGTGTGCAGGCGGATTCTTTACCAGCTGAGCCACCAGGGAAGCCCAATGGAAGACCCAGCAGAGTTAAACAATAAATGAATCAGTAAAATTATATATATATTTTAAAAACAGCTCAGGAGGAAGCCATCTCACTGGAAAACAGCACGGGAGACATTGGCCGGCACAGGCCATGGTTCTGAACATGCCTGCTGTGCATCCAAACATTTCCTCTATGGCTCTTTCCCGTGGAGGCCGGATGGAATGAGGCAGGTGGGATGAACAAATAGAAGCTCATCTCAGAAGACACTTCCTAAATCAGTGGAAGACTGCCTTAAGGCACTTGAGGAAGAGTATTGAACAAGATTCTGGAGTTTTTCCATGTGAGTACCATACCATGGACCCCACACGCCTCCTGGAATCGCTTTCCAGGTCTAAAGAGTGGCCACAGGCCAGATATAAAAAGGACTCCCACACTTTCTTTTTTCAAAATTGATATATTATTTCGTGGGCTGTGTTGGGCCTTCCTTGCAGCATGCAATATAGTTCCCCGATTGGGGATCCTACCCCTCCCTGCCTTGAGAGCGTGGAGTCTTAGCCACAGGACCAGCAGGGAAGTCACGGGACCCAGCTTTAAAAGATTTCTTCGCAAATCACTCAACTATCCATTCATGGGGTAAAAACACACAGACACAGACACAGACACAGACACAGACACACACACACACACACACACGATAGAACATTATTTAGCCACAAAAAGGAAAACACAAGCTACCCCATCATTAAACTGCAAAGACATTTCACTGGGTCAACTAAAACAGGCTCAAAAGGACAAATCTCATGTGATTCCACTTACGTGTGGTGCTTAGAAGTCTCAACTGCAGAGACATTAATATAAAGCGGAACCGTGGGTGCCAGGGGCTGCGGGAGGGGAAGAGAGTTGTTTAAAGGCGTATGTAATGTTAGCTTGGCAAGATGGAAAAAGTTCTACATGGGGATGGTGGTGATGGCTATATAGCAAGGTAAATGTACTTAATGACAATGAAAGTCGTTCAGTCGTGTCTGACTCTTTTCGACCCCATGGACTATACAGTCCATGGAATTCTCCAGGTCAGAACACTGGAATGGGTAGCCTTTCCCTTCTCCAGGGGATCTTCCCAACCCAGGGATCGAACCCAGGTCTCCCTCACTGCTGGCGGATTCTTTACCAGCTGAGCCACCAGGGAAGCCCAATGATAGTGAACTATGCATCTAAAAATGGTTAAGACAGGAAATAAATCTGTCACCCACCGGGGAAAAATGGTTAGCATGGTATATTATATGTTACGCATATTTTATCACTGTAAAACATAATGCTTTGTAAATCCGACTTAAATAGGCATTAAGTAAAGGCTTGACCTTTCTGTTATAGCTTTCTGGACTGTACTTCATCTTAGGATTCCGTTAAAAATTTGCTAATTGTGCATAGGGGTGTCTCATAAAAGTACAAACATGGAGGATTCTGCAGTTTTTTTTTCCCTCTGGTGGCCTCATGGCACACGTTGTGGAATCTATTTCCCAAGCAGGGGTCAAATCTGAGTCCTTAGAAGTGAAAGGACCAAGTCCTAACCACTTGGACCACCGGAAAACTCCCCACAAGAATTTTAAAGTAATAAGATTTAGAATTACTATTGACCATTAAGAAAATTATGCAAACTTTTTCATAGACTATAAATCACAATGAATCCAACTGAGGCTTATGAATTTATCCATATAATCACACTTTCAAAAATGTAGTTCTTCCTGTGACGAAACAAAATTTAGGAACAGAAACCCAAATATATTCATTTCTAAAAGCATAGTCATGTTGAGTATTGGAGTCATCATGCGTGCATGCGTGCGTGCTCAGTCGTGTCCAACTCTCTGACCCCATGGACCATATCCCACTAGGCTCCTCTCTGTCCATGGGATTCTCCAGGCAAGAATACTGGAGTGGGTTGCCATGTCCTTCTCCAGGGGATCTTCCTGACTCAGGGATCAATCCCATGGCTCCTGCTTGGCAGGCAGATTCTTAATCACTGAGCCACCTGGGAAGCCCGAGAATCATCACAGGAGGACTAAAAGTGTATTACTCCTTACCACAGAGCTTCAGAGTCAATGCCAACAGTCGCTAACTACTGTGAAACAAGATGAAGGGCAATATTCATATATGCCAAGTTTGGGGGCAAATCCTAAACCAGTCAAGTTCATACTACCAACATTTGAAAGTGAAAGTCGCAAAGGTGTGTCCTATTCTTTGTGACCCCATGGAATATACAGTCCATGGAATTCCCCAGGCCAGAATACTGGAGTGGGTAGCCCTCTCCTGGGGAACTTCCCGACCCAGGAATCAAACCAGGGTCTCCTGCATTGGAAGCGGATTCTTTACCAACTGAGCTATCAGGGAAGCCCATTTGGGGTTGGATAATTCCTTGGCGTAGGAACCTGGAATGTTAGGTCCATGAATCAAGGCAAATTGGAAGTGGTCAAACAGGAGATGGCAAGAGTGAACATCGACATTCTAGGAATCAGTGAACTAAAATGGACTGGAATGGGTGAATTTAACTCAGATGACCATTAAATCTACTACTGTGGGCAGGAATCCCTTAGAAGAAATGCAGTAGCCATCATGGTCAACAAAAGAGTCCGAAATGCAGTACTTGGATGCAATCTTAAAAATCACAGAATGATTTCTGTTCGTTTCCAAGGCAAACCATTCAATATTACAGTAATTCAAGTCTATGCCCCAACCAGTAACGCTGAAGAAGCCGAAGTTGAACGGTTCTATGAAGACCTACAAGACCTTTTAGAACTAACACCCAAAAAAGATGTCCTTTTCATTACAGGGGACTGGAATGCAAAAGTAGGAAGTCAAGAAACACCTGGAGTAACTGGCAAATTTGGCCTTGGAGCACAGAATGAAGCAGGGCAAAGACTAATAGAGTTTTGCCAAGAGAACACACTGGTCATAGCAAACACCCTCTTTCAACAACAGAAGAGAAGACTCTACACATGGACATCACCAGATGGTCAACACCGAAATCAGACTGATTATATTCTTTGCAGCCAAAGATGGAGAAGCTCTATACAGTCAGCAAAAACAAGACCAGGAGCTGACTGTGGCTCAGATCATGAACTCCTTATTGCCAAATTCAGGCTGAAATTGAAGAAAGTAGGGAAAACCACTAGACCATTCAGATATGACCTAAATCAAATCCCTTATGATTACACAGTGGAAGTGAGAAATAGATTTAAGGGACTAGATCTGATAGAGTGCCTGATGAACTCTGGACAGAGGTTTGTGACATTGTACAGGGGACAGGGACCAAGACCATCCCCATGGAAAAGAAATGCAAAAAAGCGAAATGGCTGTCTGAGGAGGCCTTACAAATAGCTGTGAAAAGAAGAGAAGCGAAAAGCAAAGGAGAAAAGGAAAGATATAAGCATCTGAATGCAGAGTTCCAAAGAATAGCAAGGACAGATAAGAAAGCTTTCCTCAGCGATCAATGCAAAGAAATAGAGGAAAACAACAGAATGGGAAAAACAAGAGATCTCAAGAAAATTAGAGATTCCAAGGGAACATTTCATGCAAAGATGGGCTCGATAAAGGACAGAAATGGTATGGACCTAACAGAAGCAGAAGATATTAAGAAGAGGTGGCAAGAATACACAAAAGAACTGTACAAAAAAGATCTTCACGACCAAGATAGTCACGATAACGTGATCACTGACCTAGAACCAGACATCTTGGAATGTGAAGTCAAGTGGGCCTTAGAAAGCATCGCTACGAACAAAGCTAGTGGAGGTGATGGAATTCCAGTTGAGCTATTTCAAATCTTGAAAGATGATGCTGTGAAAGTGCTGCACTCAATATGCCAGCAAATTTGGAAAACTCAGCAGTGGCCACAGGACTGGAAAAGGTCAGTCTTCATTCCAATTCGAAAGAAAGGCAATGCCAAAGAATGCTCAAACTATCACACAATTGCACTCATCTCACACGCAGTAAAGTCATGCTCAAAATCCTCCAAGCCAGGCTTCAGCAATATGTGAACCGTGAACTCCCAGATGTTCAAGCAGGGTTTAGAAAAGGCAGAGGCACCAGAGATCAAATTGCCAACATCAGCTCGATCATGGAGAAAGCAAGAGAGTTCCAGAAAAACATCTATTTCTGCTTCATTGACTATGCCAAAGCCTTTGACTGTGTCGATCACAATAAACTGTGGAACATTCTGAAAGACATGGGAATCCCAGACCACCTGACCTGACTCTTGAGAAACCTGTATGCAGGTCAGGAAGCAACAGTTAGAACTGTACATGGAACAACAGACTGGTTCCAAATAGGAAAAGGAGTACGTCAAAGCTGTATGTTGTCACCTTGCTTATTTAACTTATATGCAGAGTACATCATGAGGAACGCTGGGCTGGAAGAAGCACAAGCTGGAATCAAGATTGCTGGGAGAAATATCAATAACTTCAGATATGCAGATGACACCACCCTTATGGCAGAAAGTGAAGAGGAACTCAAAAGCCTCTTGATGAAAGTGAAAGAGGAGAGTGAAAAGGTTGGCTTGAAGCTCAACATTCAGAAAATAAAGATCATGGCATCTGGTCCCATCACTTCATGGCAAATAGATGGGGAAACAGTGGAAACAGTGTCAGACTTTATTTTTGGGGGCTCCAAAATCACTGCAGATGGTGACTGCAGCCATGAAATTAAAAGACGTTTACTCCTTGGAAGGAAAGTTATGACCAACCTAAATAGCATATTAAAAAGCAGAGACATTACTTTGCCAACCAAGGTCCGTCTAGTCAAGGCTATGGTTTTTCCCGTGGTCATGTATGGATGTGAGAGTTGGACTGTGAAGAAAGCTGATCGCCGAAGAATCGATGCTTTTGAACTGTGGTGCTGGAGAAGACTCTTGAGAGTCCCTTGGACTGCAAGGAGATCCAGCCAGTCCATTCTAAAGGAGATCAATCCTGGGTGTTCATTGGAAGGACTGATGCTAAAACTGAAACTGCAATACTTTGGCCACCTCATGTGACGAGTTGACTCACTGGAAAGACTCTGATGCTGGGAAGGACTGGGGGTGGGAGGAGAAGGGAACGACAGAGAATGAGATGGCTGGATGGCATCACTGACTATGGACATGAGTTTGAGTGAACTCTGGGCATTGGTGATGGACAGGGAGGCCTGGCGTGCTGTGATTCATGGGGTCGCAAATAGTCGGACACGACTGAGCGACTGATCTGAATTCTTTGGTGTGTGAGAAGGTAGGAGAGGCTGTCCTGTCCGCGGTGGGGTGTTTGGCCGCATCCTCAGATGCCAGGATCACCCCCTCCCATCAAATCAATCATATATGACAACCAAACCTGTCTCTAGAATTTGCCAAGTGTCCCAGGGTAGGGGTGGTGGTGGTAAAAGACTGCCCCCAGTGGAGAACCCCTGTCCTAAACCAAGAAGGAGATCTTCAGGAACCGCCCATGTTTAGGAAGAAAACCAAAAGGTTACGCTAAGAAAAACAACACTCTCTGATTTGGCGTTAAGAGTCAGAAGGAGTAACAGATGTCAGAAATGAAAGAAAGCTGCCATCACCTTCAGGCCATTTTACAACCAGAAGCTACAGCCAGTTTCTAGAGCCTATTCTTCAATGTTAATTAATCGGAACTCAACGTCCATTTATACCTTCCCAGGTGGTGCTAAGCAGTAAAGAACCAGCCTGCCAATGCAGGAGACATAAGAAACATGGATTTGATCCCTGGGTGGGGAAGATCCCCCTGGAGGAGGCAATGGCAATTGACCCGCTCCAGTATTCTTGCCTGGAGAATCCCCATGGACAGAGGAGCCTGGCGGGCTCCAGTCCACGGGGTTGCACAGAGCTGGACACGCCTGAAGTGCCTTAGCACAGGACAATGTCCATTTGCATCAAGTTCTATGAAGAAGAGACTCACTACACTCCCGATCCATCCGTTGCGGCCATGCCCCTGCCGACAGCACACGTTTTCGTGGGTTTGAGAGAAAAGGAGTGGTTTCTCAAGAGAAAGCGGTTTTGTTTTTTTTTTCCCGAAAACCAGAAGGGAGGGTGTGTCTGTGGGGCTCTACCCCTGTGTTCTGGAAATTCAAGAAGGCAAAGGCTGTCTGGACGAAAAGAACACTGAACAAACCTCAAGCGAAGATTGGCAGCAAGGGATGAACCACGCTGTCAGACAGCACCTCATCACGCACTTTTCATCAGCGGGAGACCTCAGAAAATGAAACTGCAGTACACCATTATCCATGTGGAATTCACGCCTTCCAATCAACTAGTTATGGTTGCCAGGGCACCTGGATGTTTTATGGATTCTGATAAGTCAAATGAGCAACACCCTACGCCTAGCCCATGGCACCCCAAGCCTGCCGAACAATACCCACGTACCAACCCGTGCCACAGCCTGCAATACCTTAGTATGAAAAACCCCTGCAACTGGGTTGGTCTTTAACACGGCGGACCGTCCAGATGAGATTCACAGAACACGCTGTTTAGTCGCTGCCACACTGTCTGGCTCGAACCATCAACAATTCTACCGGGACTGTATCCAGGCTCCAGGTAATCACCCGTCTCAGCATCACAGCTAATTCTAAACGCAGTCCTTTGAGCCCTTTTAGGATTTTATGAACAGAAAAGAGTTGCTGGGAACGGCTCACCCATATCCTTATACCAGGCCAAATCCCACCCCAACAGACCCGTTCCAAGTTGGGAAAGGAGTTCATCAAGGCCGTTTATTGTCATCCTGCTCATTTAACTTATATGCAGAGTACAGCTGAAGCTGTGACCAAACTAGACAGCATATTAAAAAGCAGAGACATTACTTGGCCAACAAAGATCTGTCTACTGAAGGCTATGGTTTTTCCACTAGTCATGTATGGATTTGAGAGTCAGACCATAAAGAAAGCTGAGCGCTGAAGAACTAATGCTTTCCAACTGTGGCGTTGGAGAAGACTCTTGAGAGTCCCTTGGACTGCAAGGAGATCCAACCAGCCCATCCTAAAGGAAATCAGTCCTGAATATCCACTGGAAAAGACTGATGCTGAAGCTGAAGGTCCAACACTTTGGCCACCTGATACGAAGAACTGACTCCTTAGAAAAGACCCTGATGCTGGGAAAGATAGAAGGCAAGAGGAAAAGGGGACGACAGAAGATGGGATGGTTGGATGGCATCACCGACTCGATGGACATGAGTTTGAGCAAGCTCTGGGAGATGGTGAAGGACAAGGAAGCCTGGAGTCCGTGGGGTCTCAAAGAGTTGGACACGACCAAGCAACTGAACAACAACATTATCACGCGAAATGCCGCGCTGGATGAGGTACAAGCTGGAATCAAGATTGCAAGCAGAAATATCCACAAACTGGAATCAAGACTGCAGGGAGAAGTATCAACAACCTCAGATATGCAGATGGTACCACCCTAATGGCAGAAAGATCATTCTTGACCAGGGTTGCATCAGTGCAAAACTGCGGCTGTCAGTTTCCTACTTTTGATAACATAATATCTTCACAAAAGACCAGGGAAGGTGGGGGAGGGTACCTGAGACCTCAATTTGCTATTTTTTTGCTTCCCGGATGACGCTCGTGCAGGAGATGTAAGAGACTGTGGTTTCAGTCCCTGGGTCAGGAAGATCCCCTGGAGGAGGGCATGGGCAATTCCCTCCAGTGAGAATCCCACAGACAGAGGAGCCTGGCAGGCTATACATTTCATGGTGTTGCAAAGAGTGGGACACGACTGAAGCTGTTTGCTGGTTCAGTTCAGTTCAGATCAGTTCAGTTGCTCAGTCGTGTCCAACTCTTTGCGACCCCATGAATCACAGCACGCCAAGCCTCCCTGTCCATCACCAACTCCTGGAGTTCACTCAAACTCATGTTCATCGAGTCGGTGATGCCATCCAGCCATCTCATTCTCTGTCATCCCCTTCTCCTCCCTCCCCCAATCCTTCCCAGCATCAGAGTCTTTTCCAGTGAGTCAACTCATCGCATGAGATGGCCAAAGTACTGGAGTTTCAGCTTTAGCATCAGTCCTTCCAATGAACAGCCAGGATTGATCTCCTTTAGAATGGACTGGCTGGATCTCCTTGCAGTCCAAGGGACTCTCAAGAGTCTTCTCCAGCACCACAGTTCAAAAGCATCAATTCTTCGGCGATCAGCTTTCTTCACAGTCCAACTCTCACATCCATACATGACCACTGGAAAAATAGAAACCTTCAAAAGTAACAGTGTCTCACTGATGAACAGATACAGCAAACATGGGCTATTCATCCTGTGGAACTGGGTCTGGTCATCAAAATGAATGCAACAACACGGTTGAACCTTGAAAACTTTCCATCGAGTGAAAAACCAACCGTCCACGAAGCACACACACACTGCATGATTGAATTTACATGGAACATCCAGAATGAACAAATCCAGAGATGCTGACCATCGACGGGTGGTGACTGGGGGAGGCCTGAACAAGGAGTTCTCATGGGTCCATGCGGTTCTTTGGGGAGCGAGGAAATGGTTTAGAATCAGTTGTGGCGATGGCTGCGGAACTCTGTGAATATTGTAAAAACCACCAAAACGTACGCTCGAATGGGCAAACTGTCGGCTATGTGAATAACAACGTAATCAAGTTGTTAACGCGAGACAGCAGTGTCTGGCAGTTGAGTTGTTATGTAAGTATCTTGCCATGATTTATTGTTCTTTCTTCACCCCAGGGAGCCGGGGGTGGTTGCTTTAAAAGGTCACCTATGATATCGTTTCAAATCACATGCAGCCCATCTGTTACTGATGATGAGTATGTGACCCCAGGCATGTCTAGGTAAACGGAGATAAAAGCTCTGATGCTAGGAGAATCAGAATCAGACTCCTCTAGGCACTGTACGGGCAGGGTTAATGTCAGGGTCCTTGCCTTTTCCTCAGGGAAAGCCTGGCGCGCTGCAGCCCACGGGATTGCAAAGGGTCGGACACAACTGGGCGACTAAACAACAATAATCCCCATCACTCCCCTGCATTCCACCAGGCTGGCTTATCAACTTCTCCCTTTAAAGAAACAAAAACACCTTATTGCTCGTTCCTCTTTGCCCAGAGAGTAGCTTAGCTTCACCACGCACTGAGATCCCAAGCGCCACCAAAGCCAGCCCAAGTCTCCCTTTGAAAACAAAGGTCCAGCCTTCCTCAGCGGCTTGCAAGGCAGGTTCGTAGATCCTTCC
This sequence comes from Moschus berezovskii, assembly GCF_049115385.1. Taxonomy (NCBI): domain Eukaryota; kingdom Metazoa; phylum Chordata; class Mammalia; order Artiodactyla; family Moschidae; genus Moschus; species Moschus berezovskii. The sequence goes on along the minus strand of NC_142489.1, from coordinate 11,215,239 downwards.
CGGGAATTCCCACAGCAGGAGACGTCTGCACTGTCCATGGGACACCCATCCATGCCACGGCTTTCTAGGACCTGTAACGCCTTCCCCCAAAACACGAGACACATTTCACTTAATCTCCACACACTCTACAATGCTCCAGAAGTAAGAGATTCAAAGAACGGTCACCCCAGAAACAGAAGACTTTCATAAAAAGGGGGTCTTGAAAAGGAAGCTTTTGATCTGGGTGAGACCCGGGCCTTGCTGCAAGCTGGGTGAAATGCAGCAGCCAAAACGATGATTCCAGACCACAGAGGTCCCCGTCCTACGCACCCTGCCTGGGATCTCGGTGCCCTCATGACAGTCCATGGGGGGCTCAGACGGAAGGAAAACGCCTCCCCAGGTGCCCCCAGCACAGGCCACGTGGCCTCACGATGCTGTCCAACAGGCGTTTATGGAAAGTTCTGTCTGGACCACAAACTAGGCCGTGGATGAAAGAAATGATGTTTCTTTCAAAAGCATACAATAACCATGTCCATGTCTGTTTCCTAAAATTTCTGACTTTCCAAACACTCCATGAAACAAGAGTTTCTTACGAAGTGCCAACACAGACAAGATACACAGCATGTTTCTTTTCGGTTACCAAATCAGCTATTACAAAACATCTTGAGAAATTACTGTTTCTGGTACACACAGCCAACAAGTAATAGTGAATTAAAAAAAAAAAAAACACACATGGACCAGTTGACAGGATACTTCTTTATGGAATAAGAAAGAAATCCGTTTTACAATTTTACTTACTCAGAGACAAATGTAGGCAAATCTCGTCTTCCTTCTGGGGTTCACTTTTAGGCCTGTTTTCTGTCTTCGGTCACCTGTCAACAAAAACATACATCCAAAATCAGGCAAAAAAAAAGAAGTCAGAGAAACCCATTCCAGTATTCTAGCTTGGGAAACCCCACAGACAGAGGAGCCTGGTGTGTTACAGCCCCTGGGGTCTCAAAAGAGTTGGACACGACTTAGTGGAGAAGGCAATGGCAGCCCACTCCAATACTCTCGCCTGGAAAATCCCATGGACGGAGGAGCCTGGTAGGCTTCAGTCTATGGGGTCGCTAAGAGTCGGACACAACAGAGCGACTTCACTTTCACTTTTCCTTTCATGCATTGGAGAAGGAAATGGCATCCCACTCCAGTGTTCTTGCCTGGAGAATCCCAGGGACGGGGGAGCCTGGTGGGCTGCCGTCTATGGGGTCGCACAGAGTCGGACACGACTGAAGCGACTTAGCAGCAGCAGCAGCAGGAGTAAACAACAACAAATTGCACTGTATCACACTGACTATTTTTTAAGATTTTTTTTTTAATGCAGTAAATATTACAACAGAATCTGGAAAATAGATCCTGGTGAATTCAATAAAAATTGCCAGATCTCCCTTGTGGCCGTTCAAAAACAAAAAAAGTCAACAAAAACATCTCGACTACATTCTCGACCGTTCAAAGACTTAGGCAGATTTCTGAAGCGGGTTCGGGGCGGGCGGGGGCTGTCTTAGGAAGCTGAAACAGTAACGGTGTCAGATGGTGGAAAACCACCATCGGTGACATTCAGTCTTGTGACTCGGAGCACACTGAGCCTGTCCACACGAAATCTGTTCAAAATTCTCCATCTCAAACTAGCAATGATCACCTCACTAGATACTCCAATCACCCCAAAACACGAGACACATCTCACTGATCTCTGCACACTCCACAACGCTCCAGAAGTAAGCGATTCAAAGAGCGGTCGTCTAGCCAGCTGGAGCATCTAGCCGGCGCTCCCTGTTCTCTAAGCACGCTAAAACAGACAAAATGAAAAACACAGGTGATTTCTCGCTCGATTCGATGCAACCTGGCACCTTCTCACTGAGAACTCCACGTCCAGCCGTGTGGAAAGAGCAAACGCCGCGCGGCGATGCACCTGGCGTCAGGGAACTCTTGATGTCTGCGGTCGCGGGACACTTAAGTATCTGGACAGGGAGAAGCGGGGGGATCTCAGCGAGAACAGAGCAGTGACAACAATCTAGTAAGAAAACGTACAAGACCATGTGAGTGAAGTGATGACACTCGAACCCGCAGTGGGGGAAGAAGTGAGCATCGGACACGGAGCTGAGCTCACGCTGGGGGCCGAGATGGGACCCCGTGAGGAGGCAGCCCTTGAAGGCGCGTGAAAGCAGCGGTCCAGTGGCGATGGCGACCTGGGTGACAGGGACACGGCGAGGAGCGGCCAGGGGACGGCGCCGCAGAAGCGAGCGACAGCGGATCCTGGGCCACAGACGGCGCTGCCAGCCTCAGAAAGGGGTCTGCCTCCTCCTCCCCGATCTCTCTTCACCCAGCACCAGGCTGAATGAGAAGAGAAAATCTGACCATCCTCCCACTTAAAATAAAACCCTTCAGGGCTCCCATCATTCTCAGGACAAAAGGCTTAGAGAAGCTCTCGCCCAGCAGAGGAACACGGGTGAGCTCGCACAGGGCCGGTGGGGACCACGGAGGTGGCCAGAAGCCGCACGGAGCCCAGGGGGTCCTGGAGGTGAGACCCGGGGGATGCCCGGGTCAGCGCATGTGTGCTGGGGCTGGGGGCAGCAGCAGTAAGACGCCTTCCAGGTTCAGAGCTCGAGCCAAAGCTGCGATGTCTGGGAAGTCGGAGTGGAGGAGAGAGCAAAAGCTTTTGAAGGTGTCAACTTTTCCTGAAACATCTGTTGGCTCGCCCACTCTCTGAGCGGATTCTTAAACTAGGTGATCGTACACGTCTTAGCAGGTGGCAGAGGTCACAGTCCCAGAGTTAGGTCTGTGTAACCAATGGACTTCCCTGGTGGCTCAGACAGTAAAGCGTCTGTTTACAATGCAGGAGAGCCGGGTTCGATCCCTGGGTCAGGAAGATTCCCCTGGAGAAGGAAATGGCAACCCACTCCAGTATCCTTGCCAGGAAAATCCCATGGATGGAGGAGCCTGGTGGGCTATGGTCCACGGGGTCGCAAAGAGTCAGACATGAGTGAGTGACTTAGCTTCACTTCAACCGTGACCGCTGGAGCTGTGGGCCTGGCTGGGATGCACCTGGAGTGGGATTTCTCCTCAGCAGTACTGGCATTGGAACCAGATGACTCTATGCAGTGGGCTTCCCAGGTGGGGCTCATGATAAAGCCACCCGCCAATGCACTGGATGTTAAGAGATGCAGGTTCAATCCCTGGGTCCGGAAGATGCCCTGGGGGAGGGCATGGCAACCCACTCCCATATTCTGGCCTGGAGAATCCCATGGACAGAGGAGCCTAGTGGGCGATACAGTCCATGGGGTCGCAAAGAGTCAGACACAACCGAAGCAACTCAGCACACATGCACGCGTTCTCTGGGGTGCAGATAGGTGGCTGTGCTTCTCATGAGAAGACTCTGAATAGTATTTCGGGCCCTACCCACTTGACGCCATAGGAATCACGCCATCCACCCAGGCTGTGACAACCAAACTGACCCTCGCTGCTCAGTGTCCCCTGGACAGCACGGTCACCGCGCTGAGATTCTCTCAAGATTACCACACTAAGGCTTCCCAAGTGGCGCCAGTGGTAAAGAATCTGCGTGCAGGAGAAGATGCAAGAGACCTGGGTTTGGTCCCTGGGTCGGGAAGATCCCCTTGGAGGAGGGCATGGCCACCCACGCCAGTATTCCTGCCTGGAGAATCCCATGGACAGAGGAGCCTGGCGGGGTACAGTCCATGGGGTCGCAGAGAGTCAGGCACGACTGAAGTTAAGTGATATCACATGACATCACTTATACATGGAGTCCAAAAAAAAAAAAAATGTTTTATCCTGGCAGTTTGGTGGTGAGTGGTTACGACTCTGAGCTCTCACTGCCCTGGACCCGAAATCAATCCCTGGTCAGGGGGGGAAACTAAGATCTCACAAGCTGGGCAGCACAGAAAATTAATAAACAATTAAAAAAACGAAGAAATGATACAAATGAACTTCTTTACAAAACAGACTCACAGACACAGAAAACAAACTGATGGTTATTAAAGGGGGAAGAGGAGTTGGGATAAATGAGGAATTTGGGATGAAGAACCACACACTACGATGCATATATATATAAAATGAAAACACAACTAAACTGTAAGCACAGGGAATTACAATATCTTTCTCATAACCTTTCACAAGAAAGAATCTGATAAAGAAGAGATTCGATGGTATTTCTATAAATGTAAAGGCCACCACTGAACCCAGAGGAGGAGGATCTGCCCAGTGAGACAGAGAAAAACAAGAGTGCAGCAAGGTGGGGCAAAAACCCCAGACAGTGCGGTGTTCCTGGCTTCTAGTGACAGCCGCCACTCAGATGACCAGAGGGGAAGACTAGCAAGTAACCACTGCTGAGACGGAGGACTGGAGGGGGGGGCCCGTAGCTCATAGGATGACATGGACAAACACACACCGTCTTCTCTGCATCTGCTCCCTGCACGGAAGAAACCTAGGAAGACTTCACGGAGGCGGCGGCATCCCTTGACGCAAGAAGTCAGGTGAAGAGGAAAGTAAAGCGACTGTCATGTGAGGGGTACTGGAGGTCAACAGGTGGGCGCAAGCAGAGGGCATGGAAGTTTCCCAAAATGTCAGAGAGGGGTGCTCGGAAACAAGGATGCTGATAGCAGAGTAAGGGAGGGCTGGTTGGTGGGAGAGAAAGGGGTGCCCCACACAGCACAGGAAAGAGACCCCCTCTCCCCGCCACTGCCCGACCAGCATAGACCAACCTCAGTCTTGGGGCCACCCAGCGTAAGAACAGCTGCTAGTGGTGGTGCATGCTGGCTCCAGGGCCGTCCAGACCAGAGCCGGGAGAGCAGGGCACCAGTTCACTTCACTCGCTCAGTCGTGTCCGACTCTTTGCAGACCCCATGGGCTGCAACACGCCAGGCTTCCCTGTCCATCACCAATTCCCGCAGCTTGCTCAAGCTCCTGTCCACTGAGCTGGTGAAGCCATCCAAGCATCTCATCCTCTGTCGTCCCTTCTCCTCCCGCCTTCCATCTTTCCCAGCATCAGGGGCTTTTCCAATGAGTCAGTTCTTCGCATGAGGTGGCCAAAATATTGGAGTTTCAGCTTCAGCATCAGTCCTTCCAATGAACACCCAGGACAGATCTCCTTTAGAATGGACTGGTTGGATCTCCTTGCGGTACAAGGGATAACTCTGTCAAAGGGCTGACAAAAGCTGCCCCACGCACAATCCACTCCACTGCTCCATTCTGTCTCCCTTCCACCAAACTACTATGCACATATATTTAGTTAAAAAAAAAAGAGAGAGACAGAAACAGACTTACAAGCCTCACTTCGCTCCTAATTAATTATAAGAAACTCTCTCCAGACCAGAGACTCCTCAGCTGTGAAATGAGGGTATTAAATTATTTATGAGGTTTCACCCACATCAAAAAGGAAAATCGGAGGAACCATTTTTCTGTTGACTTCCTTGGTAAATTCTAAGGGAAAACACCTTGCAGGGAACTGAACCAAGAATTTGCAAAGGGATTGCTTTGGGAGGACTTGGTGGGGAGGGGCCAGCAGACAGGTGTGAAGAAGAATTCATCTGTGTTCCACAGCCACCTGAGCACAGAAATACATCCAAACCAATTTTTTTCTCCCCCTCTGAAGTTGCCATAATGATTAACATGTTCACCCTGGAGAAACTCAAGTTGTACCATCACGAAAAACAATGAGAAAAATCTAAAATATGTTTTCTGAAACCACCAGCATGACACAGGAGTTGCACTCCCAAGTCCTCTTCTTTTTTTTAAGAGAGCCCAGAATTAACCCTGCTGAGCGCCAGCAGCTAAGACACATTCCAGCGAGAGGAGTCTCCATGCCAGAGAATTTGAACCACTTCATTTGCTACGTACTTGCAGACTTCAGGTTCTATATGATGAAGCTGTTGTTTCCTGCACTATCAATATCGCCCAGTGCTTTTTATATATTCAGATGATTCAGTCCATATTAGATTTTTTTAAATTTACTTTTAATTGGAAAATGATTGCTTTACAATGCTGTGTTAAATTTCTGCTGTACAACAACGAGATTCAATCATATATATACATATGTCTCTTCCCTCTTGAACCTCCTTCTCATCCCCCGACCCCACCCCAACCCTCTAGGTCATTATGGAACAAGCAGAGAGCTGGGCTTGCTGTGCTATACAGGCAGCTTCCCACGAACTAGTTATCTTACCCATGAAAGTGAAAAGTGAAAGTTGCTCAGCCATGTCTGACTCTTTGCGACCCCATGGACTTGTACAGTCCAGTGGAATTCTCCAGGCCAGAATACTGGAGTGGGTAGCCTTTCCCTTCTCCAGGGGATCTTCCCAACCCCAGGGATCGAACCCAGGTCTCCCGCATTGCAGGCAGAGTCTTTACCAGCTAAGCCACCAGGGAAGCCCAAGAATCCTGGGGTAGGTAGCCAATCCCTTCCTCAGGGGATCTTCCTGATCCAGGAGTCGAACCGGGCTCTCCCGCATTGCAGGCAGACACTTTACCACCTGAGCCTCCAGGAAAGCCCTTGATTCCATACACACGTCTTAATACACGACATTCGGTTTTCTCTTTCTGACTGACTTCCCTCCGAATAACATGCTCCGGGTTCAGCCAACTCACTAGAAACGTCAGTTCAGTTCAGTCGCTTGGTCGTGTCCGACCCTTGGCGACCCCGTGGACCGCAGCACGCCAGGCTTCCCTGTCCATCATCAGCTACCGGGGCTCGCTCAAACTCATGTCCATTGAGTCACCAGAACCTACCAGATGGTTAATCCTTTAAATCTGTGCTTTTCCAACGGGGCTAATTGTGTCCCCCGCCCTCCCCTCCCCCAGCCACCATCACTGGACACTTGGCCATGTCTGGAAACAATTTCAGTCCTCAGGACTCCGGGGAGGATGTTATTGGGATCAAGTAAGGCCAGAGATGCTGCTGAAGCTCCTACAGCACACAGAACAGCTCCCTTCATAAACAGCTAGCAATATCTGGCTCAAATGTCAATATCGCCACGGCTGAGAAATCCTCATTTGAACCACACTAAAAATTAAAACAAAAAAAAATTATTTATTTAGTGGTGCCACATCTTAAGTCGTGGCACGTAGGCTCTTTAGTTATGGCATGTGGGATCTAGTTCCTGAAGGGAGATTTAACCCGGGGCTCCCTACACTGGGAACAAGGAGTCTTAGCCACCGGACCACTGGGCAAGTCCCCATACTAACATCTCTATAATTCTGCAGAAGGTATACACCGTGTATCATTTTTACTCTTTTCAAAGTAACACAATACATACACTACAGGTGAGGTAAGACTTCTCATTGTAGCTGCGAGCTTTCCAGCATCATCTATCCCCAACCCTGCTCTCCAAAGCAACCACATTCAAATCACAGCTGGCAATACTCCTTGGTATGGACTCGCATGATTCTAAATAAGCTGCTGTGCAATATATCCTATCAACTTTAGAGATCACTTACTTGATTTTCTCACATACAGATGGACATTTTGGTTTTTGTAAATTCCGCTTACTCCTTGGAAGAAAAGTTATGACCAACCTAGACAGCATATTAAAAAGCAGAGACATTACTTTGCTAACAAAGATCCATCTAGCCAAGACTATGGTTTTTCCAGTAGTCATGCATGGATGTGAGAGTTGGACTATAAAGAAAGCTGAACGCCAAAGAACTGATGCTTTTGAACTGTGGTGTTGGACAAGACTCTTGAGAGTCCCTTGGACTGCAAGGAGATCCGACCAGTCCATCCTAAAGGAGATCAGTCCTGACTGTTCACTGGAAGGACTGATGTTGAAGCTTAAACCAATACTTTGGACAGCTGATGCGAAGAACTGACTCATTTGAAGAGACCCTGATGCTGGGAAAGATTGAAGGTGGGAGGAGAAGGGGACGACAGAGGATGAGATGGTGGGATAGGATCACTGACTGGATGGACATGAGTTCGAGTAAACTCCTGGAGTGGGTGATGGACAGGGAGGCCTGGTGTGCTGCAGTCCATGGGGTCACAAAGAGTCAGACTGAGCAACTGAACTGAACTGAAATTCCCACCACCCATCTTGGCTTACCCTCCCATGTTTCCAACAGTGTAACTTGTTTTGGTTACATATAAACTCTGCTGCTGCTGCTAAGTCACTTCAGTCGTGTCCGACTCTGTGTGACCCCATAGACGGAAGCCAACCAGGTTCCCCCGTCCCTGGGATTCTCCAGACAAGAACACTGTACACATGCTATTTTGACAATGGAACAGGCACTTCCAGGCAGGCAAGCGGTAAGGTGATGATGCCTTTCTTACGTCTAAGTCTTTAATTTTCCTGGGATGATTTGGCTGCCTCTGTTTTTCTTTGATACTTCCTCCAACAACCCTTCACCGTCTTTCAATTTTTCACTCAGATAACCTGGCAGTTCTAGGTTCACCCCAATTATTGTTCTCCCGAACCCCCCAATATATACACACACCAGACCTTCCTCCTGAAATTTCTGCACTCTGCTCCAGTCTATACTTGTCAGAGTGAGATCTGCTGAGACCAGATGCCCCAAGATCACACCATCAGCATCACGACAATTCCTTCTGCCTCTGTTTCAGGGACCCCAAGTCTCCCCCCTTTCTTGGTTTACGGTCTCCTTTCGATGGAACACATTCTCCAGCAGCTTCCTGAGAGAAGTGATGTAGGAAACCTAAAAGCCTGCTGATATCCTGAGTATGGACAAATCTCTTTATGCTACTCTGAAGTAACAACCCGTGAGGGAATGAACGCAAAAATCCGAGTGAAAATAGATTTTCATAGAATTCTAAGCTCAGTCTGTTTTCCGACCTAAGAAATATGATGTCATTCTGATTCCAGGCCCTTCCTATGACTCTTTTCCATCCAGATAAAAAAAAAAAAAAGTGCTCAGACGCTGCCTTTATCCCTGATTTTCTACAATGAAATGCTGATGAGATTTCAAGTAGTAATTTTTGAAATGCTTAATTTCTATTCTCTGTTCTAGTCATTTGGTTTGAAATTTCTGTCTTCTTCAGATTGGAGATTCCCCTCCTTCTCCCTGCCCCCCTCCCCTCTGTTTCCCTGGAGTACTTATTAGACAAAATCTGAATAACCATCTCTCATCTGTCTGACAAAACTTCCTGCACTGTATCTTAGCTGCCCAGTAAGGTATTCATTTACTTCCAATCTGAGAAGTAAACGGCTTCCCCGCTAGCTCAGCTGGTAAAGAATCCACCTGCAATGCAGGAGACCCCAGTTCGATTCCTGGGTCGGGAGGTTCCCCTGGAGAAGGGATAGGCTAACCATTCCAGTATTCTTGGGCTTCCCTGGTGGCTCAGCTGGTAAAGAATCCATCCGCAATGCGGGAGGACCTGGGTTTGATCCCTGGGTTGGAAAGACCCCCTGCAGAAGGGAATCGCACTCCAGTATTCCGGCCTGGAGAATTCCATGGACTATAGAGTCCATGGGGTCACCAAGAGTCGGACACGACTGAGTGACTTTCACTGGGAAGTAAGGGCTTCCCAGGTGGTGTTCGTAATAAAGAACCTGCCTGTGTGTGCAGGAGATGAAAGAGACCTAGGTTCAGTCCCTGGTTCGGGAAGAACCTCTGACATAGGAAATGCCAACCCACTCCCATATTCTTGCCTGGAAAACTCCATGGGCAGAGGAGCCTGGTGGGCTACAGTCCACGGAATCGCAAAGAGTCGGACACAACAGGGCATGCACACAAGTATGGGTATTCATTTAGCCCCGAGTGACTACTGAGCAGTTGAAAAGCGGACAATACAACCAAGGAGCTGACTTTAAATGGAATCTGTTTCTCGTTAATTTAAGTTTAAAGAGTCACACATGGCCGGGGACTACCATGTGTGACCCCACAAATCTAAAGACGATGACCAAGAGGAAAAGAAGGCAATCAAGGAAGGTCAGTGCCTGCAGCATCGACCCTAAGAGGATATTAAACACAGAAGAAAAAAGTGAGGGCAATTTCCAAATCCCCTTGGTTACTATTTCCAGCATGAGGTCTCAGAATGTAATTCCTTAGGAGGTCTCCTTCCTCAGAAGAGTTGGAGGACCTTTTAGCATGATGTCAGACAAGCAGAAGCAGCGTCTGCCCCTAAGACCATGTTTTTTTATACCCGGGGTACAAACAGGGCAGCCAAGGGTCCTCTGTCTCCTGAGGGGGAGACAGGAAATGAAAGTCGCTCAGTCGTGTCCAACTCTTTGAGACCCCGTGGACTGTAGCCCCGCCAGGCTCCTCTGTCCATGGGATTCTCCAGGCGAGAAGACTGGAGTGGGTAGCCTTTCCTTTCTCCAGGGGATCTTCCCAGACCAGGGATGGAACCCAGGTTTCCCGCATTGCAGGCGGATTCTTTATCATCTGAGCCACGAGGAAAGCCCAGGTCACCTCCGTATTTCTCAGAAAGGAGAAATCTGTATCGTACTCACAGCATCACAGCATAAAGTAGAAGCAAAACGTTAAAAATAATAAAACACAAGGGACAGATAACAGGTAAGTTGCAGATGGAAACTTCTTTGAACGCCACCCCTGACAGCTGTCACGGAGCCCTCATCTCAGCATACTTGGCAACAGAACACGGTTCTCTACACGTGTTTGAGCAAAAAACACTGCATCTGCGTGATGGGTGCTCCTGGGGACAGAAAGTAGAGCAGCTGGCAAAGGCCTTCTCTGTGCGTTCATTCACGCACTCATTCAACAAACGTCATACACATCACAAACTGGCATCCATCTCTGATCAGTAAACAGAGACAGAAAACAGAGCAAAATCAAACCGGACAACCCGCCACAAAGCTGCCCAGCGTGTTGTATGATCAGAACCACTGGGAAGAGCTTTATGAAAGCCCAGAACAGAACACAGCCGGCACGCCACAGCTGTTCGTTTACAACAAAGAGCACAATGGCCATGCAAAGACGATCACCCTTCTTATTTCAACTCTGAAGAAACACAACCATACTAGCATTCTAGCAAAGTCAAGTCAAACTTGCTCAGTCGTGTCTGACTCTCTGCGACCCCGTGGACTGTACCCGCGAGGCTCGTCTGTCCAGGGGATTCTCCAGGCAAGAATACTAGAGTGGGTTGCCGTGCCCTTCTCCAGGGGAATCTTCCCAACCCAACGACTGAACCCAAGTCTCCTGCACTGCAGGCAGACTCTTTCCCGACTGAGCTACAAGGGAAGCCCTTGTAGCTAGCACTGGCAGTCTAGGTACAGGGAAACAAAAATTCAGCAAACATCACTCATTTTAAATTTAAGGATCAACGGGGAAACACATGTTCTTCATCTACTCTTCTGTTAAGTCATGTAATATGCACTCCGTCCTGCAAAGCGACGTTTTATTATGCTTGCAGATTTTTTTTTTTACAAGCTCAGTATTAAAAGTATGAATTATTCAAATAAGGACACTACTAAGTCGCTTCAGTCGTGTCCGACTCTGTGCGACCCCATAGACGGCAGCCCACCAGGCTCCCCGTCCCTCGGATTCTCCAGGCAAGAACACTGGAGTGGGTTGCCGTTTCCTTCTCCAAAATAAGGACACTAACCGAGACCTTTATATAAACTTGATTTCTTCGTCAATGCATTATGACACTAATAACAAGTATTTCATGCTTGTAGAACTGGCAAAATCAATGCCTGCGAGCCTGTACTGATGAGTATGAGCACATATATATTGACACACTGACACATGCATGATTGACCTGACTGCAAGGACTGACGCTGAAGCCAAAGTGCCAATCCTTTGGCCACTTGATGCGAAGAGCTGACTTAATGGAAAAGACCGTGATGCTGGGAAAGATTGAGGGCAGGAGGGGAAGGGGGCGACAGAGGATGAGATGGGTGGATGGCATCCCTGACTCGATGGACATGAGTTGAAGCACAGTCCAGGAGGCAGTGAAGGACAGGGCATGGGGTCGCACGGAGTCGGACACGACTTGGCAACAGAACCACCAACAGGACAGCAGGCTGAACCATACACCCGTCACACGTGACAAATGCAAAGTGCTTCCCCAACTCACACCACGACAGGCCAAATATATTTCACATGGAGAGGCTAAGACGGGACTTGTCACCTGAAAATATGGTATGAGACCGGTAACAGAACACGACCCAACTGGTCTTCTAATTATATAAGCCATCCAGAGCTACTATCAACAGAAAAAAATAAATAAAACAGGCCCACGCCAAATTTTAATAAGCTATGGGTCGCACAGAATTTGTCGGCAGGCAGTTTTATTTGGTGGCGTGAAATTTTGTTTAACAAGAGAATACGAATCACAGCACTTAAAGAGGATACATTAAAGCATTAGAATAACACGATCTTTTTCTTGTTCAGCAAACTGTCCATCAACAGCCACTACGATCTCTGCACAGAGATCACACCACACGATGAAAATAAACTTCAGGTGAGACATGAGTTTCTGGTTTACAGATGACACTGTGACTGCGCCGGAGGGGTACAAAACAATCCTAATTAATCTTCTCCTCGTCTCCCAAAGCAGTCTCTCCACATTAAGCAATGAGCATTAAGAGAACTTTTTTTTTTTTCTGATGTGGACCATTTTCAAGCCTTGATTGAATTTGTTACAACACTGCTTCTTGCTTCAGCTTTCATGTCTAAGCAGCACTCTTCAACGTAATCGTCAAGCACCATACATGTCATCGACCGGCTGAAATTGTCAAACATGTTTCTGAGCAGCACATGGTCACGTTTCTCTGTCTGTCATTTGTAGACACTTCCTACTCCCTCCCCGCCTCACCTGGGAAGCTCAACGGTATGGTCCTCAATTTCGTTTAACGACACGCCTCTAAGAAGATCCTCTGGGAAGATGACTCACTTCGACTCTGTGCTTACACAAACACCTCAGAATCTAGGGGACCAATGGCAACGATCAGCTCATTCCAGAAGAGAGTCTGAAAACGCAGGCGCGTGCACGCACGCGCGCACACACACACACACACACACTCGCCGTCCAATTCACAGATATAAGTTCTTCTGCAAAGGTCACCTCCGTATTTAGGACATCAGAAAGATATCCCAAGGAACGGATGGACAAAGTGGCATAAATATATACATATATGCCACCATGTGTAGAATGGATCGCTGATGAGGAACTGCTGGACAACACAGCGGAGCCCAGCCAAGGACTCTGTGATGACCCGGAGACCTGGGATGGGAGAGTGGAAGCAGGTTCCAGGGGGAAGGGATATATGTTATCAGTTTAGTTCAGTCGCCCAGTCGTGTCCGACTCTTGGCGACGCCATGAATCACAGCACGCCAGGCCTCCCTGTCCATCACCAACTCCCGGAGTTTACTCAAATTCATGTCCATCGAATTGGTGACGCCATCCAGCCATCTCATCCTCCGTCGTCCCCATCACCTGCCCTCAATCCCTCCCAGCATCAGGGTCTTTAATGAGTCAACTCTTCGAATGAGGTGCCCAAAGTATTGGAGCTTCAGCTTTAGCATCAGTCCTTCCAATGAATACCCAGGACTGGTCTCCTTTAGGATGGACTGGTTGGAGCTTCGTGCAGTCCAAGGGACTCTCAAAGAGTCTTCTATATATTAATATGCTAATTAATAATAATTAATATTACTAATAATTAATAATAAATTAGTATTTGCACTGTTGTATGGCAGAAGCCATCACCACATTATAAAGAAACTTTCTTCCAATTAAAAAATTAATTAAAATTAAAAAAAAAACACACCAAAAACTCAGCCAGGACTTCCCTAGTCCAGGTCCAGTGGCTAAGTCTCCCCACTCCCAATGCAGGGGGCCCCGGCTGTGATCCCTGGTCAGGGAACTAGACCCCACAGGCTGCAACGAAATGTCCTGCAAGTGGCAAGAAATACCCTCCTCATGCCACAACAAAGACCCAACGCGGCCAGATCAATTAAAAACGAAAGCATCTGACACTCTCACACAAGCACACCTGAGCTGGAGAACTTCCCAGAAGGCAGAGACCCAAATGAGGCAACAACATCCTGACCCCTTTCCCCTTTGGAAATAGAGGTCCTCAAAATGACTTAACCTATAGCCTTTCACAAAAGCTTAAGAGTGTGTGTGTCTGTGTGTGTGTGTGTCTGTGTACCCCCCTCCAAGAGGTATCTGGCAATGTCTGGAGACATTTCATTCAGTTCAGCTGCTCAGTCGTGTCCGACTCTTTCCAACCCCATGGACCACAGCACACCAGGCCTCCCTGTCCATCATCAACTCCCAGAGTTTACTCAAACTCATGTGCATTGAGTTGGTGATGCCATCCATTTCATCCTCTGTCATCCCCTTCTCCTCTTGCCTTCAATCTACCAGCATCGGGGTCTTTCCCAATGAGTCAGCTCTTCTCATCAGGCGGCCACAATACTGAAGTTTCAACTTCCATATCAGTCCTTCCAGTGAATACTCAGGACTGATCTCCTGTAGGATGTACATACATAAGATGTAATATTACTGAGCCACAGAAAAAAGAAACTAGGCCGTGGATGTCTGTCCTTTAGGATGGACTAGGTTGGATCTCCTTGCCTTGCAAGAGACTCTCAAGCGTTTTCTCCAACACCACAGTTCAAAAGCATCCATTCTTCGGCACTCAGCTTTCTTCATGGTCCAACTCACACATCCATACTTGACCACTGGAAATTTCCACAGCTTTGACTAGGCAGACCTTCGTCGGCAAAGTGATGTCTTTGCCATTGAACATGCTGTCTAGGCTGGAGACATTCCAGGTTGCCACAACTGGGGCTGAGACCAAGGGTTTCTCTCCACCAGCACGCGCTGCCAGTTCACGGAACACACACACCTGCCATCTGTCCACACCTGGCTCACGCACACAGCCTGGACTCGGTCTGGCCCGGCCACGACCCAAGCCCACCTAGTTCCCCACCTGTTCCCAAGATCCCCTCACTGGTTTCGCATTCCCCAGCCTCACACCCATGAGTCCAACCCAGGAGCATCTTCAAGCCTCCTGCCACGTCTCATCCAGTCTGCAAGCTCCCCGCTGAAGCCACGCTTTAGCCGCCAGAGGCAGTTCCTCCAGGCAGGCACCCTCCTGAGGTCTCATAAGGAAAGTGAGAAGATGAGATAGCCAGCGTTAGAAGCTCGTGTGGCTGTGACGTCGACATCCGCCGTTATTCTATCCGGGATGCATTTGGCCTGGTGACCAGGAAGAGTGTGCATGGTCGGGCCAGAAGCTCTGGGACAATCCACCCCTCGCCGGCCGTACGCACCCCTGGGCCAGGCTTCCTCACGCCTCCAGCCCCTCATCTCTACGAAAAGGGTTGTTGCTATTGAGTCTCTAAGTTGTGCCTGACTCTTTGGTGATCCCACGGACTGCAGCCCGCCAGGCTCCTCTGTCCATGAGATTTCCCAGGCAGGAACACTGGAGCGGGTCGCCATCTTCCTGACTCGGGGATTGAACCCACAGCTCCAGCATCAGCAGGCATTGATTCTTTACCAGTAAGCCCACCAGGGAAGCCCTGTCCAAAGAGGGACAGATGACTAAGTGACAGAAATCTAACTGACCTCAGGGGAACGAACAGAGATAACTTACTGCATGCACCACCAAGCCCTACAGGCCATGTGGCGTCGTGTGTCTGACTCTGCAACCTCACCGACTGTGGCCTGCCAGTCTTCTCTGCCCGTGGGAGTCTCCAGGCGAGGATCCTGGAGTGGCTTGCCATGCTTTCCTCCAGGGGATCTTCCCAACCCAGGGATCGAACCCGCGTCTGTTATGCCGTTTCCCATTGAGTGCCACCCGGGAAGCCCAGAACGCCACACAAGTCATTGGAATAAAATCAGTTTCATCAATGTCGTCCATTCACTCTGGAATCAGCTCACAGCCTGCTCATCAAGGATACTTCTGACCCCAGACAAGAAATCTGCGAACCTCGTAGTTCCCTCTCCCTGTTAAAATGGAACAAAGCCCCTTACGTGGCGGTGGGGAAAAAACAGAGACCCAGGATGTAAAAACACACAGAACAGCTCCTGGCCCATCAAACCTATTAAATCAGAGGCTCTTATCGACAGCGAGACGCTGAGGCCCGAACTAATCCAGAAAGTCATCCCAAATCTTTCCTCCTCCTAACTGGAGAAACAGCTATGCTTCCTGCACCAACTCTTTTACACTTGCTTAGGGGGAGATGAGTGCGAACTCTTTTACTTCCATAACCTCGATTTCATTTCCTGCTTTTCAACTCCAGTGACTATGCATATTCCAGGCTCTGAAGCCCAGTATGTAGTGGAGTTTAGAGGCAAGTGCCCTGCCA
Source organism: Moschus berezovskii (assembly GCF_049115385.1). Lineage (NCBI taxonomy): Eukaryota > Metazoa > Chordata > Mammalia > Artiodactyla > Moschidae > Moschus > Moschus berezovskii. The sequence goes on along the minus strand of NC_142489.1, from coordinate 11,198,976 downwards.
CGCTGATGGAGGCAGAAAAAGAATTTCCGCTTTAATGTACCTTTAAGCCCAAGATTTCATTTCTTAATGGGTTTCTCCCCGCACCGCACCCCCCCAGCCCAGTAAATTTAAACGATTCAGGACCTTTGTTAATTGTGATACACAGACTGCTTTTAAAGAACTTTAATTTTCAGGCTTACAAGGCCCTAGAAAGTTTAACCAGGGCCCTGCTCACCAGCTGCTTTTAACACTGCCCTCATCACCCTAAATTCAGACACACACTTTGCCCTGACAGACTTCATCAGGAAGCTTCCAGATTAAAATAAGATGCCGCCAGTGCATCAGAATTCAAAAGCCACCATAAGCCAACAGAACTTCCAAGAAGATACTGTGCTCTCTCATTCTCGAAAACACCTAAGAATTTCCCGAAGAGAAGGAGAAAAAGATTTGAGGTAGGCCCCAAACACAGACACACACACACACACACACACACAGAGTAGCAAAAGTAAAATAATTCACTGCGTGTGTGCTTAGTCAAGTCTGACTCTCTGCGAGCCCATAGACTGTAGCCCACCAGACTCCTCTTGTCCATGGGGATTCTCCAGGCAAGAATACCGGAGTGGCTTGCCATTTCCTCCTCCAGGGGATCTTCCCCACCCAGGGATCCAACCTTGCATGGCAGGCAGATTTCTTTACCCACTGAGCCGCCAGGGAAGCCCTAACTGCGGAAAAAAATCAGGGCCAACAAAAGACAGTGTCACGAAAAATGAGATAAAGCTGAAAGGTCAGCACAGGCGCTCAAGTCGGCCATCAGACACGACTTTACATCAACTGGAAGATTCTCAGTTTCCTAGATATCTCTTCAAAGAAACAAATATGATCAGACAGATGCTTGATTCACAGTATGCAAAAGATGGAGAAGATACAAGGATCCAAAACACAGAGCCTTCTAGAGTTGGACACACATGCATAATTTCTCCCCTGGGTCCTAGCGGGGTGACTACAGACGACTCAAACCTCCTACGTGCAGTCCAGCAAATCACCCGGCCGCTTCTTAAAATAACCCTCGGTGTCAGATAACCGTCCGGCACCAAAGCACAGTTCAGTAAATCACGCTGAATATGGCAGCAGCCTGCAGACCGCCCCATAGCCTCATCCACTCCAGGGGTTCGTCTCACAAGTGCTCAAAGTCCCAACTGGGCTGCGGGTCTCTTGTGCGGGGCAGGGGTGGCGGGATGTCACAGAAACACATCACTGTTTATCGTAAACACATTTCAGAGCCAATAAATACACCACTTTGCCAGTATTGCTTCTAACGGTTGCCTAGCAACCCACGGTATGAGCAAGATCACACTGCAACTTCCACCGCTGTGAACACTTCCTTGCGATCCTAAGCAATGCCCCAATAACACGAACAGAGCGAACAGAACAATCTTTCTTAAGTGTCAAAAACCTTGCAAAACCACCTACACTAGAAAAAGAAAGCTACATTTTTATTACCTACTGTTCCAGGGGAAAAGTCCTAAAGGCAAGACTACCTCATGGCCATAAATTTCAGGAAGCCTTTCTGATTATTTCTGTTTGTATTTATCACAATATACGGGTCTGCAGGTATTTGCAGGATAGCAGCGCACGCACACACACACACATGGGAACCACACCAGGGAGGTGTGTGTGTGTGTCTGAACAAATTTCCTGGTTTCCTGAGAAACAATTATAAAACACTGGCACTCAAAGTTTTCCAGGGTGGTCCAGTGGTTAACAATCTGCCTTGCAGGGCAGGGGACACAGGTTCAATCCCCGATCGGGGAACTGGGATTCCCACACGCTGTGGCTCTACTAAGCCCCGAGGGCTACAACCAGCGATCCCACGTATCCCAACTAGAGAGTCCCTGTGCTACAATGAAAGATGGCAAATGACGTGACAAAGATCACAAGTGATGGCAACTAAGACCCAAGGCAGCCAAATAAATAAGTGATTAAAAAAAAAAGACCTTCTGCAAATTTGAGTTGAGAATTTCAGGAAAAACATCCGAAGCTATTTATGAAGCTTTATTTCAGGAGAGCAACAAATCCCTCTTGTCTTTTTGCTTGAGATGATCTGAGTTGACCCGTACTGCCTCAAGGTAATGATTAAAAAAGTGCTGGTTACCAGCTGAGACGCCAGGGCAGCCCAAGAATCCTGGAGTGGGTAGTCTATCCCTTCTCCACGGGATCTTCCCGACCCAGGAAATGAACCGGGGTCTCCTGCATTCCAGGTGGATTCTTTACTAGCTGAGCTACTGGGGAAGGCCTTTTCTCTCTCAGAACAGTCCCAATTTGGAGAGACAAATTATATGGCCACCTGAAATACCAGACACAAGACAACAACCAAAATGGACTAGGTTCCAGGACGACGAACTAAGGATGCCAGGGTCCCAGGAGTGGGTTTCTGCATAAAGAAGAGTTTGTCGTTCCGTCATTAAGTCCTGTCCAACTCCATGGACTGCAGCGTCCCAACTCAAAAAGACAGAGACACAGAAGATTCGCTCGGTTTCTTGCTTCAAGGAATGCACGGTCTTTCATCAAGTAGGTGATGAACATCCCCTAAACCCCTACTCGACAAGCGACGCTCTGGGCCTTATAAACGGGGGTAAGGACGTTCTTAGAGAGATGACGAGGAATGCTGGGGAGGATGTGGAGAGGCTGAAATGCTCACATGTCCTGGGACAGGAACACGAACCCACACAGCCACTCTGGAGAACACTCTGGAGCTTTCTTAGAAAGTTACACACACAGAGAGGGGTCTCGCAGTTCCACCCTGAGGAGTAAACCCAAGATAAACAAAAATGTATGTCTACACAAACCTGCACACGATGTTCAAAGCGGCTTACATGAAAGTGAAAGTCGCTCAGTCCCGTCCGACTCTGTGCAACCCCTGGGACTGTAGCCCGCCAGGCTCCTCTGTCCGTGGGATTTCGCAGGCAAGAATATTGGAGCGGGTTGCCATACCCTTCTCCAGGGGATCTTCCCAAACCAGGGATCAACCCAGGTGTCCTGCATCGCCCATGTCTTTGATCATCTGAGCCACCAGTGAGAAATCCCATAGCAGTTTATTCGTAACAGCCAAAAAGTGGGAAAAGCCCACATGTCCAGCAACTGAGAAACGGGCAGACGCAATGTGGTATACTCACTCACAACAGAATAGCAGTCAACAATTTAAAAGCAGGAGTGAAACACTGATTCATGCTGCAACACGGATGAACTCTGTAAACATTATGCCCAAAGGCCAGACCCGAAAGACACACAGTGCACGATTCCACCTATTTGAAATGCCAAGAACAGGCAAATTCATAGAGACACATAACAGAGGAGTGGTTCCCAGAGGCTCATGGCGGGCAGAGTAGTACCAACCGGCAAAGGGATTCTTTTTAGGTGATAAGTGTTCTCAAAACTGTATGTGGGGACTCCCCTGGTGGTCCAGTGGTGAAGACTTCCAACACACTTCCAACGCAGGGGGCGCGGGTTCAAGGCCTGGTCTTGGAAGTAAGACCCCACATGCTGCGTGCTGCAGCCGAAATATAAAAATAAACTTAAAAACAGAAATGGGAGTATTTTAAAAAGTACACTGTAGCACTAAGTGCACAAGTCTGTGCGTGCGCCGTGTGTACATTCTCAGTTGTGTCTGACTCTTTGCAACGCCCATGGACTGTAGCCCGCTAGACTCCTCTGTGTACAGCATTCTCCAGGCAAGGATACTGGAGTGGGTTGCTGTGCCCTTCTCCAGGGGATCTTCCCGACCCATGAACTGAACCCAGGTCTCCCACCTTGCAGGAAGATTCTTTACCGATTGAGCCGCCAGGGGCTCCTATTCCACACAACTCTGTAAATTTGCTAAAAATCGTTGAATTGAACCCTGACAATGGGTGAATGCTGATAGGTCAAGGATGTCTCAGAAACTTGCTTTGCTTTTTTTTTTTTTGCTTTTTAAAAAACACCTCTCTGACTCTTAAAGCAAAGATCATCTATGTATATGTGCACGAATGTTCAACAAACCATGGTTACGTTGTTATCACACAATGAAAAATCCAGAGACAAGTTCCAGCTTTTTTGAAAAAAAAGAAACTCATTTGCTCTGGTACAAAGGATTTAAATAAGTGCGCTGCCTCTAATGTGAAATGCATAATTGCACAATTTTAGTTGGGAAGAGGCCTATAGAGAGGCTTTCTGATTCAAATTACACCTGAACAATAAACGCTCTTGAGTCAAATCATATTTACACATAACATGACTTTCAGCCGGTCTGAGGTGAAAACTGAACACGTGAACTGTTTGTTGGCGTAGTCAAACAGAATCCAGAAGCAGAAACTCACCAGAAAAATCTGCTTATGAGGATGCCAGAATCCTAACACCTGAAGCCCCAGGTTAAGTGAATTTCAAATTCGATATAAGTGGATTAAGAAATTCAATTTTCTCTTGTGACACATGACAAAAGCTTCAGGAATGACAGGGAAATACATCTTTTATAATTGCCCAGCAGTGAATCGACCTGTTGCAGGGGCTTTTCACCGACGTCGTCAAGTTCGGCACCGCTGAAAAAAAAAGCTGTGTGGAGCTCACGCACTTTAGTGTTAGCTCATTGCTGGGAAAAGGGCCCTTCTATTTTGGACTGCATCCTCATTCCGTTCAGGCCAGCTCAGTCGCTCAGTCGTGTCCGACTCTTTGAGACCCCATGGACTGCAGCACGCCAGGCCTCCCTGTCCATCACCAACTCCCGGAGTTCACTCAAACTCATGTCCATTGAGTCGGTAATGCGATCCCACCATCTCATCCTCTGTCGTCCCCTTCTCCTCCTGCCCTCAATCTTTGCCAGCATCAGGGTCTCTTCCAAGGAGTCAGCTCTTCGCACCAGGTGGCCAGATTACTGGAGTTTCAGCTTCAGCATCAGTCCTTCCAATGAACGTTCAGGATTGATTTCCTTTAGAATGAACTGGTTGGATCTCCTTGCAGTCCAAGGGGACTCTCAAGAGTCTTCTCCAAAACCCCAGTTCAAAAGCATCAATTCCTCGGCGCTCAGCTTTCTTGATAGTCCAAGTCCAACTCTCACATCCATACATGACCACTGGAAAAACCACAGCTTTGACTAGACAGACCTTTGTTGGCAAAGTAACGTCTCTGCTTTTTAATACACTGTCTAGGTTGGTTGTAACTTTCCTTCCAAGGAGGAAGCATCCTCATTACACAATCGGACTTCTGTAGGACTGTCGTTTTGCCAGGTCGTGCCAAAGAACGCGGTCAAACCTGGCCCATCTTAGCAGCACTTGTCACACAACGGGCAGAATAAGGATTAGCAAGAAGGGACACAATCGAACACAGCCAGGCTGTACTGCTCGCTGCAAAGTCCTGGAGCGTGACCTCACACCCCTTGGTTAACTGAACACCGTCATCCCAGCATGTAAAATTCCTGACCGGAGCACCTGGACAGGTGTGTCCCCATCTTAAGTCTCCGACGGCCGCTTAACACACACTTAGCTCTCGTAAGCAACACGGACTGATCTGATTCATCTGGGGGTGAGGAGTCTACAGGGGTCACCGGGCTGTGCTCCGTCTACAGGCTCCAGGAGAAGGATACGGGGTCCTGATTTCATGTAGCTCCTGGAAACCACTTGTCTTTTTTGGCCCATGCGCCCCCCTTCACTCCCAACCTCTGCCTCCCGGGACACATGTCATCTCCGAGTCCGACCCCTCCTCTCCCTCAGACGCATCCCCCCACCAGGTCGGGAGTCTGGGCTCAAGCAGACGGCATCCCCTACTTTCAAGATCCCGGATCTCGTGGGCACCGTCCCTTCAGCCGTGTGATGGCACAGGGTCACATGCTGCACCATCAGACCTGGGATGTCTTCGGAGCGCCATCGCTCTGCCTAGAGTACTGAGAACCGACGTGGGCAAAACGTGAGAACAACCTGGAACCTATGAAACTTGACCCAAGAGTCAGGAGGCGGCGGCGGGAAGAGTGACCGGACATAGCAGAGTTCAGTCTTAACTACGAGGACCCGTGGCAGGAATCGCCTTCCTATGCCTTGAGGCAAATCCACGCATTTGTGGCTCTTTCTAGAGGCCCCTGGTCTGCATCCATCTCCCCGTCTCTACACAACTGTGCTCAAGGGAACAAGCAGGTTGGACGTGGTGTCTGTAAGTTTCATCCTTCAGGCTGGAGCGATACTGATCCCCGGAGCTGGTGGGGGAGCAAAACACAAGCACCTCCTCCTCCAGGGAGGCTGGACCTCAAAGGATGCCAACTTTCACTCACCTCTGCCTCTGAGCCTCTATAATCCTCACACCGATGACCATCCCTGCATCACGCATAATCAGACCGACAGTGGACCATTTCCACAAGACCGCAAAGCCACGCGGCATGTTTTGCAAATTCGCAGTCCCAGAGAGGCGACGGTGTCTGCCTTCCTCTGAGGCTAGGGGGTCAGCCCAGTCCTCACCCCACTGTCTTTTCCCCCTAAAACACCCAAACAGGAAGCATGGGACCTCAAAGGTCAGGAGAAATACAACCACGGCGCTCCCAGACCCAAACAGGAGGCCCAATCGAGGCCGCCCTGGGCAAGCTGAGCCCAGCTCTGGAGGCGGCCCTACTTGCTCGGGGCCCAACGAGTCGCATGGGTCCTTCTCAGGGCGACGGGCGACACTCACACTTTCATCCCAGCCCTGCCCCCTGCAATGGGGGCGGCTGGCACCCCGCCTGTCTCTCCAAACAGTTAAAAGTTCTCCAGCTGAGCCAAGGGCTTCTTCCCAGCCACTGAGCAGTAGCCACAGCGTGTGCTAGGAAATGCTGGCACCCTGAATCCATGTTCTTTTTCTTTCCTTAAAAAAAAAAAAAAAACATTATTTGGTTGCCCTGGGTCTCAGTTGCAGCTCTAAAAGGCTCTAGTTCCCTGACCAGGAATCGAACCTGGGGGCGTCTGCTTTAAGATCACAGAGTCTTGGCCACTGAAGCAGCAAGGGAAGTCCTAAATCCATACTTTTTTTTTTAATTCCTTTTAAAAAAAAAAACACCAAAACCATTTTGTATTGGGGTACAGCCAAAAACAACAGCACAGAGAACTCTGCTCAGTGTTATGTGGCAGGCTGCACGGGAGAGGAGTTTGGGAGAGAACGGATATACATGTATACCTGACTGAGACTCTCTGCGTTCACCCAAACCCACGCTCTTAACCTCCACAGTCCAAGTTAAGCGTGGAGAAACATTCCACGTTCTCTCCACATACATGCTGGAACACAAGCATTTCGAAAGACTATTTCATGCGCCAGGAGCGTTCTTTCTCCGTATTTGTAGGGGGTTGTACGTTTGCATTCGACCCCCTCTGGCTAACCATCTTCGCTTCTGTAGCAGGAAGGTGTACAGGAGACCCATACAACATAACCCATTTAACGCGTGCAAAAGAAAACCGTGTTGAAAATCTGCCGCAGTAAACATTAAATCTGGTGCCAACTACACTTTCAACACATGAGATCAACCCTACTTTGGACTCCTGAGCAGAAGATGAGACAAGGTCTTCTGGTGTTCATTATTGCCACACACCTCGTCAACCAGAGCCAGGCACAGGAAGTTACAATCGCCTGGGGAGAATGCTGGGCATCCAAACCAGCTATCGGGGTCCTGTGTACGGGAACAGGGTCCTTTGTGTGTTTTATGTGCCCCCACGGATGCATGAGTGCGCACACCTGAGTAAGTGCACATGTGTGTCTATGCACGCACAAAACTTTAAAAGTTATAAAGTCATGCTTAAAAAGCCATGAACTGAGGCTCCGAAACACTCTGCAGTCCAGCCTCTCAAGATGAGCACGATTAACATTCGGGGTGCTTGCCAGGTGGCTCCGTGGTCAAGAATCCACCTGCCAATGCGGGAGACATAAGAGACTCGGGGAAGGTCAAAATGGCAACCCACTCCAGGATTCCTGCCTGGAGAATCCCATGCACAGAGGCACCTGGAGGGCTACAATCCATGGGGTCACACAGTGTTGGACACGATGGAGTGGACTGAGCGTGCACACACGTTCCTGAGAGACAACTCTGTGGACGGTTACCGCCTTTGCGGCCTGCAAACCCCCAAAACTACAAACTCAAGAGGGCCCAAGAGACTCACAAGCCATCAGCTGCTTCTCTCGGCTGACTTAACAGAGCTGCTCTGCTCAGAAACGTCCTGAGAATATTCCAGATCTCCTTTCACTGTCTGTAGCGCAAGAACTGTGTCTATGGTCTACAGTCAAGGGGAAAGTGACCTTTCCCCTCCAGACTCCACAGCTGAAGAGTAAAGACCTTAGTGATACCTGAAGCCCCTGCTGTCACCCAGCAGACATTTTTAGGGACATGGCCTCATATGCTCACGGCTTCCCAGACAGATCAGTGGTAAAGAATATACCTGCCAACACAGGAGACGTGGGTTCAGTCCCTGAGTCGGGAAGATCCCCTGGAGGAGGGAATGGCAACCCACGCCAGTGTTCTTGCCTGGAAAATCCCATGGACAGAGGAGCCTGGCGGGCTACAGTCCATGGAGTTGCAGAGTCTCATCCTCTATCATCCCCTTCTCCTCCTGCCTTCAATCTTTCCCAACATCAGGATTTTTTCCAACGAGCCAGCCGCTGGCATCACGTGGCCAAAGGATTGCAGCTTCAGCATCAGTCCTTCAGATAAATATTCAGGGTTGATTTCCTTTAGGAGGGTCTTAAAAACGCAATAAATTCTGCCTAACAACTGTGTTGAGCAACATTCAGTTAAAAAGACGAGGATGTAAGTTCTTAGAAAGAAAAGCTTTAGAAGTCATTTTGCCGTGAAAAAAAAAAAAGACTTATTTTACTGAGATGACTTTGAAGAGTTTAACACAAATCCAAATCGCCTTCTTTCATTGGTTTCACACCAAAGCCTGCAATCAAGGAGAGAACTCGGGAGACAGTCATATTAACCCAGATTCTGTCTTTCCCTCACCTGACCGAGATTTTTGTAGGTTACACAAATATTACCTTGAAACAACTGTTTTATCTTCCTCCAGCTGGCGGAGAGAGAATGAAATGGATTGCAGGGGAACAGAGTCTACATAAAGGCCAGTCCTTTCTCCTTTATCCAGAACACCCATACAAATTTGTATGCTTCCGTCTACCTCTTCTTCCGTCTACCCCCGTCCCTCACTAATGGCATGGAGTCTTGGGCACGGTCAGAGAGGAGCATTTCTGAGATCTCAGGCCCCCACGGCTCCTCTTGAAAACGACCATGATCGGAAGAGAAAGGGTTCTGGGCAATTTCTAAGACCTCTTCAGCTTCAAACGGAGGTGGGGAACGGGCCTTGTCTGCCCACCACCCTGCCCCGAATCCTCGGAGCACTGTTCAATCTGTCCCAACCACCCCTCCAGGCTTCCACCCCACGTTGGAAGCTGGAAAAAGTGCTGCTTTCAGGACACGAGTAGAGAGGGGTCAAACTCATCTTCTTCTTCTCCAAGGTTCCAGAGGGAAAGAATGGCTGCACAAAACTAGGTCCAGACCGTGGGGTGTACAAATCACGATGGACCACTCCCCTACACACACACACACACACACAGACACACACACACACACTCCATGCTCAGAAACCACTGGTAGCTGAAAGCATCACAAAGTTTAGGGAACAACAGAATTCCTGTCCGCGAGGAGTGTCTGTCTGGTGCAGAAGGAACTGGACCAGTCCTCTGACTTCCAGTCATAAAGCATGAGAACGTGAGTGGCTTTTATAACAGACGGGTATGCACAATATCCAGCACCTGATTCTGTACATCTGGGGTCAGTGCATCTTTCTCGAAAGGGCCAGACAGGAAACAGCTGAAGCTTGGTGAGCCAAAGAGCAAAACTGAGAATGGGATGGAGAGATTATATATAACAAGAGAGAAAACAGATTTCTCCCCCAAATTATCAGTGACAAAATTCAAAATGTCACAGACACGGAATAACGGATCGCTGCAAAACTGGGAAAGGAGTATGTGAAGGCTGTATTATCGTCACCCTGCTTATTTAACTTATATGCCGAGTACATCATGAGTGAAACGCTGGGCTGGATGGACCACAAGCTGGAATCAAGATTGCCAGGAGAAATATCAACAACCTCTGATATGCAGATGATACCATTCTCATTGCAGAAAGAGAAGAGGAACTAAAGACCCTCTTGACGAAAGTAAAAGGGGAAAAGTGGAAAAGCTGGCTTAACACTCAACATTTAGAAAAAACTAAGATCGTGGCATCCGGTCCCATCACTTCATAGCAAATAGATGGGGAAACAGTGGAAACAGTGACAGATGTTATTTTCTTGGGCCCCCAAATCACTGCAGACGGTGACTGTAGCCATGAAATTAAAAGATGCTTGCTCCTTGGAAGAAAAGCCATGACCAACCTAGACAGTGTATTAAAAAGCAGAGACATCTCTCTGCTGACAAAGGTCCATATAGTCAAAGCTATGGTTTTTTCCAGTAGTCATGTATGGGATGTGGGAGCTGGACCATAAAGAAGGCTATTGATGCTTTCAAGTTGTGGGGCTGGAGAAAATTCTTGAGAACCCTTTGGAAAGCAGAGATCAAACCAGTCCATCCTAAAGCGAACCAACCCTGGATAGTCACTGAAAGGACTGATGCTGAAGCTGAAACTCCAATACTTTGGCCACCGGATGCGAAGAGCCGACTCATTGGAAAGGACCCTGATGCTGGGAAAGATTGAAGGCGGGAGGAGAAGGGGACGACAGAGGATGAGATGGTTGGATGGCATCACGGACTCAATGGACGTGAGTTTGAACAAACTCTGGGATTTGGTGATGCTGGACAGGGAGGCTTGGCGTGCTGCAGTCCATGGGGTCACAAAGAGTCGGACACGACTGAGCAACTGAACAATAATGACCACCAGTGATGAGTTAAGTCCTCTACCCTCCCTACTGGGCAAGAGAGGGTGAGGGGACACAGGGCCATCTTGAGATGCCCACCCTGGCTGTGTTACTCCTGGCTGTGCTGGTGTAAGAATGCCTTCCAGAAATACTCTCTTTTAGGACAAATTATCCAACATTCGATCGCAGCATGCAGTGCCAGACAGAATATCATGAACAACCTGTGGGGGAATCCCCTGGTGTTGCAGTGGTTAAAACTCGGTGCATTCCCTGACCAGGGTGCAATCCCTCGTCAGGGAACCAAGATCCCACACCCTGCCAGGTGAAGCCCAAGAAATGAATAAAATCTAAACAGCATGAGATCCAACCAGTTCATCCTAAAGGAAATCAGTCCTGAATACCCACTGGAAGGATTGATGCTGAAGCTGAAACTCCAAGAGACAAGATGGTTGGACGGAATCCCCAACGCGATGGACATGAGTTTGAGCAAGCTCTGGGTGGTGGACAGGGAAGCCTGGCGTGCTGCAGTCCATGGGGTCGCAAAGACTCAGACATGACTGAGCGACTGAACTGAACTGAAAACGCCGTGAAGACAGAGGAGAAACAGAGATGGAACGTATCTAAGCCGCAAGATACTAGCCCACAGAAAGTTCTTTCACAGAATATTTCTCACGTACCAAATCATTTGTCAAACTTTTACCATTTATCACATCAAATTATTAGAGACTTTTCCAAACTTCAAAAGCCAAGAAAAGTTACATGCCACTGGCTGGCTCGACCAGGGGCCCTGGTCTAGCCTAGAGACGGCACACGACTCTGGTTCACCCAATGAAATATGCAAGGGCACTCACCCAGGTGCATAAACACACGTCCACTGAATCTGAGGGTCCGACTCAAGAACAGAGACGTATCTGGAGTTCCTTTTCCTCTTGGTTACACTGGCGTGATGATATTCAGGCCATGGAGTTCTTGCCAGGGTGATGTCGATTCTGCAGAGAGTCCTTGATTCCTGCTACTCCCGAAAGCGGTTTCATTGACCTTCTTCAGGTCTGGCTTACGTTAGGCAGGAACTGATTCGGTTGTTTAAAACTAGGAACTCTGCTGGACACTCGCTTGATCTACAAAGGGATGCATGTCACTCGTATACCAACATGTCCAAAACATGTGTGCATGTGTTAATTGCTTCAGTCATGTTGGACTCTTTGCCCATGGACTGTAGCCCGCCAGGCTCCTCTGTCCATGGGATTCTCCAGGCAAGAATACTGGAGTGGGTCGCCATTTCCTCCTCCGGGTATCTTCCCGACCCAGGGATTGAACCCCCGTCTCCTGAAATGCAGGTGGATTCTTTACCCGCGGGAAACCGGGGTTCAATCCCTGGATGGGGAAGATCCCCTGGAGAAGGGAAAGGGGACCCACTCCATCCAGGACTCTGGCCTGGAGAATCCCATGGACTGTATAGTCCACGGGGTTGCAAAGAGTCGGACACGACTGAGTGACTTTCACTTTTACTTTCTTTACCCGCTGAGCCATCAGGGAAGCCCGTATGTATGCGTATGTGTGTGTATTTAATTGACAGGTTTGTTTTTCTTCAAAACCAAGCTATAAACAAAGTACACAGAACATACATGCTTATAACTGCTTGCAAAACACTGGGAAAGCGAGATTAAGAGGGAGAGACTGCTTTTGTCTCACACACACCCTCTCAGGACTCTGAAATTTAAAATTTTTAAATTCACTAAACAGCATTACTATAACCAGTCCATTCAAAACTAAAAGGAGGGCCTTTTGGCTTCCCGCGTGGCTCAGTGGTAAAGAATCTGCCTGCAATGCAGGAGACCCGGGTTCAATCCCTGGGTCGGGAAGATCCCCTGGGGGAGGAAATGGCAACCCACTCCAGTATTGTTGCCTGGGAAATCCCATGGACAGAGGAGCCTGGCGGGCTACAATCCATGGGGTCACAGAAGAGTCGGACATAACTGTGCACACAATGTACGGTCTCCCCAAATAGCATGACTATAATCCCTACATACAAAACAAAAAGGAGGCCCAAACCCAGAGAGTAAACTCTCACCCACGAGAATTGCTAAATCTCCTTTGCAATCTTTCTCCCCTCCCACCCCGTTCCTTCTAAAGGCAGCTCCCTCTGACAATATCCACCCTGAGGCTCATCACCGTCCCTGAGCCAAATTCATTCTGGCCATGCAGTGTTCCAAGAAGCAAGAGGGAAACCTCTTTTCTCTGAGAGAGGGACAGAACTGAATTGCCAAATCTAGCCTGAGGAGCTCAGGCCCACTCTACTGAGATTTCCACATTAGCCTCTGCACATTTAATAAATTAAAAATATTCAAGAAGGACTTGAGTTGCATCATAATGGCCTTACATAATGGCTTTACAATCATCCGCATCTACAAAACAGAATTCAGTTCAGTCAGTTCAGTTCAGTCGCTCAGTTGTGTCCGACTCTCCGCGACCCCATGAATCACAGCATGCCAGGCCGCCCTGTCTATCACCAACTCCCGGAGTTCACTCAGACTCATGTAAACAGAGTCGGTGATGCCATCCAGCCATCTCATGCTCTGTCGTCCCCTTCTCCTCCTGCCCCCAATCCTTCCCAGCATCAGAGTCTTTTCCAGTGAGTCAACTCGTCACATGAGGTGGCCAAAGTATTGAACTTTCAGCTTTAGCATCAGTCCTTCCAATCGACACCCAGGATCGATCTCCTTTAGAATGGACTGGTTGGATCTCCTTGCAGTCCAAGGGACTCTCAAGTCTTCTCCAACACCACAGTTCAAAGGCATCAATTCTTCGGCGATCAGCTTTCTTCACAGTCCAACTCTCACATCCAGAATTAGCACAGCTAATTATAGTTCAATTCCAGCAAACACGTCCTTCCTTTTTTTTTTTTTTGGTTTGGCTTCGTTCCTATATTGCTTGATTCCCCAGGTCCTTCTTTATCCTGGCAAGTGACATTCTCTGTCCATTTGTTATTATGTTTATGCCTTATACAGAAAGGACATTCTGCCTTCATGTCCAAAGGAGAAGCAAAGTTGGAAAGTAGGAGAAAACCAATGCTGCATTCATACTTGATTAGATTGACAGAAAAAGCATTTTTTAACATCCTTGAGAAAAAACAATGAGAGAGGCATACACAAACTATATGTGAGACCTGACTAAAAGTAACAGTCCCTGGGACTTGTCTCTGAAACTGGAGGGTTCTCTAAACAACACGGCAAGCATTCATGAATGCCGCAGCAGCCTCTCTCTTGCTTTCATCCTTCATAAAAATTATGGGGAAAAGAAATGCTGCCCAACCCACTGCATTTCAATGTGTCTGTAATTAACTGTCCTTTCTCAACTATTAACATGAAACTTCTATGTTTTTTTTTTTTCTTTTCTAAATCCGCAACATATTGGGGCCTCACTTCCCTCAAAGGATTTAATTTAACCCTCATGAACTTTCTGAGGAGGAAAAAAAAAACAAAACACACAGCCAGAAGATTTCATCTTCAATGAAGGAGTCACACTGCCGGAAACGGGGCCTTTCCGGTTCAGAGATTCGCTCTGACTCCAGGGGTCCGATGACCTGGTCTCTCCCGTAAACAGAACAAGTTTCAACAGCCCTTAATTAGGGCACTGGGAAGTCCGGGCTGCCCGCCTGGCTCTGACCGCGTTCTCTGAAATGTGTTGATCAGGCTCCAGCAGGTCTGGGTGCCGTGGCTCAGGAGCTACCCAAGAGTCGTTTCTTTCGGACCTGTGCTCCGTGCCTGATTCTTTGTCCTGGTAATCCATCTAGTACACTCGACCCTCTGGAACCCAAACCCTGAGTTTTCAGTTCAGTTCAGGCACTCATTCTTTGTCCTAATAACCCATCTAGGACACTCAACCCTCTAGAACCCAAACCCTGAGTTTTCAGTTCAGTTCAGGCACTCATTCTTTGTCCTAATAACCCATCTAGGACACTCAACCCTCTAGAACCCAAACCCTCAGTTCAGTTCAGTCGTGTCCGATTCTTTGCGACCACACGGACCGCAGCACACCAGGCCTCCCTGTCCATCACCAACCCCCTGCCTGGCCCTTAAGTGAGCGCTCCGCACGTGTGAGCTCCTGACACTGGGATCACAACGATGCTGGTAACGGACCACGCGATCTCTGTCCACAGCTTCGCTTCTGGCTTCCTCCCTGAGCTACCAGGACCGCCCGTCCTACACACACAAACCCTGTTCCGCTGCCAGCGATGGAGGTCTTCTAGGATTCTGCCCAGAACCAAATCTATCCCCCCTGGGCACCCTTCAGGAGCCCACCGGGTCTGGCTAGCTCTGACTCTCTGCCTCCAGCCTGCGAGGATCACCTGCGATTGCTGGGACACGCCCTTCGGGTTGATTTCATATCAAGGGTTGGGAGGAGACGATTCCACCACGTGGCCTTTTGCCTGTTTGCCTGGGTACCCACGGCGTGTCAGGCTCTGTGCGAGGGGTGTGCTGGAGCCCTGGCTGTAACACGGAGGGCAGTGTCGTGGGAAAAGAGAGAGGGATATATCTACAGATGATCACAAGACAACACAGGAGTGCCGTAACAGGCTGCCCATGGCGTATTACAAAACACGGAGCAGAGAGCGCCATCTGGGTGGCAGAGAGAGAGGTAGACACGCCCCGTGGAGAAGGTGACACCAGAGCCCAGTTTTGCAGAATAAGCTAAAACACTTACGAGAAAGAAACAGGGGGTAGGGACCACAAGAGTGTCTAACAGAAACTAACCTTTCCCAAGTGTCCACACACCCGGACTGGCACCCGTGGCACCTCACTGAACGCACACAACCACCTTAGGAAATACACATCGCCAACTCCCTTGTCCTCATTCAAAAGCCAAGGCAGGAAGGGGTGGCCCTGACAGGGAGCCACAGCTATGCAACGGAGGAGCTTCCATCCACCCGGGCCCCAAGTCACCTTCCAGACAAGACCACGCCATTTCCAGGACACCCACGACCTCTGTGGGACCTCAATGCTGTGATGAAGGTCACAAGAAGGGCTCTGTGCATCGGAGTGAGTTCACATGTGTCCAGACATTCCTTTTCACCGATTCCCCGCCCCCAACCCAGCATCGATCCTTTCCCTCTTTGCGGCCACTCTAATAAAATCTTCCGAAAGGTAAGGAAAACGTGCAAGTCGCTCAGCTGTGTCCGACTTTTTGCAACCCCACGGACTATGCAGTCTGTGGAATTCTCCAGGCCAGAATCGTAGAGTGGGTAGCCTTTCCCTTTTCCAGGGGATCTTCCCAACCCAGGGATCAAACCCAGGTCTCCCACATTGCAGGCGGATTCTTCACCAGCTGAGCCACGAGGTAAGCCCAAGAAGACTGGAGTGGGTAGCCTATCCCTCCTCCAGGGGGTCTTCCCGACCCAGGAATCGAACCGGGGTCTCCTGCATTGAGGCGGATTCTTTACCAACCGAGCTATCGGGGAGATCAACGTTCTAATTCCCTCTTATCAGTGTCTCCCCTGCTTTTAACCCTAACCTGGCCCCTCCTCAGCCCTCCTATTTCAGCACCATGTGCCCTGCAGTTTCTGGACTACACACGCTCCATGCACCCACCTCCCTCCACCCTGCTGCAGACGGTCTGGCTGGTAGGGACAGAACAGCCCCAGGTCTGCTTCTCCCAGAGGCACTCAAGCATTCAACCTTCCCCCGGCCACCTGTACCTCCCAAATGGTCATCCATAGACAATTCAACACGCTCCGGGGTCTGGACGCTTGACACCCCTCTCCAAACAACAAACAATAATAAAGAGCAAATGCCGCTGAAGAAACTGTCACAGCACAAGACAGAGACAGAAAGCTCCCATCCACCCTTTACGACAGGGACCCTTCCCCGGGGGTCTAAGCGGTTAGGCATGGCCTACCAATGCACAGGACACGGGTTCAATCCCAGGTCCGGGAAGATTCCACCCACCGGAGGGCAACTAAGCCTGTGCACCGGTTCTAGGGTCTGTGTTCCAAGAACAATAGAAGCTACTGCCCACGACAATGAAGAGCAGTCATCTCGAATGACTTCATCATCAGTGAACAGTCCCCGCCATCACCACTAGAGATAAAGCCGCCAACAGCCAGGAAGACCCAGCGCTGGCCAAAGAGACAGTTAAAAAAAAATTTTTTTTTAAAAAATTATTTTCCAAAACCCATCTCTTCACGGCAAGAAAAGTCCCACAAACCAGACGGAAATGATCAAAACTAGGACAGCAGCGTGACTGTCACAAAAGCTCATGGACCCCACGGACGGTCACGTGCCAGGCTCCCCTGTCCATGGAATTTTTCCCTGTCCAAGGATACTGGATGGATGGATCCATCTATGGGGTCACACAGAGTCGGACACGACTGAAGTGACTTAGCAGCAGCAAGGATACTGGAGTGAGTAGGTCACCATTCCCTTCTCCAGGGGGATCTTCCCGACCCCAAACCCAGGTCTCCCGCATTGCAGGACGATTCCTTACCACCTGAGCCACCAAGGAAGCGCAAAATTTAAAAATAAAAAATTTTTTTTTAATAATTATTTTCAAAATCCATCTCTTTACAAGAAAAATCCCATAAACCAGAGGGAAACCATCAAAACAGGAAAAGCAGCAAGACCGTCCTATAGATAGGACCCTTGAGGGAATAAGAAAAAAAAAACAAACCAGAACACAAGTCAGACAAAGTAAAGCTAATCTCCGGTCTCCATAAATCGTTAGCGTTTCAACAATGAACTGAATCCCCACGTGGTTAATGCTTGGGCTCCTGAGTCAGAGTCTCAACCCCTCCACGGCCCTCGACGCTCCAGACCTGATCACAGACGCACTCCCACCATCTCAAACACTCCTAGCTTGGGGCTGCTTGTGATCACAAAGACGCACACCTCTTTCAAAGCCTTCAGTCTTCCAGGTTCCACCATGCCACCCACCACTCCTGTGAGCAGCCCCACACACACCCCGGTGCCTCTGTGATCTAAAGTATAAACTCACTTAATGTTCACAGCAGCATTATTCACAGTAGCCAAAAGGCAGAGACCAGCCACGCATCTATTGATGGATGAGTAGGTATAAAAAATGTGACATATACCCACGATGGAATACTGTTGCTGTCGTTCAGTCACTCACTTGTGTCTGACTCTCTGTGACCCCACGGACTGCAGCACACCAGGCCTCCCTGTCCATCACCAACTCCCGGAGCTTGCTCAAACCCATGTCCATCGAGTCGATGATGCCATCCAACCATCTCATCCTCTGTCACCCGCTTCTCCTCCTGCTTTCAATCTTTCCCAGCATCAGGCTCTTTTTCCAGCAAGTTGGGTCTTCCCATCAGGTGGCCAAAGTATTGGAGCTTCAGCATTAGTCCTTCCAATGAATATTCAGGACTGATCTCCTTTAGAATGGACTGGTTGGATCTCCTTGCAGTCCAAGGGACTCTCAAGAGTCGTCTCCAGCACCACAGCTGGAAAGCGTTCGAAAGGCAATGGAATGTGATTTCAGCCTCAAGAGGAAGTCTGACGCCTGCTCCAACATGAAAGGAGCCTCAAGTGAACGTCAGCTCATCACTAAAGGATACATACTGTCTGATTCCACTCATCGCAGAACAGTCAAACCCAGAGAGACAGAAAGTAGAACACAATTTTGGTGAGGGCAATTGCAAAGCTTCTGGAAACGAATGATGGTAAAGGCTGGGAATTGAACTGAAAGCCACAGAACTCGACCTTTTACAATGCTTAAAATGGTGCTCTTTGCTCTCTCTGTTACCCAGAAAAAGGTATAAACGAAATTTACAAGTCAGCCCTTCTGTCTGGCAAGGCCCACCTCAGGAGTTCACTGGCCTGGCCGGAACGGCTTGGCTGGACACAGATGACCGAAGGCTTCCACCCGCTGCACAAAGTTCTTGGCTAACTCTGGTTAGTGGCTACTTGACTGAGGAGCTGCCCTGACCTGAGGAACCGCTGCGACTGGAAAGGGATGCTCGCCATTTTTTAACTGGCCCGCTGGGCCATCCGAGACCCATTCATTCATTCATTAAGCAAGCATTACGCAGCCCGCATTCACCTGATGCCAGCTATTTCCTCCAAACCCTCATAAACAGAAATCATCAAGACGTCCTGGACCGCTGAACATCTCCCAGGATGACCAAGGAGCACGCGGTTTTAGGAAGAAGTCACCAAGTGAAAAAAGCGCGTGACGTTTCACCCCCACACACAAACGCCACTTGCCTCGGGACTTTGCTCTGGATCGCACAGGTTGCGGAAAGCTCCATGCTGCTACGAGGCCAGCTCCCTTCACCCCGCACCCCAGAGTCTCCACTGCCGTCTTCTACACCCCAAAGCTCACCTTCTACAGGGAGTCTTCCCGCTCACTGTCTCAAAGAAACAATCAGCCTTTCCCTGATGGCTCTGACGGTAAAGAATCTGCCTCCTGCAACACAGGAGACCCGGGTTCGATCCCTGGGTCGGGAAGATCCCCTGGAGAAGGGACTAGCAACCCACTCCGGTATTCTTGCCTGCAGAATCCCACGGACAGAGGAGCACGGTAGGCTACAGTCCATGGAACTGCAGGGAGTCAGACACAACTGAGCGACTAACACTTTCCCGGAGTGGCTCCCCGCAACATAGCTTCTTGATTCCACCCTCCCCTGCCTGTCCTGGGCCAGTCTCCAGCCTCACTTCTCTAGTTCCAAAGGACCCCTGCCCTCAGCTAACTACACACGAGCTCAAACTCCTCTTATTATAGGAAAAACCAGGTTGTCCTGTCCTTTCCAACCCAGCAGGGCTTGGCAACTACCTGAGTGAAGGGCCAAGCGTTCACAACAAGTATCTCAGGCTTTGGGGATCACACACGGACTGTGTTACGTGGGGCTGTTCCCTCTTCTTCCACGGCTCTTTAACATGTAAAAACACGCTTAGCTTAGGGAACGATGGGGGTACACGGACTCAGCCCACAGAAACACAGGCACCAACTCGATGCACACATGACTCTCAGATAATTTTTTTCCTCACGTACAGTTATCTTAACTCCTTTTATTTTATATGGCAGTAGAGCCAATTAACAAGGATGTGATGGCTTTAGGTGGACAGCGAAGGGACTCAGCCACACACATGCATGTATCCCTTCTCCCCCAAACGCCCCTCCCATCCAGGCTGCCACATGACACTGAGCAGAGTCCCCTGTGCTGTCCAGCAGGTCCTTGCTGGTTCTCCATGTGAAATACAGCAGTGTGTCCATGTCCATCCCAAACTCCCTAACGATCCCTTCCCCCCATCCTTCCCCCTGGGAACCATAAGGTTATCACAGAGGATTGAGCCGAGTTCCCTGTGCTGTCCAGCAGGTCCTTGCTGGTTCTCCATGTGAAATACAGCACTGTGTCCATGTCCATCCCAAACTCCCTAACGATCCCTTCCCCCATCCATACCCCTGGGAACCATAAGGTCATTACAGAGAATTGAGCAGAGTTCCCTGTGCTGGACAGCAGGTCCTTGCTGGTTCTCCATGCTAAATACAGCAGTGTGCCCATGTCCATCCCAAACTCCCTGACTATCCCTTCCCCCATCCCTCCGCCTGGTAACCGTAAGTTCATTCTCTAAATCTGAGAATCTCTTTCTGTTCTCTAAATAAGTTCATTTGTATCATTTCTTTTTAGATTCCTCATATAAAGGATGTCATGTTGCACTTGTCCCTCTCTGAATAACTTACTTCACCGAGCATGACAGTCCCTAGGTCTGTTCATGTCACTGCAAATGGCACTACTTCACTCTTTTTTATGGCTGAGTGATATTCCACTGTATATATTTTAGGTACAGCTTTTGGTGTGCCCATTTCTCTGTGGGGGAAAAAAACAAAACACAACACTTGGTGGTCTCCCCTCTTTCTATAAAGTACGTTCCATTCTCCAAGCATGGGCCTTCAAGACCCCATGCAAGGCAACCCTGAAAGTCCAAGCTCCCCACTTCCCTTCAAACACCTCTGAGCACCACCCGAACGGCCCCACTCTGTCCCGCCTGCTCCATCCTGCCTTGGACCTGCGTCCACCCCGACCGGTGATCCTCACTGAGATGTCTCACACGCGCGGAGCCCCAAGCAAACACCACCACACTTAACACACGCCACCGTCTCCAGTTCCAGCCACCTTCCCATACTATCACCGAGGCACACGTTCCTCATCTGTCGTGTGATCTCCCCAAGACGGCAAGAAGGAGCTACTCCCGATAGCCTTGTCTTTTTTAAAAGAAGAACTCTCAGCTTACATAGTATTGTCCATCAACACTACCTCAATTAAAAAAAAAAAATCTAATAAAATGCAACCCTCCCCCTTTCAAAAACAATAACTAAGGATGAGAACTCTCATTTCGACGGGGCTATCCAAAGTTGGAATTCAAGAGCTGTTCTCACCCTGATCACCACTAACCACCAGCACGGCAAGATTGCACAACTCCTCGCCTGACCTGTGAATTGAAATTGAAGGACCGGTTCCACTGTGTAATTAACAGGTTCCATTCACCTGTCTAACTGGGCGTGTCCCTCAAGAGAGCACGTACTTGACAGGCCATCATCAAAGATGTCTCTTGCCTATTTGATCCCTGCTACAAATGAACGCTTATGCTTCCCCCAAAAACTCATGTGTGGAAACCCTCGCTCCACGGTGATGATAAAACCTGGGAGGCGGGGCCGGTGGGAGGTGACAGGACTGGAGTGGGGTCCTCAAGAAGGGCAGGAATGCCTTTATGAACGAGATCCCACTGAGCTCCGTCGGCCCTTCCAGCAGTCACGACACAGCAAGGAGACAACCGTCTTATGAACCAGCAAGCAGGCTCTCACCAGCCAACAAACGCGCCCGCAACACGTGGCACTTCCGGCCTCCAGGACCATGAGAAAGACATTTCTGTTGTCTTATAAGGCAGCCAGTTTATATTTCGCTGCTCAGTCGTGTCCAACTGTTTTGCAACCCCACGGGCTGCCGCCCAAGAGGCTGCGTAGTCAAAGAAGGTGGTGTATGCTAGTCACTCAGTCGCGTCCGACTCTTTGTGACCCCAGGGACTGACTGTAGCCCACCAGGCTCCTCTGGCCACGGAATTCTCCAGGCAAAAATATACTGGAGCGGGTTGCCATTTCCTCCTCCAGAAGAAGGTGGAACTGGTGGTAAAGAACCCAGCGAGCAACGCAGGTAGGCATAAGAGACACGGGTTAATCGCAGTCAGGAAGATTCCCTGGACGAGGGCATGGGAACCCACTCTGGTATTCTTGCCTGGAGAATCCCATGGACACAGCAGCCCGGCGGGCTACAGTCCATGGGGTCGCAAAGAGCCTGACACGACTGAAGCGGCTTAGCACGCATGTTGTTTCCATTAGTCACGTGTGGATGTGAGAGCTGGACCATAAAGGAGGCTGGGGGACAAAGAATGGATGCTTTCAAACTGTGGTGTTGGAGAAGACTCCTGAGACGCCCTTGGACAGCAAGGAGATCCAAGCAGTCCATCCTACAGGAAATCAACCCTGAACATTCATTGGAAGGACTGATGCTGGAGCTGAAGCTCCAATCCTTTGGCCACCTGATGCGAAGATCCGACTCACTGGAAAAGAGCCTGATGCTGGGAAAGATTGAAGGTGGGAGGAAAAGGGGATGGCAGAGGATGAGATGGTTGGATGGCATCACTGACTCGATGGACATGACTTTAAGCAAACTTCGAGAGATCATGAGGGACAGGACCGTGGAGGACAGGGAAGCCTGGCGTGCTGCACTCCATCGGGGGGGTGGGAAAGAATCAGACACAACTTAGCAACTCAACAGCAACGAAAGAAAAGACAGGCCAAGGAAACCAAAACTGCAAGAGTGGGAGGAAGTGGGACACTGAAATTCACACCTGCACGCTATAGATTCTATGTATAAAACAGACTGCTAATGAGAGCCTTATACACAGCACAGAGACCTCTCCTGAGTGCTCTGCAGTGACCCAACGGCAGCAATAAGCTTACGGTATTAAGATCCCGTCACAGCAGGACAAAGGGACTAAGGCAAAGCACCCTGAACAGATTCAAAGGGGGTCTCAGGTTTCCAGGTAGTCAGTCCTCAAGCTTAGCAGCTGCATCAACTAACAAGGATCAAGGACTTCCCGGGTTGGTGGTCCAGTGACTAGGATTCCATGCTTCCAATGCAAGGGCTGTGGAGGGGGTCAACCCCTGTTCCGGGGAACTAAGACATCCCCCCACCCCGCCATACCATATGGTGCAGTCAACAATAAAATTTTTTCTTAAATTGAAAACAAACAAACAAACAAAATTAACAAAGATCTAGGGTTAATGGTCCTCAACACAGCTGAATCCTCTCGTAACACAGTACCCACCGCAGGCGGGTCAAGATCATCCTTCCAGTCACTCCCCAGGGACTTAGTAAGCACCTACTGTATGCCTTCCCACATTGCTCAGGTGGTAAAGCATCTGCCTGCAGTGCAGGAGACCCGGGTTTGATCCCTGGGTCGGGAAGGTCCCGTGGAGAAGGAAATGGCAACCCACTCCAGGATTCTTGCCTGGAGACTCCCACGGACAGAGGAGCCTGGTGGGCTACAGTCCCCGGGGTCCCAAGCGTTGGACACGACTTAGCGACTAAACCATCCCCAGCCACCGCCACCACACAGTGCTGGAAAGTGAGGTACGACTGAAAGCAAAAGTGTCTCCGACAGCAAAGTCTTCCACACCCCCACCCCGAACAGGGACACCAGAACGTTTCCAGATGGGGCAAGACGGCACGTGTCTCAACCGGTCCAGGATCCCTGAGACCCCCCACCCCCGCCAGGTCCCCACACTGACCTCCGCTCAGAGTCAGCGCTCTGAGCCCCCACACTGAAACCAGTTCCAAAGGATCGCCTCAAAGGCCTTTGGGAACTCTGGGAGGCATCAGGAGACTTACCTTGGAGCAATTAATGACGTCAAGTCTGAAAAGAAAGAGCGGCAGAGGACAGGCTCAGAACCACTCCGAGAAGAATCAACCTAACAGAAAGACATCTGCAAACAGGCTTTTTCACACTTGAGTTTTCTGTCCCAAGGGAGATGGCTCCCATGCTTCCAGCAGAAGAGAAATTAAAGTCATTGCCTCCGTGTGATAGCCGGAAAGGGTCTTTATGGTGAATTTCAACGAGCAGCCTGTGACCGCCACGTCGCTTTAATATGTAGCTATGCTTGCTTGTCAGCGAGGTTACATGAACCACGGTGGTGGGCAAGCTGCCCTTCGCTTTCATGGTGACGCGAACCACGCTGCTGGGTCAACGTGTTCGCTCGGGTTCCTTGCAAATTATTTTGTAATTGTTACCTGTGTGTGCTGAACGGGGCTTACTTAACTTGCCGCAGTTATTGGCAACAGGACGCCAACACCGTCTGATCAAAAGTGCTCGATTCCCACGCTTGGCCAGACAAGGGCTGCCCGATATGCTGAGAATGTGTCAAGTGTTAGGTAATGCCCATACAATAACCACTGTAATACCTCACGCAGACGGTACTCTTTTAACAGAGAGGACACTCCTGGACCCGTCACGGGATCAGTTCAGTTCAGTGGAGTCGCTCAGCCGTGTCCAACTCTTTGCGATCCCCGTGGACCGCAGCACACCAGGCCTCCCTGTCCATCGCCAACTCCCGGAGCTTACTCGAACTCCTGTCCCTCGAGTCGGTGGTGCCATCCAACCAGCTCACGGGATAAGAACGCCGATTACTGAGCACTTCAGGTCGTCAAGAGTTCCTTAACAATCACGCCACAACTGGGTATCCCACTGGTACACATGAGTACTGAGGCACATATTGGCTAATCCAGGCCAATCAACTTGAAGTCATTCTAGTGTTAAAGAGTGACTTACTTCCCTGGTGGCTCAGATGGTAAAGCGTCTGCCTACAAGGCGGGAGACCTGGGTTCGATTGCTGGGTCGGGAAGATCCCCTGGAGCAGGAAATGGCAACCCACGTAAAAAAATGAATCATTCGAAAACACTTGGGGAATAGGTCATAATAGGACCTTAAACATTCATGCCTCCAGATCCCAATGTCACCCATCTTTCTCATCAATGTGCTACTGCTGGTCTGTTAAATTTACATCACTTTAAAACCTCCCATGCCCGTAATTACAATAAAACTGCTGCTGCTGCTGCTGCTAAGTCACTTCAGTCGTGTCCGACTCTGCGTGACCCCATAGACGGAAGCCCACCAGGCTCCCCCATCCCTGGGATTCTCCAGGCAAGAACACTGGAGTGGGTTGCCATTTCCTTCTCCAATGTGTGAAAGTGAAGTCGCTCAGTCGTGTCCGACCCTTAGCGACCCCACGGACTGCAGCCTACCAGGCTCCTCCATCCATGGGATTTTCTAGGCAACAGTACTGGAGTGGCTTGCCATTGCCTTCTCCGTACAATAAAACAGCTCCCTCTAAATAGTCTTTTCAGAGGAGTAATGTATAGCTGCGCCTAGTTACAGAGTTTATATAGAGACTTAATTACATAGATGTGCTTATTTATATAGACCAGGCTTCCCAGATGGCTCAGTGGTAAAGAATCCACCTGCCAATGCAAAAGACCCGAGTTCGATCCCTGGGTCGGGAAGATTCCATAGAGGAGGAAATAGCAACCCTCCCCGGTATTCTTGCTTGGGGAATCCCATGGACAGAGGGACCCCGCGGGTTATAATCCAGAGTCACAAAGAGTCCACAATTTAGCAACTCAATACACATGCGCATTTTTATAGACTGGGAAAAACTGAAGGCGGGACGAGAAGGGGACGACAGGATGAGACGGTTGGATGGCATCACCAACTCAATGGACATGAGTTTGAACCAACTCTGGGAGGTGGTGAAGGACAGGGAGGCCTGGCGTGGTGTACTCCGTGGGGTCGCAGAGAGTCAGACACGACTGAGCAACTTATGTCTATCCAAAGAGGAAGAATACAAAGCATGGTTTCATTAGTACTAAGCGTGCTGTGATTCACGGGGTCACGGAGAGTCGGACACGACTGAGCGACTGAACTGAACTGAACTGAATTGAAGTACCAGGCATTAACGATGATCTACTGATTTATAAGGGGCTTCCCTGGTGGCTCGTGGCACCCGCCAATGCAAGAGACGCAGGTTCGATCCCTGGGTGGGGAGGATTCCCTGCAGAAGGGAACGGCAACCCACACCAGCATTCTTGCCTGGGGAATCCCATGGACTGGGGAGCCTGGTGGGCTGCCGTCCACGGGGTTGCAAAGGAGTTGCACGGGACAAAGAGGCTACAACAACCGATTTCTAAGCAAGTAACACATGAGGCGCTGTCAGCTGAACTCAACCGCAGCCCCAAGTATGACAGCCAGAGGCGGAGACACCGTCTGAATTCCTGGCAACCCGATCCTTCTGGGCTGCTAATTCTACACCCCTGACCTTCATGTTCTCAAAATACCGCATAAATACCAAACCGTCACCACGTCCTTACTCTGGGTCTAACTGTGTGCGAGGGAGTCCATTTATGCCTTGGAAACTGTCCTGACCTGAGGGTCAACGAACGAGCATCTGGAATGTCCAGGGAGGAATTCAGAGCACACGGACGGTCTCCTCTGGGGGTCAGAACCTGAAAACTGCGTTTTCCCAACACCTGAAAAGGGGAAGCACGTCTTCTCACTGAAGATTTTCACTCAGAAGGAAAGCAAAGCGTCTCCACAATTGTTTTCCTAATCTAGCTCCCTAACATCAGAACGCTTTTCTGAAGAGCACAACTGCTTTATTCAACAAAATTTCGTGTAAACACCAGTCAGGCAAGACCAGTAAAAGAACCTGCCTGCCAGCGCAGGAGAGGCAGGTTCGATCCCTGGGCCAGGGAGAATTCCCTTGGCAAAGGAAAGGGCAACCTACTCCAGTATCCACACCTGCAAAATCCCTTGGACAGAGGAGTCTGGCAGCCACAGCCCCTGGGGTCACAGAGTCAGATATAACCGAGCTAGTAACACACACAGACTACAAGAGCTTTTTGTTGGGTTGGTTGCTTTTATTGGTATTTCACTAGTTCTTTAAGAGAAAGCCTTTGCTCTCCTCTTTTTAGCCTTATTTCTCCAATTAGAGGGGAACTATAACAGGCCATAAACATTTTTCTCAGGACAGTCTTTGCTACGTCACTGGTTTTAGTTTTACATATTTCCTCTTTATTGCTCTTAAGCAATAAAAATTTCCCTTTCGATTTGTTTCATTAAGCCAAATATTTTCTAGGCACATGTTTCTTAATTCGTAGGTAAAATTTTTTCTTCGCCTTTGAATAATTTAAAGTTATTATATAATAATCAGAAAATCTGCCTGGTTAATACGTCAACTGTATCTCCATTTAAAAAATGGAAAAGAAATTTTGACTATAAAACTGCTACTTTAAGAAACTGTTTAGGGACGGAGGCTCCAGAGGGAGGGTATATATAGTTATGACCGAGTCACACTGTTTTTACGAAAGAAAGCGACACAACATTGTAAAGCAATTATCCTCCAATTAAAGAAAAGCTTTAAGGGAGGGGGAAAAAACAAAGGACAGTGGGAGAAGAATGCACGGATATGAAACAAGGAACTAGAGTGAACTGTCCCAAAGAACACAGAAAGCAAACAGGTACTCACACAGCCAACAACACTTGACGCCAAGTGTTGACCCGGGTGGGACTGAATGGCGTCTCCCCCCCAAAACTCAGATGATGACACTCTGACCTCCCAGGACCTCCCAATGTGGCTGGAGGTGAAGACAGGTGTTTAAAAAAAAAAGAGGTGATTCAGTTAAACGACATCATCAGGGTGGGCACAGCTCCCATACAAGGGGTGTCCTTGTAAGAGGGAAACCGTGGGAATAAATACCCTGCGAGCACACAGGGAGGAGACGCGATCCACACGCCAAGGGGAGACGCCTGGAGGAGAACCAGGCCCGAGGACACCTGGATCTCCTGACTCCAGCCTGCAGGACAGTGAGGAATCAAAGTCTTCAAGAAACCCAGTGAGCAGCACTTGGGTACGACAGTCAGAGCCGACAAACACCCGCTCTGTGGTGTCTTGCGCTGCTCCAATGCATGGACAGAAAAAGCAGTACGGAAGGAAGTTCGCGACCCATCTGGGCCCAGGCCGCCTGTCCCCTATAAATAAGAACAACAGATGTGTTCGGGGGGAAGCCCGCTCCTCTCCCTTCTCCCCTGTATAATGGGATCATAACAAGAAGGTCGTTATTAGGATTCCCTGAGAAAGGGAATATGCAGTAGCCTCCAAACTTCTCAGACCTTCCAAGTGCTCAATACACACTTTGGTTGTTCAGTGACTCGTTTCTGCCTGAATCTTTGTGACCCCGGGGACTGCAGCACACCAGGCCTCCCTGTCCATCACTAAGTCCCAGAGTTTGCTCAAACTCATGGCCACCAAGTCGGTGATGCCATCCAGCCATCTCATCCTCTGTCGTCCCCTTCTCTTCCCGCCTTCAGTCTTTCCCAGCATCAGGGTCTTTTCCAATGACTCGGTTCTTCGCATCAGGTGGCCAAAGTATCAGAGTTTTAGTTTCAGCGTCAGTCCTTCCAAAGAATATTCAGGATTGATCTCCCTTAGGGTGGACTGGTTGGATCTCCTCGCAGTCCAAGGGACTCTCAAGAGTCTTCTCCAATACCACAGTTCAGAAGCATCAGTTCTTTGGAGCTCAGCCTTCTTTATGATCCAACTCTCACATCCATGCATGACTGCTGGAAAAACCATTGCCTTGACCATACGGATCTTTGTTGGTAAAATCAGGTCTCTGCTTTTTAAAACGCTGTCTAGGTTGGTCACAGTTTTTCTTCCAAGGAGCAAGCGTCCTTTAATTTCATTTTCAATACACACTATCATTCTTAAAACTGGGCTGCACCTGGGCCAGTTCAACCTGCCTCTGGTGTTAGGTATTCAGTCGTGTCTGACCCTTTTCGACCCCATGGACTGTAGCCCACCAGGCTCCTCTGTCCATGGGATTCTCCAGGCAAGAATACTGAGAGTTGCCATGTCCTTCTCCAGGGGATCTTCCCAACGCAGGGATGGAACCCATGTCTCCTGCACTGTAGGCAGATTCTTTACCACTGAGCCACTGGGAGGCCCTTTGAGAAGGGCTATTTCTATAATTGAATACATCTAAAAATGTGACGAGAAGGTACGGATAAAGGTGAAAGACTAAAATGTGCCATTCAAAAATAGACACATTTGGGAACACTTCCAGAGACGTTCTCCTCCGGTTACATGTTAAGATTTCATGAGCTGAAGTCAAGCCAGATACACGCATATTTGTGACGGAAAGACAAACTATTATTCCTTAAAACTGAGAAGCCGGTAGTATCTTCTCACTCTATATTGAAAGAAAACTGTAAATACTTTTGAAAGGATAGGGGAAGGAAAAACACATAGCACTTAAAAAAAAACAAAAAAGAGCACTGTTCTGCTGCTTTAAAGCTGTGGATAATGTAAGAACATAAAAAATGTGTGATGTGGTCTGTTCATTAAACTCTAGGATTTAGTATAAATTAAATTTTAAACTATAATTTACCCAGACGATCATTTCGAATGGAATAACTGAATTTGCTTTAATTGCTTTTAAATCCTGCTGGCAAAAACTTAAGGAAACTCTTAATTTCTGCCAATTTATTAGAAGCAGGCAAGCTGGAACACACAATAAAAATCATTAGGTAATAAAACAAATCTCGCTTGACTGGGTGAACCCACAACGTCAAGCAGACCCAGAAGCTATTTATGCAACAAAAGAAACGGAGGAGGAAGAGAGGAAAGACCATCTCATTCCATTAAGGAAAACATCTGGCTTATAAACACACGTTCATTGGAAAGACAACTATAAACGGGATCCTTCTGGTACTGGGTTTCTCAGAATCACCCTTTTAAGGCTTTTTAAGTCTTCTAAGAGGGGAGGACAGAGAAGGCAATGGCAAGCCACTCCAGTACTCTTGCCTGGAAAATGCCATGGACGGAGGAGCCTGGTGGGATGCAGTCCATGGGGTCGCTACGAGTCGGACACGACTGAGCGACTTCACTTTCACTTTTCACTTTCACACATTGGAGAAGGAAATGGCAACGCACTCCAGTGTTCTTGCCTGGAGAATCCCAGGGACGGCAGAGCCTGGTCGGCTGCCGTCTATGGGGTCGCACACAGTCGGACACGACTGAAGTGACTTAGCAGCAGCAGCAGCAAGAGGGGAGGAATTCATAAATGCTTTCCCCACATTGATAAGCTTTTCCTATGCTGTCCTGAGTCGTGTTTTTAATTCACTGTGTTGCTAGACATTAACCTCTTCATCCACGCTTGGAAGAGGAAAAGCTTCTGGAATTGGGGTTTCCTACAGGGTCTCCCAAGCCCTTCATGTTATTGTCTGGTGAGGCTGAGGATACGCAGTGCCTGCAATCAAGGGTGGGGGTGTCTGAGCCCTGGAACCAGCGTGGCTCTGACTATCTTGGGGCAGATAGTCGGACACAACAGCAGACTCCAGTATCCGCTCCTACAGGAATCTGGAAGCATCACACCTTCAGGGGGACCTTCCTTCAACCAGTTAGAAATTCATCCTCACAAATGGTTGGACCTCCTTGCAGTCCAAGGGACTCTCAAGAGTCTTCCCCAACACCACAGTTCAAAAAGCATCCATTCTTCGGCACTCAGCTTTCTTTATAGTTCAACTCTCACATCCACACATGACTGCTGAAAAAACCACAGCTTGACTAGATGGACCTTTGTTGGCAAAGTAAGGTCTCTGCCTTTTAATATGCTGTCTAGGTTGGTCAAAGCTTTTCTTCCAAGGAGCAAGCGTCTTTTAATTTCATGGCTGCAGTCACTATCTGCAGTGATTTCGGAGCCCAGAAAAATATAGTCAGCTGCTGTTTCCACTGTTTCCCCATCTATCTGTCATGAAGTGATGGGACCGGATGCCATCGTCTTAGTTTTCTGAATGTTGAGTTTTAAGCCAACTTTTTCCCTCTCCTCTTTCAGTTTCATCAAGAGGCTCTTTAGTTCTTCTTCGCTTTCTGCCGTAAGGGTGGTGTCATCTGCATATCTGAGGTTACTGATATTTCTCCCGGCAATCTTGATTGCAGCTTGTACTTCTTCCAGCCCAGCGTTCCTCATGATGTACTCTGCATAGAAGTTAAATAAGCAGGGTGACAATATACAGCCTTGACGTACTCCTTTTCCTATTTGGAACCAGTCTGTTGTTCCATGTCCAGTTCTAACTGTTGCTTCCTGACCTGCATACAGGTTTCTCAACAGGCAGGTCAGGTGGTCTGGTATTCCCATCTCTTTCAGAATGTTCCACAGTTTATTGTGATCCACACAGTCAAAGGATTTGGCATAGTCAATAAAGCAGAAATAGATGTTTTTCTGGAACTCTCTTGCTTTCTCCATGATCCAGCGGATGGATGTTGGCAAGTACTACTGAAGTCTGGCTTGGAGAATTTTGAGCCTTACTTTACAAGCGTGTGAGACGAGTGCGATTGTGCGGTAGTTTGAGCATTCTTTGGCATTGCCTTTCTTTGGGATTGGAATGAAAACTGACCTTTTCCAGTCCTGTGGCCACTGCTGAGATTTCCATATTTGCTGGCATAATGAAAGCAGCACTTTCTCAGCATCACCTTTTAGGATTTGAAATAGTTCAACTGGAATTCCATCACCTGCACTAGCTTTGTTCGTGGTGAAGCTTCCTAAGGCCCACTTGACTTCACATTCCAGGATGTCTGGCTCTAGGTGAGTGATCACACCATCGTGATGATCTGGGTCATGAAGATCTTTTTTGCACAGTTCTTCTGTGTGTTCTTGCCACCTCTTCTTAGTATCTTCCACTTCTGTTAGGTCCATACCATTTCTTCTGTCCTTTCTTGAGCCCGTCTTTGCATGAAATGTTCCCTTGGTATCTCTAATTTTCTTGAAGAGATCTCTAGTCTTTCCCATTCTATTGTTTTCCTCTATTTCTTTGCATTGATTGCTGAGGAAGGCTTTCTTATCTCTCCTTGTTATTCTTTGGAACTCTGCATTCAGATGCTTGTATCTTTCCTTTTCTCCTTTGCCTTTAGGTTCTCTTCTTTTCTCAGCTATTTGTAAGGCCCTCTCAGACAACCATTTTGCCTTTTTGCATCTTTTTCTTTGGGATGGTCTTGAAGAGGCACACACCTTCGTTATAAAATAAGTGGGTCACAGGCATGAAACACGTACAGCACGGGGAGTACAGTCAGTAATAACATCACATCTTTGTATAGTGACAGCCGGTAACTACAGACTTACCCCGGGGATCATTTTCAAATGTACAGAAATATTGAATCGCTATGTTCTACGCCTGGAAAAGACCCAGCACTACAGGTCAATTACAACTTCAAAAACAATCAGACAGATGATCAAAGTCACAGAAAAAGAGATCAGATTTCTGGTTACCAGAGACGAGTGCTGGGCAGGCACAGAGAAGGGAATGAGGGTGGTCTTAAACTGCAAACTTCCAGTTTTTATAAGCAAGTGCTAGGAACGTGACATACACTATGGTGACTCTAATTAACACTGCTTGTATGTTACACATGAAAGCTAAGACAGCAAATCAGAGTTCTCATCACAAGGAAAAATATGTTTCTTTTTTTTTTTTGGTATCTATTGCATGCTCAGCCTCACTCTTTGCGAGCCCCTGGACTGTAGCCCCGCCAGGCTCCTCTGTCCACAGGATTCTCCAGGCAAGAATACTGGAGTGGGTTGCCAGGCCCTTCTCCAGGGGATCTTCCCCACCCAGGGGTCAAACAAACCCAGCTCTCCCACATTGCAGACGGATTCTTTACCCACTGAACCATCAGGGAAGCCTTTTGTATTGATTACAGATGATGGATCTTCACTGAACTTCTTGTGGTCATGATTAAATGATGTATAGAAATCAAACCGTTAAACTACACGCCTTCAACTTACACAGTCAATTCAGTTCAGTTCAGTTCAGTTCAGTTCAGTCGCTCAGTCATGTCCGACTCTCCGCGACCCCATGAATCACAGCACGCCAGGCCTCCCTGTCCATCACCAACTCCCGGAGTTCACTCAAACTCATGTCCATCGAGTCGGTGATGCCATCCAGCCATCTCATTCTCCGTCGTCCCCTTCTCCTCCCGCCCCCAACCTTTCCCAGCATCAGAGTCTTTCCCAGTGAGTCAACTCGTCGCATGAGGTGGCCAAAGTATTGCAGTTTCAGCTTTAGCATCAGTCCCTCCAATGAACATCCAGGATTGATCTCCTCTAGAATGGACTGGTTGGATCTCCTTGCAGTATAAGGGACTCTCAAGAGTCTTCTCCAACACCACAGTCAATTACCTCTCAATAAAACTGGAAGAGACACAAGAACAAGAAAAAGACCACCTTTACTTTCTGCGTCCCATAAAGCTGTACACATTGCTGACAGCAGTGGTGGCCCGTGTCTCCTAACAGATGATAAATAATCTCAACATCATGGTCTGGACAGTTTCTGTCGCTACTACGCAGCTCTGCCCCCAGGGAACAAAGTCTCAGGATAAACAAGGGATGTGGCCAAGTGTCCCAGTAAAAACTGGTTTTCAAAATGGGCCATTGGAAGTACCTTTCCCTGACACACAGCCTTACCAGAATCTAGTTCCCGGCACTTCCTTCACGATTGAGAGAATCTAGCTACCGGCACTTCCTCCATGATTGAATTTCAGCAACTCATATCCTGATACGTGGGCTTCCCAGGTGGTGCCCATGGTAAAGAACCTGCCTGCCAACGCAGGAGACACCAAAGATGCAGGTTTTGATCTCTGGGTCTGGGAGGGCATGACAATCCACTCCAGTATCCTTGCCTGGAGAATCCCATGGACAGAGGAGCCTGGTGGGCTACAGTCCATGGGGTCGCAAAGCGTCGGACACAGTTAAGCGACTTGAGAAACAAAAAACAAAACCATCCAAGAACTTTCGGACTCGGTATTTTTCGATGACGGCTTCCAGGAAAAGGCCAACAACTACTTTATTGGGGTAACAGAGGCAATCACTGCTGCCAAGAACCCCCCAACTGCCAGGAGTGGCCCTGACCTCAAGGCGTGCCCCCAGTGAATAACGGGCGGTGGGCAGGCAACGGTTGCAAAGGCCTCTTGACAGGAGTGGGTGATGCTGGCACCCGGTGTCACCTGAGGCCATGTGGCTTCATCATGCCCGGCCACCCCTTCCTCCGAAACCGGCCTCCTCTCCCACCCCCAGCTGCCGATCCCAAAGGGGGTCCCACTCCCAGCCCGAACTTTGCATGCCCAACCCCCACCCAGAGTCGGCTTCCCAGGAGACCCAATCTGCAGAAGTGGGGTCACCTTCTCAGGGGACTGCAAAATTCCCAGGCGAGTAAATGAGGAGAGCCCGGTCGATACAGGTTACCGTTCTTGGAAGAAAAGCTATGACAAACCCAGACAATGCATTAAAAAGCAGAGACGTCCCTTTGCCGACAAAGGACCATAGAGTCAAAGGTATGGTTTTTCCAGTGGTCACGGACGGATGTGAAAACTGGACAGTAAAGAAGGTTGAGCACCAAAGAATTGATGCTTTTACACTGTGGTGTTGGACAAGACTCTTGAGAGCCCCTTGGACTGCAAGGAGATCCAACCAGTCCATCCTAAAGGAGATCAGTCCTGACTGTTCATCAGAAGGACTGATGTTGAAGCTGAAGCTCCAATACTTTGTCCACCTAATGCAAAGAACTGAATCACTGGAAAAAGACCCTGATGCTGGGAAAGATTGAAGGTGGGAGGGGAAGGGGACGACAGAGGATGAGATGGCTGGATGGCATCACCAACTCGATGCACATGAGTTTGAATAAACCCAGGGACATAGTGAAGGACAGGGAAGTCTGGCCTGCTGTAGCCCATGGGGTCGCAAAGAGTCGGACACGACTGAGCGACTGAACAGAACTGAGTGACTCAAAAACATTCTTGATGATCCTCCTATCTTCTATCTCACAGACATTTTCCCCGATTCAGGACTCTAACACCATGCAAGGTGTACTTTCATAGGCAGGTGAGTTCCAGGGCCTCTCAAGACCTCTTTGACCTTGAAATGGGAAAGACTGTGTGTTCCTAAGCCTTCCTTCCATTAGGACGATTCCTAGGGAACTGTGGTGAGCTCAAGTGACTCTAAGTAACCACAGAAAATCTACTTCCAGTAACGTACTTACTGGTACACAGGTACGGTGGAATATTATTCCACCATAAAGAAGGAAAGAGTTTCAGACGCTACGTAATGGGTGAACCTTGAAGACGTGATGTTCACTGGGGAAAAAAAAAAAGGCTGTCACGAATAGACAAACACAGTGACATTGTGGAGTGGTCCAAGTCATGTACACAGACAGCAGGGGAGGCGGCAGCTGCTGCTCACTCGGCACAGAGCTTACTCCTGGGAGGGCAAAGACGTTACAGTGACTGGCTGCCCAACGGTGTAAACATCTGTCTATGCAACCAATGGCCACTTTTTGCCACACAACATCCAGACACCATACCGTCTAAAAATCCCCAAATATCCACCCTCCAGCCTCTAACGGAAAATTTTGCTGATGACAAAAAATGGACTGAAACACTTCCACCCGAAACTGCCTTAGCACAAGCATAGGGAGAATCCCAGGGACGGGGGAGCCTGGTGGGCTGCCGTCTATGGGGTCCCACAGGGTCGGACACGACTGAAGCGACTCAGCAACAGCAGCAGCAGGGTTAGTGACTAAATATAGGCTAAAAGGATTACGGTGAATTATTTAAGTCACACTGCAGTTAACAAAGCAGCGATGAGATGTCCACTGGGCTTCCCAGCTGGCACTAGCGGTGAAGAACGCAGCTGCCAGTGCATGAGACGTAAGGGACACGGGTTCGATCCCTGGGTCGGGAAGATCCCCTGGAGAAGAGAATGGCAACCCGCTGCAGTATGTCTAGCCTGGAGAACCCCATGCACAGAGGAGCTTGGTGGGCTTCAGTCCACAGTGTCACGCAGAGTCAGACACGACCGAAGCGAGTTAGCCACGCACACACAAGACGTGAACAGCTCTTTTCCTCAAAGGGCCTCGTACAACTAATGTGTCTCCAGTCCTTTCTCCTCTCTGACATCAAAAACAGACCACGGTACCTGAGAAAGCAGGGCACACAACCTCTTCGGAGGTGACGGCTGGTGTGTTTCTCAGCGACACTCCTTCTTCAAAAGCCCAACCTCTGGAACTCACATACGACCCAGCAATTCCACTCCTGCTGTGTCTCCAAGAAACTCAAAAACTGTTCATTCGAAAAGACACACGCACCCCGGTGTTCAGAGCAACACTAGTCACGGTAGCCAACACATGTTCAGTTCAGTTCAGTTCAGTTCAGTCGCTCAGTCGTGTCCGACTCTCCGCGACCCCATGAATCACAGCACGCCAGGCCTCCCTGTCCATCACCAACTCCCGGAGTACACTCAAACTCATGTCCACAGAGTCGGTGATGCCATCCAGCCATCTCATTCTCCGTCGTCCCCTTCTCCTCCCGCCCCCAACCTTTCCCAGCATCAGAGTCTTTTCCAGTGAGTCAACTCGTCGCATGAGGTGGCCAAAGTATTGCAGTTTCAGCTTTAGCATCAGTCCCTCCAATGAACATCCAGGATTGATCTCCTTTAGAATAGACTGGTTGGATCTCCTTGCAGTGTAAGGGACTCTCAAGAGTCTTCTCCAACACCACAGTTCAAAAGCATCGATTCTTCGGCGATCAGCTTTCTTCACAGTCCAACTCTCACATCCATACATGACCACGGGAAAAACCATTGCCTTGACTAGACGGACCTTGGTTGGCAAAGTAATGTCTCTGCTTTTTAATATACTAGCAAGGTTGGTCATAACTTTCCTTCCAAGGGGCAAGCGTCTTTTAATTTCCTGGCTGCAATCAGCATCTGCAGTGATTTTGGAGCCCAAAAAAATAAAGTCTGACACTGTCTCCACTGTTTCCCCATCTATTTCCCATGAAGTGATGGGACCAGATGCCATGATCTTTGTTTTCTGAATGTTGAGCTTCAAGCCAACCTTTTCACTCTCCTCTTTCACTTTCATCAAGAGGCTTTTGAGTTCCTCTTCACTTTCTGCCATAAGGGTGGTGTCATCTGCATATCTGAGGTTATTGATATTTCTCCCGGCCAACACATGGGAACAAGGTAAACGCCCATTGATGGATGAATGGAGAAAGGAGATGGGATGGACGCCCGGCGGAATATTACACAGCCGCAAAAAAGCTTGGAACTTTGCCATTTGCAATAAGTTGGAGGTCAATGGGATTTGATTAGGCACAGCCACATTCAGTTTATCACATGGGTCTGGGGCTGCGTCCCCACTCCAGACAGCAGGGAACGCAGAGCATGGGGGCTTCCATGGCCGAAACAGGTAAGACCTGGCCCTCCACAGACAGAGGTCAACCACCTCTGAAGACAAGATCCCGGGGCCACGCAGGGCCTCAGTGCTGCCTGGGAGGGACCCAGGAGGCCGCCTCGTCCTCCCCAAGCTCCACATCAGAGCCCAGAAGAAACCGAACCGGACAGTCACCCACATTTCTATCCCGGTTAATAAATACTCTGACCGACTCTGACACCGACCAGTCACGGAGCACCCAGACACAGAATCGGGGTTTCAGACAAGGAAGGCATGGGGGAGGACACAGCTGTCATCTCTAACAGCACGCGGTCGCTTCTGCCATCTCTGTTTGCTTACTTTGAACTCACCTCTAACCTCTCACCCCAAAATGCACGGCCAGAGACGTGCAGGGAAGTTCCCTGAGCCAGACTCCTGCGCAGAGCTGGCTGGGCTATACAAAGAGAGACTGTGTCCTGCCTGTCTCTCTGAGTCTCTCTCACACACACCCCCCCTTCATTTCGAACGCTGCCCGCAGCTGCACTCATTGCTCTGATTTCTTCCACAGGAAACAGGACTAGAAGGAAAAATAGGGCAGCAATGTCGCCTTGTATATTCACATTGCCCCGTGCTTAAGTCTTCAACCCTCTCGGGCAGAAAAAAGAGGGGAAAAAAAAAAAAAAGCCAAGACAGCCTGTACTTCAAACAGGATCGGGACTTGTTTATACTCAAAATCTCCCTGGGGAAAAAAAAAATAATAATTTTCCCCGTGAAAACAAATAAGGAAAAATACAGAGAGTGCATGCACACCAAAATATTTGATTTCCAAAACTGACACGGCGGCCCGGTCGGTACCATTTTACGTGCCACATATGCTATAAAGACCAACACATTTACATTACAGACGAGATGGGTTATTTCCTTCTGTTCACAACCAGCTCTTAGAACAGAACCAAAGGCAAAACACCACTCTGGAGACGACACAATTTTCCCACGAAAATCCAGATCGTTTTTTAAAAAAGCAAACTCTATAAATGCAAATAGTGAGAATGCTTTCTTATATAGCAATGATAGCCCCCCCCACCCCGAGTCGAGAGACTCCAGGGAAGGTCCAGGAACAGACGCTCCAGCTCAGAGGGTCCCCACAACGTCCTCTCTTACAAGTTAGAGTGATGCTTGCACTGTTCTCATCAGGAAACGTGTGCAAACACCAAGGAACGCAGGACCCAGAAAAAGAAAAGAATGCTACTATCCGCTCAATAAAATATGGGTTGGATCGTTAACACTCAAAGCCAGGAAAGCTAAAGCTCTGCCCTCAAGTCTCAAAGAGATTTAAAAGGAATACACCTTAAGACAGGAATATAAACGCGTTAAGAAGGATCGGGTCGTCATGGATTTCTGTGACAGGAAAACAAAAATGGAGGAGAAGGGTGGCAGAAATCAAGATTCTGTCCTCGGTCATCTCTGACTCTTTGCGACCTCATGGACTGTAGCCCTCCAGGCTCCTCTGTCCATGGGATTTCTCCAGGCGAGAATACTGGAGCAGGTTGCCATGCCCTCCTCCAAGGGAATCTTCCCGACCCAGGGATCGAACTTGAGTCTGCTGCTTGGCAGGGGGCTTCTTTAACCAACGGAGCCTACCCAAGACATCGAACCAAATTTCCAAAGTCTTGTCTCTAACCGATCCCCTCCCTTCCCAGTGTCCTGGGCCACCCGCCCCGGGCCAAGGAAACACTCCTGCGAAATATTCTAGTAGGCAGTGTCACTCAATGCTCTTCCCTTCCTGACTGCCTCCAACTCTCTCCACTGAGAAGACAGAGCAGACATCAGCCTGGTATTCCCCACCGAGCTACTGCTCAATACTCCCAGGACAGAACTAACTTCTAAGTCAGTCGCCAGACACCCAGCAAAGGGGCCAGTCCGTCCCCTCTCTCCCTGGACGCCTCCGCTCCGGGCAATCTCAGGGCCTTTGCACAAGCTGCTCCTTGCCTGGGCATGCATTCCGACTCCAGTCCTTTCTCCGGTCCGACCACCTTAAGACGCTCCCCCTCAGCGTGACTAAGGAGGAGAGACTTTGTTCACGGCCACCAGCATTTGCCCGTGACTCTCATCACTGCTGAGATCCAGTCAATCTCAGTGTATACGCTTGCTCATCCCTCC
The DNA here is from genome assembly GCF_049115385.1 of Moschus berezovskii. Classification (NCBI taxonomy): domain Eukaryota; kingdom Metazoa; phylum Chordata; class Mammalia; order Artiodactyla; family Moschidae; genus Moschus; species Moschus berezovskii. Next base: position 11,159,627 of record NC_142489.1, on the reverse strand, counting down.
TGTGTCCGCTGTCCCGGGCACCCCAAGCACCCAGGGAAGCGCTCAGCACGTAGTGCAGACCAAGCTATTTGTGGGATAAATGAACACATGAGCGGGGGAGAGGGAAGCTTGCCCCACAGCTGAGCAAGCATTTTCCGTAGCTGGGATACCAGCTGGAGCCAACAGAGCAGAGGTGGGGGTTCCCGCAGTGAACAGAGGAGGCAGGTCCCACGTGCGTCCTGGGAAACCCGGTCTGCAGACCACAGTGGAACGGACCCGCAGGCCACAGGTCAAGAGTGTCCGTGAACATCAATGGGGGCTGGGGAGAAGCAAGAACTTTATTTTCCTTCACCTTTCACGTAATTCCATCAGTAAATGCATTAGAAACGTGGGCAATGGGCTCTCGTGAAAACTTCAGAGCCTGAGATTCTCAGATACCGGTAGGACCCTACAGGCATTTTTGGATCAGCTTTCAGATGTCTCAAACACTTTAAAAAAATACCACTGACACCCACGGCTACTTTGAAATGATGGCAGTGGTTAAAGGCATTGCTAGGTCGTGCTCTCAATCTTCACTGGAAGGACTGATGTTGAAGCTGAAACTCCAATACTTTGGCCACCTGATGCAAAGAACTGAATCGTTGGAAAAAGACCCTGATGCTGGGAAAGATTGAAGGTGGGAGGAGAAGGGGACGACAGGGGATGAGATGGTTGAATAGCATCAGCGACTCATGGACCCGAGTTTGAGTCAACTCCAGGAGTTGCTGATGGACAGGGAGGCCTGGTGTGCTGCAGTCCCTGGGGTCGCAAAGAGTCGGACACGAATGAGCTGCTCAGCTGATCGTGTTCAAAAGCACACATTACAGAACTGAAAGTGGATCTCGAAGAGATGTTTGTACACTCAGATGGAGAGCAGTCCCAACAGCCAAAAAAAGTATAAAGCAACGATTCCCCACCGTTTTTGGCACCAGGGACTGGTTTCACGGAAGACAGTTTTTCCAGAGACCAGGAAGCGGGTGGGGTGGGCGTGTGGGGGGTGGCTTGGGGAAGACTGAAGTGCAGGACATTTATTACTCACTGTATTTCTAATCTAATGCCACCACTGGTCATCAGACAGAGGTACTGGTCTCTGGTCTGCAGCCAAGAAACTGGGGAACACCCCTCTTCCCGCAGAAGGGACCACAATGCCCATCCACAGATGAGTGGATAAATACAATGAGATCTGTCCATACAGTGACATAGGATTCAGCACTTTAAAAAAAATAAGAAGTGAATTCTGACACCTGCGGCAACAGGGGTGAACCCTGAGGTCATGATATCAAGTGAAAGCAGCAGATTACAGGACAAGTGCTGTGTGATTCCAGGGACGGGAAGCACCTACAATATACTCAGATACATAAAGACAAAGCACTGGGGGCCAGGTCGGGAGACGGGGAGTTGGTATTTAATGGGGACAGACTTTCAGTCTGGGAAGATGAACACATGGTGCAGATGGATAGTGACGTGTGTGTGCTTAGTCACTCAATCGTGTCTGACTCTTTGAGACCCCGTGGACTGTAGCCCACAAGGCTCCTCTGTCCATGGGATTCTCCAGACGAGAATACTGGAGCGGGTTGCCACTGCCTTCTCCAGGGGATCTTCCCGACCCAGGGACTGAACCTGGGTCTCCTGCACCGCACGCGGATTCTTTAGCATCCTAGCCACCAGGGAAGCGAAAGGCTCAAATAAGCAAGCTGTTCAGAGCCACGGGCACTGGACTCTGAAGTTAGGATGAACAAGCAGGGACAGGCTGCAATGCCTTCCCCCTCCCATGCTGCTGCCTGCATGGGGGTTTCTGCGGAGCCCCTCGGGCGGGGCACAAACCCGAGTCCCAGGACAAGTGGGCCTGGTAGGAGAAGAGGGTGCTGGAGTAGCCAGGGCAAGGCGAAGGGGGTCCCACACAATCTGGCATTCACGGCGCCTCTGCCAAACGGGGGAGGGGGGGACGGCAGACGGCACGTGGTGCGGGGCTGCTCTGCAGAGAGGGGAAGGCAGGGGACTAGGGAAGTGTTCTCTGCAAAAGGGCCAGATGAGTGGGGAAAGACACACAAACAGAGCGACGAGCTCCCAGACAAGCAATGGATTCTGCTATTATTTCCTCTTTTATGACGCTCGGCTTGCACTTGCAGCGCTAGACTAAAAGGCCTTGAGGAGGCTGCAGGAGACAGAGCTGTGAGGGATTTTTTTTTTCTCTCCCGACAAAACCGATGCGTTTTTAACAGATTGCCCAAACCACGTGACTGCTTGCTGGCGCACACACAACCGAGCCCACGCTGATGAGCTCCGACCCCCTGGCGCGCAGACGGAAAGTTCGAGATGATCTTTTCCTTTCTCAAGGCTGAAATGTCCACAGAGAGGGTGGAGGGCTTGACAAGAGTTGATATTTAAAGATGGGGGCTGCTGAGCAGGGACAGGAAACGGAGATGTGTGTGCTGTGGCGTTCTCCTGCCCTCCCCAAACCCAAGGAGAGCAAGTTCAACTCCTCCTCCCTGCTGTCGTCAGAGACGGCCAGCAGTGATCCATTAACAACGAATTAGCAAAGGCCCCTGGTACTGATCAGTTCTCCAGGATGAGCAGAGAAACCAGGTAATTCCAAGCTTCCTGCAGTTTCAGTTCGGTTCAGTGGCTCAGTCGTGTCCGGCTCTTGGCAACCCCATGAATCACAGCACGCCAGACCTCCCTGTCCATCACCAACTCCTGGAGTCCACCCAAACCCATGTCCATCGAGTCGATGGTGCCATCCAACCATCTCATCCTCTGTCGTCCCCATCTCCTCTTAATATGTAAGAAAATAAGTAGAAAATTAAAACATGCTTCCTCTGTGGAAGGAAAGCTATCGCAAACCTAGACAGCATTTCCAAATGCAGAGACATCATTTTGCCATCAAAGGTCCATACAGTCAAAGCTATGGTTTTCTCAGTTATCATGTACAGATGTGAGAGAGTTGGACCATAAAGAAGGCTGAGAGCCGAAGAATGGATGCTTTCAAACTGCGGTGTTGCAGAAGATTCCTGAGACTCCCCTGCACTGCAAGGAGATCCAACCAATCCATCCTAAAGGAGATCAGTCCTGAATATTCATCAGAAGGACTGATGCTGAAGCTGAAACTCCAATCCTCTGGCCACCTGATGTGAAGAACTGACTCACTGGAAAAGACCTTCATGTTGAGAAAGACTGAAGACAGGAGGAGAAGGGGGCGACAGAGGATGAGATGGCTGGATGGCATCACCGACTCGACGGACAGCAGTTTGCGCAAACTCCAGGAGTTGGTGAAGGACAGGGAGGCCTGGTGTGCTGCAGTCCATGGGGTCGCAGAGAGTCGGACACGACTGAGCGACTGAACGTCAAAAGCAGAGTTAAGTAGAAACAGAAAAGCTAGGATTTCCCTGGGGACGCCGTGGGTGAGAATCTGTCTGCCAATTTGGGAGGGGTGGGATCCCTGATGCAACTAAGCCCACGTGCCCTAACTAGTGAGCCTGTACTCTGCAGGGCCTCGGAGCCACAAGTACTGAACCCGAGGGCTGACGCTATGGATGCCTGCACGCCTAGAGCCTGAGGTCTGCAACGAAAGAAACCGGCAGACTGAGAACCCCAAGCAAGGAACGGTGCCCCCCCCCCCCAGTCACTACAACTAGAGAAAGCCTGCACGCAGCAACAAAGGTCCAGCACAGCCAAAGATAAAACGTAAATACAAAGACACGAACAGAAGCCAGAAGAGAGGAAAAGAGGAAAAGATAGCTAGCCCAGCTTTGGTTCGCAGGGGCCATGAGCACAGACTTTCCCCCTTACCAATCCTCTGTGTTCACCCCACCCAGGCCATTTTCCCACCAGCTACTTTCAGCTTCCCCAAGCCCTGGCCCCCGGAGGCTCTGCTGATAGGACATTACAGAAGCCCTCATCCTGCTGGCTCAGGAGACACCCCGTAAATCCACACCAGCAAGTGGCCAGCGGCTCCCATACCAGAGAGCAAGGGTACAGATATGTGTCATCACGGCGGAAAAAGCCCTGCCGGACAGCGTTTGCTCAATGAGCCCATCTTCGAGCAATTGCTTCAAGCCTTTTTATTTCTTCTCTCTTTAATTATTTACTTGATGCACTGGGTCTTTACCAACTGAGCCACCAGGGAAGCCCATACACATACACAAACACACACACTGGTGGCTCAGTTGGTAAAGAATCCGCCTGCAGTGCAGGAGACCCGGGGTCCATCCCTGGGCTGGGGAAAGACCCCCTGGAGAAGGGAATGGCAACCCACTCCAGTATTCTGGCCTGGAGAATCCCATGGACAGAGGAGCCTGGTGGGCTTACAGTCTATGGGGACTCACACAGAGTCAGACACGACTCAGCGACTAAACCACCACCACTTGGGTCTTAGGTGCAGCACATGGGATCTGACTGTACAATTCAGGTCCCCTGCACTGGGAGTGTGGACTCTTTCGCCACTGTACCCCCAGAGAAATCCCAATCCATTGATTTTTAAGAACCCAAGCAGTGAGCTCAAACACCCTGTTAAACAGAAAGTCTTATCTAGGACAGACAGAACAGGACTCTTCTGATTCCAAGTACGGCTGGTGATCGCAGACAAGGGCAGGCAGGAAGGAGAGACATCGCCAAGCTCACAGCCTCTGTCCCGAAGCACAGTCTGAAAGCCTAATTCGTCTCCTGCATCAGCTGGCCCCAAAACGTCTGGCTTCCTTTGGGTCAGGACCCTTGGCTCTCTTACAAAACCGAGACCTTCATATTTGGTCATCCTTTGGCAAAACTTTTAAAGAGAAATCATTTTCGAATCCGTCCCTCTGAAAGTCTACACCTTCACCACCTTCTCATGTGCCTCAGAAGAGAAGTACCCACCTCTCCTTTTCCAAAGGAGAGAAATACAGCCTGCATCCTGTATGTCAACTCCTGAACCTCTCACATCCTGTTAAAAAAAAAAAAGCACTAATTGCTCAGTTGTGTCCAGCTCTTTTGTGACCCCATGGACTGTAGCCCGCCAGGCTCCTCTGTCCATGGGATTCTCCAGGCAAGAATACTGGAGTGGGTCACCATGCCCTTCTCCAGGGAATCCTTGCAACCAAGGGATCGAATCCACGTCTCCTGCATTGCAAGTGGATTCTTTCTGGTCCAAGGTACCAGGGAAGCCCTCACCTCCTGTTAGCGTCCACCCAATCACCCAGTGTTCCCCTACACTAAAACCCCCGTCTGCACATTAGCTTACTTCCCAAAGGCTGTTTGGTGTGTGCTTAGACGCTCAGTCGTGTCCCGCTCTTTGTAACCCATGGACTGTAGCCCGCCAGGGTCCTCTCTGTCCATGGGGATTCTCCAGGCAATACTGGAGTGGGTTGCCTTCTACAGGGAAACCTTTCCCCACCCAGGGATCAAACCTGAGTCTCCAGCGCTGAAGGCAGACTCTTGACCTACTGAGCCACCAGGGAAGCCCAAAGGCTGTTCCACTTCTCTGCTGACCTTCAGGGCTGGACCTCCCAGAAGATGCATGCACCCAGCTGCCTCTGGCCTCTCGTCCGTCACCCCGTCTCCAGCGGCTGCTCCGCAATGCCGAAAACCACCGTCAGCTTCTCACAGGTGGTTCCCAACTTCTAGGTGCTGAACCACCTCTGCAGGCCCGAGAGCTCCTGCTTCTCCAGCTGCTCCCTCCCACCTCCTGCGGCTCCCTGTGCTCCTGTGGACACCCTCCTTCACGGCTCTCCTCCCCAGACCTGCCCCGCTTCATTGCTGCCTGGGCTCCCCCATCCCAGAGCTCCAGGGCACTTCACCCACTCTTGGCTGAAGCAATTGCCACACTGAAGCTCCAGGGCACCCGAGACACCCGCTGCTACAGATGCAACCCAACCCCTCCGCCACCTCGATGTCCAACTGAAGCACAGGCCCTCTCACACACTTGTTCATCTAGAACAGGAGGCCCTTCTTTAAGGCTCTTCTACTTCATGCTTAAAACAGCCGAGCACCCCAGTCCGACCCGCTCCCGACAGCGCTGTGATCCGTCCTGTTCCGTGCTCCCACACACGTGTTCCAGCTCCTGGGACAGGAAGGGAAGGTGTGGACACAGCATATTTAAAGGGACAAGAAATGGCAGACAGGAGCGGGGCCAGAAAAATAAGAGTAGCTGGCTCCATCCACCATCTCCCAAAGAACACCAAGGCCCTTGGGAGCCTCGGTTCCTACCCCGATACCTCCCAGGCCAAGGAGATCAAAGGACCATGTGCCCAGCTCTCCCTGAGGTTATTTGTAGATGTTGTCAGAGGAGCACAGGAAAAAGCAGAGAAATTTCCACACTACGATTCTTCTGGCAGCTTTCAAAGTAGGTTAATAGGGGAAGAAGATCTGGGCTGTGTGTGTGTATGTGTGTCTGTCAGTTGTTCAGACGTGTCTGACTCTGTGACCCCATGTATGACAGCCTACCAGGCTCCTCTGTCCGTGGGATTCTCCAGCCAAGAATCCTGCAGTGGATCTTCCCGACCCAGGGATCGAACTGGCTTCTCCCGCAGTTCAGGCCGATTCTTTATCATCTGAGCCACCAGCGATAGCCTCCCCGAGCTCTGTCACTGTTGCTTTTAAAGCCTCAACTTTACCCCTTGTCCCAATGTCCCTCCTCCATGTCACTCCCAACCAGAAGAGGTGGATGCCTCCAGCACATTGTAATGAGGGTTTGAGAAATCTAGAAAGAAAAGCAAATAAATGGGAAGGAAAACAGAAGCCACCCAGGATACCATAGCTAATGGGACACCCTGGCTTCGTACCATGTCCATCAACATGAGACAGGTTTAAAGAAGAAATTGGAAAGTAAAGCGGGCTCCAAACTACAGGTGTGACATCGTCCAAGGCTGCACTGGATTATCAGAAAAGTTCTTCTAGCACGGGCATGCTAAGTTGGTTCAGTCAAGTCCAATCCTTTGCGACCTCATGGACTGCAATCCGCCAGGCTCCTCCGTCCAGGGGATTCCCCAGGCAAGAACACTGGAGTGGGTTGCCACTTCCTCCTCCAGGGGATCTTCCAGACCCAGGGCTAGAACCTGGGTCTCTCAAATCTCCTGGCTTGTGCAGGTGGGTTCTTTACCACTAGCGCCCCCTGGAAAACTCCAGCCTTCAGGAGAAGCAACCCAGAAAAACGCCAGTGGGTAACGTACTTCCCTGGTGGTCCAGTGGTTAATAAATTCTGCCTTCCAATGCAAAGGGTACAGGATCCACCCCTGATCCAGGAGCTAAAGTCCCACGTTGCCTGGAGGCCAGAAAAACCAAAACAGAAAACAGAAGCAATATTGTATGGAAGTCAAAGAAGACTTTAAAATATTCATGCATATAAAAAAAAAACACAAAAAACATAAAACAGAAGCAATATTGTATCCAATCCAACAGACTTTTAAAAACCGATCCATATTAAAAAAACACAAAAATGTGTAGAAAGGCAAGAAATGGGTCACCGCCGTCAGTACGTTAAGCCAAGCCTTCCGCGGAAGGTGCTAGAATGTGGTCGGCACCCAGGAAGAAGACCGCACACCAAATCCTAGCTGCACCACCTCCCAGTGGTGGGCCCTGCCTTTCAATTGCGTTCTGAGCGCCAATGGCACTGGGCTGTCCCCTGGACGTACATCGAGCAGAACATCTTCCTCGGAGGAGAGGAGCTTCAGTTCAGTTCAGTCGCTCAATCGTGTCCGACTCTTTGCGACCCCATGGACGGCAGCACGCCAGGCCTCCCTGTCCATCACCAACTCGTGGCGCTCACTCAAACTCATGTCCATCGCGTCGGTGATACCATCCAACCCTCTCATCCTTTGCAGATGGAGCTTAGCTGTGGCCTTTGTCCACCAGCAACTCCCAGCCTCCGGGTGACTGAGATGGGGATGAAGAAAAACCAGGACACGAACAAAGGTCTCTTTCGGGGGAGTTTTTGTTTGTGTGGCGGTGCCTGATCTTAGCTGTAAGCATGCAGAGTCTTCAGTTGCATCATGCGGAACCCAGCTCCCTGGGCAGGAATCGAACCCCCCCCTGCATTGGGAGCGCAGAGTCTTAGCCACTGGACACCAGGCAAGTTCTGACAAAGGTCTCTTCTAGATGACCCAACTTCCTCTCTTCTCCCACTGAGAAAGTTACGGGCAGGAAGGCCACGGGTCCCCAAGTGGACGAAACTGGCTGTAAAGTGTCAGACAATTTTTTCTCTCTCTCTTAATCGGCAGGAGGAAACACACCACAAGTGTCAGAACTTTTTTTCCCCCCTTGCTCTATACAAAATTTAAAGGTTTCTTGTAAAACTCTGCGTTGCCATGACGACACCCAATTCCACCTGAACTTCACTTTTCTCAAACCGTGAGCTCACCAATGCGTTTTTCTTAAGAAAATGTTTTTCTGAAGCTATGTTAATGAAGTCGATATTTACCCTAGATTCTGTCTTTCTTCAAGTCCGTTCAGCCTAAGACTCAGAACCCATAATGGCTCAACAAATCAATATATTTTACTCGTGGAAATGTCCTCTGCTGCTGCTGCTGCTAAGTCACATCAGTCGTGTCCGACTCTGTGTGACCCCATAGACGGCAGCCCAACAGGCTCCTCTGTCCCTGGGATTCTCCAGGCAAGAACACTGGAGTGGGTTGCCATTTCCTTACAGCGATGTTAATGAAACTACGCATTTGCTTAGATATCTGCCTTTCTTCAAGGTTCACGTCAATCGTTTCATGGCCCGGGATAACTCACCTGGTGCCAAAGTTATCTCAGAAGGCATCTTCTGGGTGAGGGGGCTGGTGCCATTCTCTGAGCTTTGAGACATTTCCTTCCTCTAATTTAGCAGCTTGCAAACAGGTATAAAACTTCTTGCTAAAAATTAGCAGGGTGGGGGGTGTCTATGTCAGAAGCTTTCTCCATCTTTTATACTTTATTACTAAAATTTTATTGCACTGAAGCTCTGAGCCATGAAGTCTCGTCAAAGGCCCCGGAACAAATTCCTGTCCTTCGGAGGCCCAAGAATCCCGGCATCATTCACGGCTCCTAGCGACAACCTTTCACCCCTAAGCACAGGAGCACCCCGTTAGCCCTCTTTTGATGCACAAGCCCTGATCTGCTTTGATGAAGCCAGAGCCCCATCCACTGCAACCCTGCCACGTATGTGACTGATACAGCTGAATGTGGGCTTCCCTGGTGGCTCACACAGTGAGAAATCTGCCTGCAATGTGAGAGAGCCGGGTTCCATCCCTTGGCCAGGAAGATCCCCTGCAGGAGGGCACGGCAACCCACTGCAGTATTCTTGCCTGGAAAATTCCATGGCCAGAGGAGCCTGGAGGGGCTACAGTCTGTGAAATCACAAAGAGTCAGACAGGACTGAGCAACTTTACACACACACACACACACACACACACAGTTTAATGTACTCTACCTTTCCTGCGACCATCACATCTTAACTGGGACATGGTTTCATGTCAAACACGTGATTCTCTAATGGTGGAATACCAGGTTCCCGAGTTTCTCACCTGGTAAAGAATCTTCTTGCAATGCATGAGACATGGGTTCGACCCCTGGGTCAGGAAGATCCCCTGGAGGAGGTCACAGTAACGCACTCCAGTATTCTTGCCTGGAGAATCCCCATGGACAGAGGAGCCTGGCAGGCTATAAGTCCACGGGGTTGCAGAGTCGGACAGGCAGGGATCCCAACGTTTCTGCTCCCCTTTCAGGCTGGTTCTGAAAGGGCCAGAGAATCAACACGGGAGGCTTCCAGGGGCCCGAGGGAAACTCTGCTGTAACGACCTCTGAAGGGAGAAGGCAACCAACCACAGATGCTATCTGAACGAGCAGGTGTGGCTGGGTTCCAGCAAAACTGGGAATTTCATAGCATTTTCACGTGTGACAGAATATGAGGCTTTTTCCAGCCGTTTAAAAAGACAAAACCATTCTGAGCTCGCAGGCTGTACCAAAACAGGTGGCAGGCCCAGGCTGGCCTCTGCCCTCAAGGAAGCCTGTCTCAAGATGTGGCTTGGTTTTTGAACCGGACACCGTCCAATTTTTCCAGGGCTCCCATGCACCCAGCCCAGGCCTCCAGCTACCCGGCCAGTGACCCCCATCCCGAGTCCCGAGGTCCCTGTGGAATCCTGCGAGCAATCAGTGCCATGAACTCGGGGTGAATAAACCTCGGGCGGTTGAGAAACACAGCCCTGCCCTGCAGAGAGCATGGACCCTGAAGTCCCTGTTCCATCTTGGTGACCTGGCACATCACTGCCCTGAGTTTGGTTGCCCCGCTTGCCAAACAAGGAAGAGCCTTTCCATGGATGTGGATGTCTCATGTAGGCTCAGGGAGGGCAGATGTTCCTTCCTGCCTGCGATTAGCGGGCACCCAAAAAAACCACATGTCCTTCCCTCCCCACCTTGGCCACACCCCTAACTTCAGCCCCAAAGTCCCGGTTCAGGTGCCAAGCTGGGGACGTGACCCTGGCCACTGAGAACGCACCGGGTACCCGGGAATGAGGCTGGAGTCCAAACAGCAGAGGTCAGAGGCGGGACAGGCTGCTCTGGTTGCAACACGCAGGAAGTCACACCAAGAAATCCTCTGCCTGCAGATGAAACACACGAAGGAACGCTGGTTCCACTGGGGCAAGGGGGAGGGGATCCCTCCTCCCCACGCTCCCGAGCCACTTCCTGAGGAGGCTCTTTCAATCCCCAGCCTGCCTCTCCTGCTGTTGCTCACTGCTGTGTGCCTGCACACCTGCTTACGAGGAAGACACGTGACTGATCCACAGCAACAAAGTAGCAAAGGATAACTCTTCAGGGGCCTCCCTGGCTCTCCAGCGGTGAAGACTGCAATCTCCACGCAGGGGGCCTGGGTTTGATCCCTGGTCAGGAAACAAGATCCCACAAACTCTACGACCGCGCCCCACCCACCACGAGAGCTCCAACCATCACCCCAATCTAGCAAAAAAAAAAAAAAAAAACCAGACAGCTGTTTAGACAATGGTAGACGACCTTTCTTTAGGAGACTAAGTACTGATGTTTTTTAAACCTGACCGGCACTTTCATACTTTTTTTTTTTTTCTTCTTTTTTGATGGGTTGGAAACTGTGTCCCTGTCTCACTAGCTGTTTGGCCTGAGGGTGCCAGTGGTGGAGTTTTTGGGCAGTTGATTGGGGCTGGGTCTTGGTGTTGAGATGAAGACACTCTGATTACTATTCTTTGGGGCCTGGCGGGGGGTGTCTCTGTTAGTCCAGCATTTTCAGACTCAGTGCTCCAACCTCGGGCTCAGGACGGATCCCTGGCCCATGAACCATGATCCCACAAGCAGTGGGATTTCAGGAGGAATACAAAGAAAAAAAAAAGGAGATTAAAAAAAAAAAAGATAAAAACAAAAATAACCGGAACAAAATAAAAAATAACAACCCCTGGTGGTCCCTGGGGCTGTCTTGTCTGCCTTCTGCCCGAGGCCCCCAACTAATGCCTGCTAAGCTCCCGGGGAGACACAAACTCCATGTCTTCCCTGACTGCCATCTCCGCTCCGTCGCCCCCGCTGGTTAATTTCAGTCATTCCCTGATTAGCTTAACCACAGGGCCAACTGCACAAGCTGGTGGCAAAAACCGCTGAGTGTTAGGAAAATGAAATGACCACCTGGATGTGCTTTTTTTTTAAACAGAGCTCTGCTTATGAATGGAGAAACAGTTCACATGACTTCGAAGGATGCACTTGTAATCATTTCCAAGCAAGATTCACTGGAGAGCAAACCACAGAACTGGGGGTCACGCAGATGAGCACACACATGAGTCAAGCATTTCCCCTCCACGGTGGGGAAAGGAACCACCCTCAATCTTCATCCGAAGGACTGATGCCGAAGATGAAACTCCAATCCTTTGGCCACCTGATGCAAAGAGCTAACTCCTTGGAAAAGACTCTGATGTTGGGTAAGACTGAAGGCAGGAGAAGGGGACGACAGAGGATGAGATGGTTGGATGGCATCACTGACTCGATGGAAATGAATTTGAGTAAGCTCCAGGAGTTGGTGATGGACAGGGAGGCCTGGCGTGCTGCAGTCCATGGGGTCGCAAAGAGCTGGACGCGACTGCACAGAACTGAACTGATGTCAGTTTCACGAAAGGTGATGAGGGTGACTTGAGGTACCCCTGTTTTCAAAATTCTTCCTACCCCTCAATATTCAGAAGGACGCTTTACAAGTCTCCCTCTTTGATGTTTCCATCTTTATCTCTGTGGTGGAAGGGTGAGAAGCTTTGTTTCCCCTCCCGGATGTGTATTTTGTTCTAAATGAAAGCAGCATGCCACGCCCCCTCCCCCTCCCCCCCCCAAATCTCACGCTTTCTCTTGGCTGGCTGTTTGCTAGAAGGAGAGGAGTCAAAGCGGGCAGAGAGAAGGGAAAATGTACACACAGAGAGGACACCGCCCCACTTCCGCTGATAGCAGCCGCTCTCTGCCCACTCACTGTGGACGCCTGGTTCCTAACTGGGGCCGGAGCGGAGATAACAGACCGGGACGTGTTTTCCGGAGCCGAAATCTCTGAATCTGCTCTCCCCACACGCGCAGTCACACCCTGTCCTTGCACGTGGGGGTGCTGACCGCCACACGTGACCACAGGATGGATGTTCACAGCACAAAGTATGAAAGCGGTCCCGAATCCGTTTTCAAACAACTCCTGTTGTTCAGTCGCTAAGTCGTGTCCGACTCTGGTCCCCCGTGACTCTCCAGCGTCACAAAGGAGAGCTAAGTAATTTTTTCCAAATGCATGACGGAAGGTCCATGGACGTAATGCGGTTGCTGTTCCGTCGCTCAGTCACGTCCACCTCTTTGCAAGCCCATGGACTGCAGCGTCTGGGCTGCAGACTTGTAAAGTGTGCTTCTGAATATTGAGGGGGTAGGAAATGCTTTGAAAACAGGGCTACCCTCAAAGCCACCCTCATCACCTTTCACGAAACTGACATCAGTTCAGTTCTGTGCGGTCGTGTATGACGCTTTGCAACCCCCATGGAGTGCAACACGCCAGGCCTCCCTGTCCATCACCAACTCCCGGGGCTTGCTCAAACTCATGTCTTATCAAGTCGGTGATGCCCTCCAGCCATCTCATCCTCTGTCATCCCCTTCTCCTCCCGCCTTCAATCTTTCCCAGCATCAGGGTCTTTTCCAAAATAGCGTTACTGAGATAGAAAGCACATACCAAGACAATTCACCCAGTGGAAGGTGTGCAAGTGAAGAGCTTTCAGTAGACTCACAGACTCGTGCAGCGGTCATCAGCTCAATCAACAGAGCATTTCCAGGAGCCCCAGAAGCAGTCCTGAACCCCCTCCCTCGGTGCTCTTGAGCTGCGACACCCAGCTCCCCAGTCCCAGCCAACAGTCATCTCCTTTCTGCCCACCACGCCCTTTCTGGTTCAGCCCACAAGCCTCTGTAAGAATCTGACAGCCTCCCCTGTGTCAGTGAGCTTCACAACCAACTTCCCAGCTTTATCATCACGTCTCAGGGGCTCAAGCCACGGCAGCAGCTCCTGCAACTGCACCGTACACCTCACACACACACCCCGCAGGGGGGGGCTTCTCAATGCCCAGAGTGACAGCTACTGTCCTGAGTGAGTTCCTGAGTAGCTCGTCTGGGATGCACCCCGGGGCGTCGGACGCACACAGGGTGGCTCTCAAGATGAGAGATGCTGTCCCACCCCTGCGACCCCACAGGGAGCCACGCATCTCCGGGCTGTCTCCTGACTATCACTGACCATTTCCACACACGTCTGCTTTCAAGCCAAGAGGAGTGGGGAGAGATGGGCGGGGGGGAGAGAAAACCATTCTACCACATTCCACGGAGCAGGAGAGCCACGTCCATTCTATGTACCAGTTTATTAATAGCATCTCCACTGTCCCAGCCAGACGCGTGGCACTCCATCATCCAAAAGAAGGAAGAAATTCCAAAGAGGGATCTCGATGGCATGGGTAATAGCAAACCACTGCCAAACGGGAACAGAAGGGGCTGTTTCATCCATTTACTGAAGAAGGGCCGTGGCAACTGATTAAGGACATGAAGCCAGACTCAATGATTTCGGGTTGCAATAGACACGTTGGGGGGGGGTTTCTCTTCCGCACTGTGTTCTCCCATCGCCCTGCCGGAGCTGGAAACTGGCTTGTCTTATCTGAGCATTGAAAACCAAAGGAGCACACTCCCGATGGGAGCTCGGGCACTGCACACATCTGGAGTTTTAGCCACCCAAAACGTCCTGTGCCTTCCAGGGCAGGCGGGCTGCCACCTGTCCCGTCCACTTCGGCCGCCAAGGAAAGTCAAGGGAATCTTTTAACGGGTGCCTGTTTAAAGCCCTAACTCATTCCATCCCCTTTTGTTCCACATTTCCTCCACTCAAGGATTGCGAGACAAGATATTACGTATGCTTATCTTTAAAAACGTGTACCTTCACCAATGAGTGCAAGCAGAAACTGGTGCACTCCCAGCAGGGGCCATGGACAAAGCAACTATGTTACGCCATGCCGATTTCCTGCTTTGGCTGTTGGTCTGAAGTTATGTAACAACGGTCCTGTTGGAGGAGGCGGTACACAGGACTTCTCACTGTTTCTGGAACGTGCTGTGGTTTATAACCAACCAAACTAAATCATCTTAAATGAAAATTGTCTAAATAATTTTTTTTTTAAATCTAACAGCCTCTCTTACTGATGTTCTGGGGAACTAAAAACTGGGGACTAACCAAAGGATGCAAACAAGCCCTCAAAAGGTCTTTCACGTCCATACAAACTCACTGCCACAAACACAGGCAGTGAACCAGAAAAAAAAAAAAAAAGATCTCTTCCTGTAACTAGGAAGAAAAAAAAAACCAAACAAGGTCTCCTATTGCATGAAAATGTAATATCCTGCAAGTACCAATCAACAATCTGAAAATGAAATTAAGAAGACATCATTCACAAAAGCATAAGAAGAATACAGCCAAAACTCCAAAACAGAAAGCACAAAGAAGTGTCATCTTTACGGCTCCACCTCCACTGAGACTGACTTTCCACAGTCCTGAGTCATGCTCACGATCAGGGTCCGCAGGCGTTAACGGAGGTCTTCCATCAGCATCGAAAGCTTAGCCGATGAGGCCAGGACCACGTCCAGTTGCTTCAATGCATGAGATTAAAAATGAGCGATCAACAAGCGGCAGAGACCCAGCCAATTAATCACCCATCTAGTCTCGCAATCAAATATGTATTAAGCAAAAAGGCAGCCTGGCATTCACAGCCAGGCTCTGCTGTGCTCGCGTTGGAACATAAACAATTCAGACAACACTAACCTCAGAGAGGGACCCTCTGAGTCCTGAAAATGTGGAAATCTAAATCGCTGACGGTCTTCCCAGTACCCTGTGACTAAGATGACTGTCCCACGGTTCCCTGCACGCCAGCGAGTCAGCACACAGGTCTTAAGGATAGCTTTGTGCAGTCCCTGTAGACAATTGACTGAAGAGCACCGACTGTACCTAGGAATGCAGGTTAAGGGCAAACTCCTTGTAAAAAATGAGTCTCGGCATAGAGATGGCCAACAGGCATGAGAAAAGATGCTCAACGTGGCTGATCACTAATATTCGAGAAATGCCACGTCAAGGCCGCCATGAGGGACCACCTCTGACCGGTCAGAATGGCCATCATTCTGTAAAGTCTACAAATAACACAAGCCGGAAAGGGTGCAGAGAAAAGGGATCGCTCGCACACCGTCAGTGGGAATGTAAATTGGCGCGGCCACCATGGAGAACAATACGAAGGCTCTTCATTAAAAAAAAAAAAACAAACTAAAATGAAGAGTTGCCATATGGACCCTGCGATCCCACTCCTGGGTATATACCCAAAGAAATATATACCCAAATCTTATATACTCTAAGATTTGGAAAAGATAACCGCACCCCTATGGTCACGGCAGCACGAGCCACGGCAGCCAAGACAGGGAAATAACCTAAATGTCCAATGACAGAGGCAGGGATAAGGGAAGACATGGTGTATACAGTGGAATATTACTCAGCCGTGAAAAAAGGATGAAATGCTGCCGTCTGCAGCTACATGGACGCAGAGACACTCATACTAAGCCAGAAAGAGAAAGGCAAATGTCAAATGGTATCACTTAGAGGCGGAATCTAAAACATGACACAAACGAACTTTATCTACGAAACAGACTCAAGACCACAGAAAACAGGCCTGTGGCTGCCAAGATGGGAGGGTGATCCAAACAGGCCTTTAATTATACCACATCCAGCTGGCTAGATAAGAAAGGCTCTCAGGTCTCACTCTAAGACAAGCCCTACAGGATGCACACTGTAGGTGGGTCCTTTGCCGGTTCCTGTTCAAGGCAGTTGTGTCATTAATAACTTCCAGGGAACAGAACTAGCATAGAGCATTCCCTAAAAGGTAACAAGAGAACATTCCGAAGACAGAGTTCTGGCCACCGGGTTTCACCACACATAACTTTTACCTCTGCAAGAGACAAAGCTGCTGCTGCTGCTGCTGCTAAGTCGCTTCAGTCGTGTCCGACTCTGTGGGACCCCATAGACGGCAGCCCACCAGGCTCCCCCTTCCCTGGGATTCTCCAGGCAAGAACACTGGAGTGGGTTGCTATAAAGCTAGCCCCCAATAATTCCAGTAACTCAAAATACGGGCTGTAAAAAGTTCTCCTTTAAAAAATTTTTTAAAATTTATTTGGCTGCGTTTGGGTCTCAGTTGTGGCACTTGGGACCTTCGTTTTGGTCTGAAACGAAGCCTTTCAGGGACTGAAGTCACATCCCTTGCATTGCAAGGACTGCCCAGGCAAGGCAATGTGAACAGTCTTAAAGATGGATCGACCATACTGTGAGCTGGAACCTTCGGAGACCATGGAGCCCAAGGGCCCAGCAGACAGAAAAACCAGAATGATTCGTTTATTCTCCTGGGGTCAGTGAGTGGTCACATGGGCAGTTACTGAGAGCATTAGGCCTAAAACTCAATAACACGGCTCCCATTTAAGGGGTCCTTCCAGGTAAACATCAGCCGTGATATTGTCCAGCTGCTCAGTCCTTCTCTGACTCTTTGCAACCCCATGGACTGCAGCACGCCAGGCCTCCCTGTCCATCACCTACTCCCGGAATTTACTCAAACTCATGTCCACCGAGGCGGTGAGGCCATCCAACCATCTCATCCTCTGTCGTCCCCTTCTCCTCCTGCCCTCAATCTTTCCCAGCATCAGGGTTTTTTCCAATGAGTCAGCTCTTCCAATCAGGTGGCCGAAGTATTGGGAGTTTCAACTTCAGCATCAGCCCTTCCAGTGCAATATGCAGGGTTGATTTCCCTTAGGAAGGACTGTGGTTTGATCTCCTTGCAGATCAAAGGACTCTCAAGAGTCTTGGTATCGCAAAAATGAAAAAAAAACAAAACATAATAATTATAATCTCCAGTTACATGGCTGTCCTTTGATTTCATCCAGCAAATCTTGGATAAGGTCAGAAACTTTCCTTGGCTCAAATAACCCCAGTTTCCCAACGGGAGAATCCACCTTACTTCTGAAAGTCTTTGCTTCCCACTGTGCGTGGTTCTGCATGTGGACGGGAAGGGAAGAAGGTACCCTGTGAGAAGTCAGAGCTTCCACTGACAAACGACACAGTCGTCACAGGAACGCGGGGGACTGCTCATCTGATGATGCCAGCTCTTTAAAACACAGTGAGGCAGGCAGAGGAATATCATCTCCATCGACCATCAAGACTTCCTAGAGAGTGTTCCGGAGATCGGAACTGAGACACGGAGCCCCGGGACTCCGACAAGAAGGCTGGAAGGAAATGACCCCTGGGATCTCCCTCATCACTCTGAGTCACAGGTCACACACCCAGCCCGTTGGCAAAGGTCTGCCGCCTGTCCTCAAAAGTCCATCTCCTCACGTGTTCCCTGCATTCCAGGCGCTTTCATCAGACGGTCCCTCTCTCTTTACTGACTCCCTCACACACACACACACACATACACACACGGCCACACCCATCCCCAATCTCAACAACTTTCTCTTCTCCGTGGGTCAGATGGCAAAGAACCTGCCTGCCACTGCGGGAGACCTGGGTTTGATTCCCTGGGCCGGGAACATCCCCTGGAGACGGGAAGTGGCAACCCCACTCCAGTATTCTGGCCAGGGGAATCCCAAGGACAGAGGAGCCTGGTGGGGATAGAGTGCATGGGATCGCAGAGTTGGAAAGGACTGAGGGACTAACAGTTCCACTTCACGTTGGAGAGACGATCCCACGAACTGTCTTCTGCTCTTGGGACAGGACTCGGGGTGCTCAGATCGCCTTGATGCAGGCACGCCAAACAGAAAGGGAAGGTCTGTTCCCTCCGAAGCGCAACATGTTCAGGACGAGTGCCATCCCAGGTGCCTCTTAGGGGGAAGTCAGGTCGGACAGGGTGGTTTCCTAAGAGGCCAAGACACCTCAAAGTCACAGGGAAAAGCGTGGAGGAGGCGGGGAGAGGGAACGTAGCTCATACAAGCGTCAAAGGTGCTCACGTCCAGCCATAAAGTCAGTCCTGGGGCTGCCCTGGTGGGCCAGTGGCTGCGACTCTGCACTTCTGATGCTGGGGACCCCAGGTTCGATTGCTGGGCAGGGGACTAAGACTCCCCCCAATGCCTTCAAGAAGCGTGGAAGAGCAAATGCTAATGCTAAGACCAAGCACGGCCAAGTAAATAATAAATCCTGGGGATCTGATGCAACACACGATTGCAGTTAATAACGCTGGAGTCTGTATCTGAACACTGCTAAGAGAATAAATCTTAAAAGTTCTCATCATGAGAAAAAAACAAATACGTGACTCCAGTGAACACTGGAGTCTGTATCTGAACACTACTAACAGAATAAATCTTAAAAGTTCTCACTATGAGAAAAAAAAATTAAGTGTGGTGACGGTTTACTAAACCCACTGCGATCTTTGCACAAAGTTTACATATATCAAATCATTATGTCTCACACCTTAAGCTCATACAATGTGCGCTTAGCCACTCAGTCGTGTCCGACTCTTTGTGACCCCGTGGACTGCAGCCCACCAGGCTCCTCTGTCCACAGGGATTCTCCAGACAAGAATACTGGAGTGGGTTGCCATTTCCTTCTCCAGGGCATCTTCCCGAGCCAGGGATCAAACCCAGGTCTCCCACATTGCAGGTGGATTCTTTACCAGCTGAGCCACCAGAGAAGCCCAGATACAAGGTGATATGTCAAATTATACCTCACTTTTTACAAAATGAAAATTAAATAAGGACGGCTGGGGACTCCCCCGGTGGTCCGGTGGTTAAGAATCCATCTGCCAATGCAGGGGACACGGGTCTGGATCCCTGACCTGCCAAGAGCCCCCATGAAATGAGTCGCAGCTACAGAACCCACGGTGCAATTAAAGAAACCCGGTGTGGAGCAATGAACAGCCCATGGGGTATATAAGGAAGAGTCAGCAGTCAAAAAATTAAAAAAAAAAAAAAAATCCCAAGGACAGCTGAAGGCTAGAACTGCCTCTGTGGGTTCTGACCCTCTCCCTATCCCCCAAGAAAAGAAATGTCACGCCTCACACGGGGACTCAGGAAGAACACAAAGTCTTCCTCTTAAAACTACTGTCCCAAAGACACATTCAATAAGAACCAGTGCAACAAAACATCACTTGACCGAGAAAAAAAAAAGTGAGTTTTCCATAACAAAGTCCTTCTCCTAAAACTTGCTGGTAGCCCCAAACAGTGATGCTTGACTCAGTATCACTATGATGATTGCAAATTCGAGGTGACTCAGCACTTTCAGAGGCAAATGCTTCCCCAGATGGCTTTTTAGAAGAAATCTTCCATCGGCCCGATGTGCAAGGCACATGTGGTCCAGGGAGACATCGAATCACTCTCTGTCCTCTGCTTGTCCTGCCAGCAAGCCACATAACCCGATTTCATTTCATTTTTTTTCACACCTCCAACATTTCAATCACCAAAATAAAACAACTCCTGCGTAGGAGAAGCAATGAGGCTGTCAGCCTCTCCCTTCCTCAAATGAGGTCCGAGGCTTCTTTCTGCCACTTAGCACCTGAATATCAACAGGCTAACCCCTCAGCCCGCAAAGATTGGAACCGGAATCAACAGCAAGATATAAAAGGCTGGTCTGGTACACGAGCCTTAACCACAGGACACAACGCGCGTTTCGACGGACGCGTCTAGCAACTGACGTTAACAACCATATGCTTGATGTGCTGCAGACCAGAAAGCAAACCTAAAAGGCATGATCTTTGCTGTCAAGGACTTGCAATCTTACTGACAAGGAAAAAGAAAATACATGCATAAGAGAAACAGCTGGCAAAAGGCCACCTGGAGGAGGAAAAAAAAAAATTAAGCTCATAATGTAAATCTAATAAAAAACAGATTTTTCAACACCAAATAAATGGTCCATGTATTAAATAGATTGGGCAACAGAAAAAGAAAGAAAGAAATGTAATAAAACTAAAAGGATGGATGCAGTATGAAGGCAGTAAGAATAAGTCAAAGAAATCATAGAGAGCTAGCCAAGATCCTCAGGTTTCCACTTGCCTGCATACAGCCTTCTCTGAGACTATTAAACAACCCCCTTTTCCCGAGGAGGGCTTTATGTCTTTACATGCAAAGGACTGCCAACTGCCGTTCCCAGTGCTGACTATACTGCAAGACACGGTGCTCCAACTGCAAAGTGCATAAGAGTCACCTGGAAATTGCGTTTGTGCAGGGCTCCCAGGCTGGCACATGAAGACCCCAGGCCAGGTAACTCCTCGTGGGGAGCTAACTCATGCATTTTTAGAGGCTGAGCACTATCCGTGGCCTCTGCCCACAAGATCCCCTGAAGTCTCCAAACCTTGCTGAATGTCCCTGGGTGGGGGTACATGATTGCTCACCTCTACCCCATCACCCCACCCCACCACCAACCACCCCATCCCCAGTTAAGACTCAACCTGCAGAGAACTAAGATCATGGCATTCGGTCCCATCACTTCAATGGCAGATAGATGGGGAAACAGTGGCTGATTTTATTTTGGGGGGCTCCAAAAATCACTGCAGATGGTGACTGCAGCCATGAAATTAAAAGACGCTTGCTCCTTGGAAGAAAAGCTATGACCAACCTAGACAGCATATTAAAAAGCAGAGACATTACTTTGCCAACAAAGGTCAGTCTAGTCAAGGCTATGGTTTTTCCAGTAGTCATGTATGGATGTGAGAGTTGGACTATAAAGAAAGGTGAACGCCAAAGAATAGATGCTTTTGAACTGTGGTGTTGGAGAAGACTCTTGAGAGTCCCTTGGACTGCAAGGAGATCCAACCAGCCCATCCTAAAGGAAATCAGTCCTGAGTATTCACTGGAAGGACTGATGTTGAAGCTGAAACTCCAATACTTTGGCCACCTGATGCAACGAACTAACTGGAAAAGATCCTGATGCTGGGAAAGATTGAAGGCGGGAGGAGAAGGGGGTGACAGAGGATGAGATGGCTGGATGGCATCACTGACTCAATGGACATGAGTCTGAGTAAACTCCGGAAGTAGGTGATGGACAGGGAGACCTGGCCTGCTGCAGTCCATGGGGTCGCAAAGAGTCGGACACGATTGAGACTGAACTGAACGAAAAGACTGTCAATGGAGTAAGAATAACAGTCCCCCTGAGAGTCCCATGCCCTAATACCTGGGCTCTGTGACAACACGACTATGTGTGGCAAAAAGGACTTTGGAGAAGCACTAAAGTTAAAGATCATGGGCAGCGGGGAGCACATGAGACCCCCACTAAGTGAGCAATCTCTCCAGGCTGCAGTCGGAGACATGTGACCACGGAAGAGTGATCAGAGAGGTAGCGCTGTGGACTTTGAAGACGAGGAAGGGGCCCTGAGCCAAGGGACACAGGAGGCCTCTAGAAGCCGGAGAAGGCAAGGAGTGCATTCTTCCTGAAAGCCTCTGGAAAAGCACGTGGACCCCCTCGACACAGTTGAGACTCATCTCGAACTTGTGACCTCTGGAAGCGTAACATGATAAAGTTGAGTTGTTCAAGCCAGGAAGTCTAGGGTCATTTGTCCCAGAGTGACAGGAGACTAGCACAGTCAATTACAAGATCAACTGAGAAAACACACGACCTTCAGCTCCTGGTAGTTTAGCTGGTAAAGAATCCGCCTGTAATGTGGGAGACTCCGGTTCGATTTCCTGGGTTGGGAAGATCCGCTGGAGAAGGGATAGGCTACCCACTCCAGTATTCTTGGGCTTCCCTGGTGGCTGAGCTGGTAAAGAATCCACTGGCAATGCGAGAGACGTGGGTTCAATTCCTGGGTCGGGAAGATCCCCTGGAGAAGGGAAAGGCAACCCACTCCAGTATTCTGGCCTGGAGAATTGCATGGACTGGATAGTGTACAGGGTCGCAGAGAGTCGGACACGACTGAGCGACTTTCACTTCACTTTAGCTCCTAAGAGGAAGCCCTCTGTTAGAGATACGGACGCCGTAGAGAGTTGCGCCCATGGATAGTTTGAGAAAAACCAGCCTCCAGATTCTCCCAGCTGACCCCAGAGTGGAAACTCTGGCCCCACACAGAAAGTTTATAAACTCCTTAAAGCGACAACTATGCTACTATATCTCAGTTTAAGCTGGCACTGTGGCTTCGGGGAGCCCTCAGAAACCACCGATGGCTGGTTGGAACCCCGTGAGCCCAGAGCAAGTTCACGGCAGCCTCGTGGTAAACACAGGCTTCCAACGCCTTGGCAAGGACGCTGCAGAACGCCACCCAAAAACGCAGCACAGAAGAAGGGCAGATGAACACGTGTGTATGCAGTCGAGAAGGAGGCCACTGATGATCCTGTCTGCAGGGCAGAGACGGAGAGGCCGTCACAGAGCACAGACCTGCGGGACACAGCAGGGGAAAGAGAGGGTGGGGTGCACTTAGAGACACACTGACGTGTAAAGGAGCCGATGGGAAGCTACTACGCAACACAAGGAGCTCAGCTCAGTGCTCCGGGATGACCTAGAGGCGTGGCATGCGGGACAGGGAAGCAGGTCCCAGAGGGCGGGGGGAATATATGTAAACTTGTGTCTGATTCACGCTGATGTACCACACAGTATTGCAGAGCAACTGTCCTCCGATTAAAAAAAAAAATTACACACACACACAAAATCTCTCCCAAACCACTGAAGCTGAAAAAAGACGGTCAGCAGGTGCAGCTTTAATTGAATAAAACTGGTTTTCTCCACCCATCTTTACGGGACGAGAGGGAATAAACCAAGAGAAAGGGAAAGCAGGTTCTGGTTTCCGCCTGAGTGGGAGCGGAACTGGAAAGGGTTCTGTAGACATCGCTCACTGCTGAAGCAGTCTGCATCTCAGCATCACTAAAAGGGGCCGGAGGAGGCGCTGACCCAGCCCTGTACGCTGCGTCCACCCCAATTCCCCACCGCCACCCCCAAGCCCTGCTCCGTCACCCGGAGACGCCACAAAAGGCTCACCAAGGAGCTGGCACAACACGCACGATGGCAGAGACCTGAGATCCATGACGCGACGCGAAGGAAGCTAGGTAGCAAAGGCTGTGCACTGCATGATCCCACTGATCGGAAGTTTCCAGAACAGGCCGATGATACAGAGACAGAGCCCACACCGGTGGTTGCCAGGGACTGGGTGGACACAGGGGGACCGAGAGACGCTTCATGCACGTGGGGTTTTCTCTGGAGTGACAAAAATGCTCTTGAACTCAAACAGCGGTGATGGCTGCACAACTTCAGAAAAACACCAGGAAAGCAGTGAGTTACACACTTTGAATGAGACACTCGCATGCTCAGTTCAGTTCAGTTCAGTTCAGTCGCTCAGTCGTGTCCGACTCTCCGCGACCCCATGAATCACAGCACGCCAGGCCTCCCTGTCCATCACCAACTCCCGGAGTTCACTCAAACTCATGTCCACAGAGTCGGTGATGCCATCCAGCCATCTCATTCTCCGTCGTCCCCTTCTCCCTAGGTGAGTTCTATCTCAATAGAGATGTCATATTTTTAAAAAACAATTTAAAAAAAAAAAAAGAGAAGGAGAAGGAAGAAGAAACAACCCAGAGGATATGAGCCAATGATTACGAGACACTGCAAACTTTAAAAAAAAAAAAATTAACCATCCCAAGGAGGTGAGTTTACTTACCAAGCCTGGAATGCTGCACACCAACTGACTCTGCCGTCAAGACGCTGAAACGCACGAGCAGAGGTCAGCAGCAAACTGGGACCCGAGGTGGTTTACGGAAAGGACTGGGGCGCCCAGTGGGAAGACCTGGGGTGCATGATCAAATGCAGGGAGGTGACTGTGCAAAAGCAACAGTTCGCAGTCCAGTGACTCACTGGAAAAGACCCCGACTGATGGGAAAGACAGAAGCCAAGAGGAGAAGGAGACGACAGAGGACGAGATGGTTGGATGGCATCGCCGACTCGATGGACGTGAGTTTGAGCAAATTCAGCCTGGCGTGCTGCAGTCCACGGGGTCGCGAAAAGTCGGAAACAACTTAGCCGCTGAACACCAACCACGAACAATTCTACGGAGGACGTATTCTCTCTCCCCAAAATAAATAATAATTGCAATAAATACACTGGCTATGGCAGCGTCCAGTGGTAACTTCTGGCTGATCCAAGTGAGCATATGCAGACTGGATTCCTGAGGAGCAAGCAGGAAGTCAAATCCGCTTTTCTGGATTGGGACAGGCTGTTTCAGCTGGGAGAAAGGATGGACACTGTTTCCCTGTGAGACGAGAGGCAGGCGGGCAGCCCTGAGGTTCCAGGAGACCCAGCAGCATGGGGCACCCCTAGCCCAGGGTCTGGGTCCAAGCCTGTCCCACCTGCACTTGAACTGCTTCCTCCAAGGCGACCCTGGCAACCACAACAGCAGACAGGGCCCAAGCCAGAGCCCACAAGCCTCGGTGGGTGGGAGGGAATCACGGCTGGCGTTTGGGCGACACCGGCACTCGGATCCATGCACCCCGAGCTGTCCTTGGCATTAGCCCCTTTAGACACAAGGAAGCCGAAAGGACAGACCAACACATCCAACCAGACACAAATGGGAAGCTTGGTGATTAAGCCCATCAGCAACGTTAGAAGACAAGGAACTATCTAGGAGAGAAATACGTGGAACAAGTAACCGAGGGGTAGGACTAGTGGTAAAGAACCCACCTGACGACACAGGAGTTCTAAGAGATGCGGGTTTGATCCCCGGGTCGGGAAGATCCCCTGGAGAAGGGAATGGCAACCAACTCCAGTATTCTTGCCTGGAGAATTCCACGGACAGGAGAGCTTGGTGGACAGGATCGCCAAAGAGTCGGACACGACTGAAGTTGTGGAAGCACGCAACAAACGGGTAACAATGCAACTCTGCAAAGACTTCCTCTAAGGCACGGAAAGTGAAAGTCGCTAAGTGGTGTCCCACTCTTTGCGACCCCATGGACTGTAGCCTGCCAGGCTCTTCTGTCCATGGGTTTCTACAGGCCAGAATACCAGAGTGGGTTGCCGTGCCCTCCTCCAGGGGATCTTTCCCACCCAGGGATCAAACCCAGGTCTACTGCATTGCAAGCAGATTCTCTACCGTCTACATAGTGGAAGCCCCTCTAAAGCAGCAGCTGTGAACTTGCTGAAAATGTAGTTTTGTGGCTTTGCCCAGATGTACTGACTCCAAGATTCTGGGGAAGGGACCCGGCAACCTGTGTTTTCAAAAGCCGTGTACAGGGTTTTGGTGCATGATGAAGTCTGAGAACCACTCCAACAGCCACAAAAATATTTACAATAGCACTATTCATAATAACCAAAAAAAAGGAGAACAACATAAATGTCCAAGAACAGGTGAATGGATCAACGGTGGTGCGTCCACAACCGATGGAATCCTGCATGCAGGCTCAGTCACATCTGACTCTCTGCGACCCCATGGACTGTAGTCTACCAGGCTCCTCTGTCTATGGGGATTCTCCAGGCAAGAGTACTGGGGTGGGTTGCCATTTCCCTTCTCCAGAGCATCTTCCCAACCCGGAGATCTTCTCAGAGGACCTTCCCAGCCCAGGGATCGAACCCACATCTCCTGCATGGCAGGCGGGTTCTTTGTCATCGAGCCACCAGCGAAGTCCCCGATGGAATCCTCCTCCCCCAGCGATAAGAAGGGAAGACTCAGCAACACAGGCCACGACACAGATGAAGCCCAAAGTCATTACGTGGCGCGAAAGACACCAGGCAACAATAATGAGTCCATAGTGCATGATTTCACCGAGATAGAATTCTAGGAACTGCAAAGTAACCCACCTAATAAGAGAAAGTCACCAGTAGTTATCTGGAGACGGGATGGAGGGAGAGGCGGAGGTTGCAGAGGGCACAGGGAAACTTGGAAGCCATGGAAATACGTGTTATCTTCATATGTGCGTGTCTGGGAGACCACACCACAATCACAGCAAAAGTAGGAGAAACCCGATCAAAGCTCACACTTAACATGTGCTTGCGTGCTCAGTCGCTAAGTCTCATCAAACTCTTTTCAACCCCGTGGACTGTAGCCCGCCAGGCTCCTCCGTCCATGGGATTCTCCAGACAAGACTACTGCTGAACACACCAGAGACAGAATCCACAGCATCCCACCGTGGACGGTTAATCCTACTTACTCTGCAGTAGGACGAGGAGGAAGTTACAAGTCCGCCTCGCTTGAATGAAGGGGAAACCAGCGTATCCTTACGTATATGATCTTAGACAAAGGAGCGAGCTTAGAATGGGAGAAAGAAAGAAACCAACAGGATTTGTCCAGAGGAGAAGCCTTGCATTTTGGAAGCTCTCCCCGGCCCCCCACCCACGAAAGCAAGGCGGGCTTGCAGGGGTGGGAGGAGGAAGAGGTCCCCTCAACTTGCCCCAGGGTAGAAACAGGAGCTTCAGGGGTGCAGGGAGACCCCTGCTGTGACAGGCAGGAAAGAGGAGAAGAGGCTGGTGGGAGGGCAGGGGCCCCGGCAGGGATCCGAACTTCTCAGGGGGCTCAGAGGTTGACCGTCCCCCACCCAGAACATGAGGTTGGTTTCCCAGGTGGCACCAGTGGTTAAAAAAAAAAAAAATACCCACCTGCCAATGCAGGAGACATGGGTTTGATCCCTGGGTTGGGAAGATCCCTTGGAAGACGGCACCGCAATCCACTCCAGTGTGAGAATCCCCATGGACAGAGGAGCCTGGCGGGCTACAGTCCATGGGGTCACAGAGAGTCGTGGATACCACCGAAGTTAGTGGAGGTGATGCAATTCCAGTTGAGCTATTTTAAGCCCTCAAAGATAATGCTGTGAAAGTGCTGCACTCAATATGCCAGCAAATTTGGAAAACTCAGCAGTGGCCACAGGACTGGAAAAGGTCAGTTTTCATTCCAATCCCTCAGAAAAGCAATGCCAAAGAATGCTCAAACTACCACACAATTGCACTCATCTCACACGCTAGCAAAGTCATGCTCAAAATTCTCCAAGCCAGGCTTAAACGGTACGTGAACCATGAACTTCCAGATGTTCAAGTTGGATTCAGAAAGGGCCAAGGAACCAGAGACCAAGTTGCCAACATCTGCTGCATCATCGAAAAAGCAAAAGAGATCCAGAAAAGCATCTACTTTTGCTTTATTGACTATGCCAAAGCCTTTGACTGTGTGGATCACAACAAACTAGAAAATTCTTAATGAGTTGGGAATACCAGACCACCTGACCTGCCTCTTGAGAAACCTGTATGCAGGTCAGGAAGCAACAGTTAGAACTGGACATGGAACAACAGACTGGTTCCAAATAGGAAAAGGAGTACGTCAAGGTTGTCTATTGTCACCCTGCTTAGTTAACTTATATGCAGAGTACATCATGAGGAACGCTGGGCTGGAAGAAGCACAAGCTGGAATCAAGATTGCCGGGAGAAATATCAATAACCTCAGATATGCAGATGACACCACCCTTATGGCAGAAAGTGAAGAGGAACTAAAAAGCCTCTTGATGAAAATGAAAGTGAAAAAGTTGGCTTAAAGCTTAACATTCAGAAAACTAAGATCATGGCATCTGGTCCCTTCACTGCATGGCAAATAGATGGGGAAACAGTGGAAATAGTGACAGACTATTTTTTGGGGTTCCACAATCACTGCAGATGGTGACTGCAAGCATGAAATTAAAAGACGCTTGCTCCTTGGAAGAAAAGCTGTGACCAACCTAGACAGCATATTAAAAAGCAGAGATATTACTGTGTCAACAAAGGTCCATCTAGTCAAGGCTATGGTTTTTCCAGTAGTCATGTATGGATGTAAGAGTTGGACTATAAAGAAAGCTGAACACCGAAGAATAGATGCTTTCAAACTGTGGTGTTGGAGAATACTCCTGAGAGTCCCCTGGACTGCAAGGAGATCCAACCAGTCCACCCTAAAGGAAATCAGTCCTGAATATTCACTAGAAGGACTGAGGCTGAAGCTGAAACTCCAATACTTTGTCCAGCGGATGCAAAGAGCTGACTCACTGGAAAAGTCCCTGATGCTGGGTAAGATTGAAGGCAGGAGGAGAAGGGGATGACAGAGGATGAGATGGTTGGATGGACATGAGTCTGAGTCAACTCTGGGAGTTGGTGATGGACAGGGAGGCCTGGCGTGCTGCAGTCCATCAGGTTGCAAAGAGGCAGACACGACTGAGCGACTGAACAGCAAAGTTATGACTCCCCTCAACAACACTGCTGCAGAAAACCAACGTGGTCTTAAATGGGATTTAGAGCTCTGTGTTAAACGAATCACCTCAGGCAGCCATGACAGTCACCCAAAGGCAAAGCAAACATGGATGGCAAACGCAAACAAAACCCACAGAAGCAATGACAAGCCCAACCTGAATCTACAATGTGTCCAACTCAGTTCTAGGAACGACCCAACAAGCAAACTGCCCAACGCCAGCAGTGTGTACAGAGAGAAATTTCACTCTGAGGAACATCTGGGCCATCAGAGACCCACACAGAAAAAAACACATTTGCGGTCCAAATATAGAACATTCAATGGAAAAGCAAACACGACAGGAAATTCAAGGAGGTTGAACATTTACTTGTAGATAGCAAACAATGAATCAAACCCAAAACTTCCCTTAAAGCAAACGCCACCCAGACGAATGGGACCCGAGCTGACCCCTTCTCTTGGGCCAGGAACTGAGAAAATTAAACTTCACGAGGGACAGCTGCTTCTGTGGACCATTTTAGATTTAAATATGAACTGGGAAGTCATGAAAACAGACAGTCTCTGGTTTTATTCAACTAACTTCTCGGAAAACACATACAGGATGATAAAAAAATAAAATACACAAGGCAATTAGAATCCATTAACGATTGGGTGGATATGAGCTGTACTGAGAGAGAAAAGAAACACTTCCATGAGCTAATCTTAGTCTATAAATATTTAGTTTGAATATACTAATGTAATTAACCGGGGTTATATAATGTTGCTAAATTCAGATTTCCAATCGTAAAGCTTCACATACAATTATTTGAACTGCAATGGATTTTTATTTCTGTGGGAAAATGAAAATAGTTCATTTTCAAAACCCAAGCGTCCCTAGAAGTAATGGCCTTCCTTGATAGAAATTTCGTGGATGGTAATTCACAACACTAAAAACTCATATGTTTGTTTACATCTTCCCTCAAAGGTTAGCATATACAGATATTCCATATACTGCTGGGTCTTACTTTCTGTTGCTTCTATTCGTCTAAATTCCTGCTTCCCACACCTGTGACTCTAATTCCCCGGGAGTAGACATAGATCTTGGCCTTCCCTGGTGGCGCAGTGCTAGAAAGACTCCGCCTGCCAAAGCAGGAAACTCAGGTTCAATCCCTGGGTGGGGAAGATCCCCTGGAGGAGGGTATGGCAACCCACCCCAGGATTCTTGCCTGGAAAATTCCATGGACAGAGGAGCCTGGCAGGCTATGGTCCATGGGATCGCTAAGAGTCGGACACATATACATAGATCTCTGCACTTCGTGGGTACCTGCGGCACACATTCAGGAAATAAAATCAACTTTAATACCCATTTCTTCGAGCAATCTCAGGATATGGTTATCCTCCGATACATCTCTGAATATTACTTAGCGTAATTTGGCTCGCAAATAACCAAACGAATAATTATTAGTTATCAACAACAAAAAGAGAAAAAAAGATTCCTGTCCAAAGCTGAAGCGACTTATCGGTGTTGAGCTGACCTGTCTGCAATAAGACGCTGGGACGCCAGGACTTCCCTGACTGTCCAGTGGTTAAGAATCCGCCTTCCAATGCAGGGGACAAGGGGTTCAATCCATGGTCAGGGAAGTACGCTCTCACACCCTGTGGAGCAACAAAACCCGTGCACCACAGCTAGAGTGTCTGGGGATCACAACGAAGACCCCTCCTGCTGAAACTGAGACCCCTCCTGGGGGAGGGTCAGGACCCGGGCAAGGCTTAAGGCATCCAGTTAAAAGCAAAATAGTTTGTGCAAGCATCTCTCGCCTCTTAGATGATCAAGGATGGGGCAGACAGAGTACATTCCCAAAGACTTTCATCAAATCACATTTGTTACAGGAGCTTCAAACACTAATCTCTGGAGAGCAGAGACAAAGGGACATAATATAGACGTCAAAAATTCTACTTCCCGGGAATTCTCCGGAGGTCTACTGGCTGGGATTCCAAGCTTTCAGTGCCAAGGGCCTGCATTCTATCCCTGGTTAGGGGGTGGTTAAGATCCTGCAAGACACAAGGTTCAATTAAAAAAAAAAAGAAAAGAAAAAAAAATCTACTTCCTGTTTCTTCTGAATATTACCATAAAAGAAACTACTTCTGTTTTCTTCATTAAGAAATTAAATGCATCAGTTCTGCTGTTGTTCAGTCGCTCAGTCTTGTCCGACTCTTTGAGACCCCATGGAACGCAGCACACCAGGCCTCCCTGTCCATCACCAACTCCCGGAGTTCACTCAAACCCATGTCCATTGAGTCGGTCATGCCATCCAACCATCTCATCCTCTGTCGTCCCCTTCTCCTCCTGCCTTCAATCTTTCCCAGCATCAGGGTCTTTCCCAATGAGTTAGCTCTTTGGTAGGCAAAGCATTGGAGCTTCAGCTTCAGCACTAGTCCTTCCATTGAATATCCACTGAATATTCCATTGATTTCCTTTAGGATGGACTGGTGTTTACCCAAGGACAAATGAATGTCTGAGTGGATCCTGACCAGCCCGAATCGTACATAACAAGAGCATGGTCAGCTGTCAGCGTCCTGTGTGCACAGGGCTGGCTCTCTGCCTTCCTGGACTCACAAAAGCTACACGGCAAACTCAGAAGCCACAAAGAGAGACACGACGCTCGAACACCACAACTCACACACAAAACCCGAAGCTGACACCTCAACCACCTCAAACTAAACAAACACAACAGCTGCTGTGGAAACCCGGGAACTACCTGCAGTCGGCTTTCAGCGTCCTGCAAACGGAAGCTTCAGCCGTTCTCAGAAAACGACCTGAAGCTCAGGCAAAGACCTGAAGTGTGGAGGTGAGTCCCAGGTCTCACCTCCTCGGCCCACAGTGCGGTCTGGGTTGTAACTATAACTTGTTATTTATTTACTCTCTGCAACACTGCCAACAAGCATCAACCAAAGTGACACTTTTCTCTATTAAAAAGCCTCTCAAGTGATGTGCAAAAAAAAAAAAAATATATACATATATATAAACAACCATGATGGATGAAATGTCTCTTTGGAAAAAAAGAAAAAAACGCAATATAAACAGCCAGAGTGAAGGCAAACAAAGGCTTGTATCACGAGCCTGTTCTAGCGCTACCTCACGTCTTGTGCAGTTGGAATCACATCTTCCACAAAAAAAAAAAAAAAAAGCAAAGCCTGGTTCTTGGGAGACCCCGAGGGCATCCGCCAATGAGAGCAGCCGATTTACAGACAGAATTAAGTGACTATGAAAACACCGAGGCGTTGAGAAATGCTTTAACAACACAGCACTGTTCCAAAGTTTCCCCACGCACCTGCAACTGGGAATACTGTCATTTGGTTCCGAAACACAAATCGTCCTTCAGCTTTCAAAGCAGGCAAAACCCAGAAGCCCCAAACTGTGTACAGTACCCTATCACTGTATATTCCGTCTTCTCCAAATGACATCATTAAGAGCTGCACCCCCGGGGGGAGGCCCGCTCTTTAAGGTGGCAGGCCTCCGTCACTTCACGCACGTGTGTACACACACACACACAGACTCCATCTGTGCCCGCCTTTATTCAGGGCCTTATTTCTTTCCTCCAGCACCTCTAAGGACCTCACCAGTGATCCGTAAGACACTTTTTCACCATACACCTCTCAGTCAAAACCACTGAAGCATTAACCCCAACTCCTCTAAGTATTAACTAGAGGTAACACTCAACTAACATTGTCTGCATTTTCCACAGACCACAGACATTTTATCACTATTTAAAAAAAAAAAAAACAACTTAAGTTTCTTCCCGCACTCCAGAAAATCTCACAAAGCACCTACCAGAGATGAAATTCACTTCTCAGGAGTCCACTTCGGGAACTAAAAGTGGAAACAAGGCATCTGTGTCCCCCTCGGCCCCAACTAAATGTCGAGACTCTGGGTTTCCAGAGTCAGAGGCCCATGAAATGTAACAGGCACGTTCCATTTCCATAAACTCCTCCGCTTGTTCTCAGCCGGTGTACAACCACCTCTTGTCATGCCCTGGACACGTGAGATCATTAATTCTCATTGTCACCAACTTGTGGGCCAGGTGCCCCTCCACCGCTGTCTCTCCTGGCAAAGCTTTTTGAAGAATTGCACTTCAGATCCCTGGAAACTGTTGAAATTGGCACAGAATCATCGTGCGTCCTTAGGAACACAAACCTAACGTGATTATTTTTTACATGATCAAATCAGGAGCTAAACCAAAGCGTGTCTCCCAAGACTGACCTGCAGCTGTCAGAAACTAGCAACCGTGGTTCTTACGCTGATAACCGTGAATACCTGAGTCTTTAACCAACACGGAGTTGGCAGTCAAGTTTCAAGGGATTAAAATGCCCGATAAGGTTCTGTTGGAAAAACCACCTCAGCAAGGACCCAACCTGAACCTGTCTCCTAAAATGAATCAATTCTCTGCTCAGCTGCTTTTCTGAAATTCAACTTAAAACGCAGCAACCACCTGCTAACTTTATAGATGCTGAGAATTAACGTCTGGATAACCGGCACGACGGACGTGACGCAGACTCTCCTCTCTCAGTTCTCGTCTTCAAACGCATGTTAAGATAACAAGGGTACCTGGAAGGGTATAGCCGACCTGGCTAAGTCCAATCCTTTGGCCACCTGCTGCGAAGAGCTGACTCTTTTGAAAAGACCCTGATGCTGGGAAAGATTGAAGGCAGGAGGAGAAGGGGACGACAGAGGATGAGATGGTTGGACAGCATCACCGACTCAACAGACATGAGTTTGAGCAAACTCCGGGAGTTGGTAATAGACAGAGAGGCCTGGCGTGCTGCAGCCCATGGGGTTGCAAAGAGTTGGACACGACTGAACTGAAGAATCACTCACGACGCACCAGAAACAAAAATTACTGCTCAGTGACACAGGATTTTCTCCAGTCCTTCATCACGACTTACCAGGTCTTTCCCATATCAAAGTATTTGCTGTTCCTGATTTAAGAAACAGCATGGCATCACACAAACTTCTTTTGCCCACATTTCCATCTCCCAGAAAAGCTTAAACTAACAGAAACGTTTGCAAAGTGGATATGGATGTTCAGAGACACCTTAGAGCTGGAAGGCAAGAGGCAAGTCTGTAACAGTTCCGAGTCCAGCTCTCCAAGACGGGAATGGCCATTTCCGTACAGCCTTGCTCCAATATGGATGAGGCTGGCTATCCGGGTCACAGAAGTCTCCAAAGGCTTGGAAAAACAGGGAGGCTGATCAAGTTGGTGGAGGAGGTGTGGGGCGGGGGGAAACGGGGGTGGGGGATGGGATAGATGGGGCAGGTTGGTGGCAACTGTTCCAGAAAGCAAAGTGCTGGGGGATGGCTATTTGGGGTCATCTTCGGGCTTAAGAGAAGTAAATAAAGAGATCTCTCATGTTTCCTTTTTAGCATTCCAGCTACACACACCACGACAGGAATAAATGACAGGAATTCCAGGCAAGAGACACTCTTGACAAGAATAAACACTGTGAATTTTGCCCTGAGCATCGTTTCTGCTTCTTTCACAGGGTCTCGCGAGATGAGAAGATGCCAATGCTCCTAAGAATTATTCAGAGCCTAGAGTGTCCTCTGAAATGTTACAGGGCTGTTTTTTTTTTTTTTAAGTAGGCAACTGACTTAGCAATGTTGAGGATTGCCTATTTCAATCATAGGAAATATGACAAGGCATGACACACAGTTCTCCCAAACTGCTAGTTAATATAAAACCACCATAAACTCAACGTTCAAAACACAAAGATCACGGCATCCAGTCCCATCACTTCATGGCAAATAGATGGGGAAACAATGGAAACAGTGACAGACTTTGTATTCGCGGGCTCCAAAATCACTGCAGATGGTGACTGCAGCCATGAAATTAAAAGACACTTGCTCCTATGGCCAACCTAGACAGCATATTAAAAAGCAGATCACTTTGCCAACAAAGATCCGTCTAGTCAAAGCTATGATTTCTCCAGCAGTCATGTATGGATGTGAGGGTTGAACCATAAAGAAAGCTGAGTGCCGAAGAATTGATGCTTTTGAACTGTGATATTGGAGAAGACTCTTTAGAGTCCCTTGGACTGCAAGAAGATCCAACCAGTCCATACTAAAGGAATTCAGTCATGAATATTCATTGGAAGAATGGATGTTTAACCTCCAGTACTCCGGCTACCTGACGGGAAGAACTGACTCATTGGAAAAGACCCTGATGCTGGGAAAGATTGAAGGCGGGAGGAGAAGGGGACAACATCGGATGCTAGATGGCATCACCGCCTCGATGGATGTGAGTTTGGGTGGACTCCGGGAGTAGGTGATGGACAGGGAGGCCTGGCGTGCTGCAGTCCATGGGGTCGCAAAGAGTCGGACACGACTGAGCGACTGAACTGAACTCTTAACCTATAAAAGTGTTTAAAAAAAAAAAAAGACAGGCGCTTCCTTGGTGGTCCAGTGGTTAAGAATCCGCCTTGTGATGGAAGGGAAACGCGTTCGATCCCTGGCCAGGGAAGATCCCCCAGGCCACAGTGCAGCTAAGCCTAGGGCCACAAGTGCTGAGCCCCTGAGTTCCAACCACTGACACCCGAGCACCCCAGAGTCCCTACTCTGCAACAAGAGACACCACCGCAACGAGAAACTTGACGATTAGACCCTGCTCGCTGGAACGAGCAACAAAGACCCATCACAGCCAAAAAACTGCAACCAATTAAAAAAAAAAAAAAAGAGCCATCGTCAACATTGAAGCAGTCTTTCCTTCTCCACATTAGTATCCGCACACTCAAGACGTGGGAGAGGCTTCACGGCGAGCTCCGCCAACACCTTCAACGCTACACCTGAGGACACAGAGAGGTTCAGTGACTTCAACACAAGCCCAAGGCAGGACTCGCCCGGCCAAACAGGCGAAGGCGTGTCCTAAGAGAACACGCCATCTCTCACTTGATCAGACAGTGAAATGACGACCCAAGGTAGAATGTAGGTCAGCAACCACAGAGAAACACAGCTGCAGGAATTTTATCTCTACGACAAGCGAATGCCAGCACAAGTGGCTATGTTTAGCCTGCCTTATGGCCCCAGCATTAACCCACTGGGAAAACCACTGCCTCGAAAAGGCAAGTCCAGCTTTTGAAACTCAAGACATGAGCTACGAATATACGGAATGTATTCAATGTCTCTCCGCGGGACTGCTGGAGAAAAGTCTCTGAACGCGGCCCCCCAAAAAATGTCCCACCTCAACTGACCTCGCAGCAAGGACTGCCCGGCATAAGAAGAGACTAAATGTTAGGCAGCTAACACAACAGGACGCCTGACATTTTCTCACTATGATCTCTTCCAAGTATTAAGAAGCTCTAAGTGTGTTTTTTCCTTGCTTCTGATAAGCACGGTGCGGAACGATTCTCAGGAAAACACACTGGCCCAAGTGTTCAGTTAACTAGCTCAGTCACATCCGACTCTCTGCGACCCCCATGGACTGCAGCACGCCAGCCCTCCCTGTCCATCACCAACTCCCAGACTTTGCTCAAACTCATGTCCACAGAGTCGGAGACACCATCCAACCATCTCATCCTCTGTCGTCCCCTTCTCCTCCCGCCTTTAATCTTTCCCAGCATCAGGGTCTTTTCCACTGGGTCAGTTCTTCGCACGAGGTGGCCAAAGTATTGGAGTTTCAGCCTCAGCATCAGTCCTTCCAATGAACACCCAGGATTGACCTCCTTTAGAATGGACTGGTTGGATCTCCTTGCAGTCCAAGGGACTCTCAAGAGTCTTCTCCAACACCACAGTTCGAAAACATCGATTCTGAGGCATTCAGCTCTCTTTATGGTCCAACTCTCACATCTATACATGACTACTGGGAAAACCATAGCTTTGATTAGATGAATGTTTGTCGACAAAGTAATGTCTCTGCTATTTAATATGCTATCTAGGTTGGTCAGAGCTTTTCTTCCAAGGAACAAGTATCTTCTAATATCATGGCTGCAGTCACCATCTGCAATGGTTTTGGAGCCCAAAAAAATAAAGTCTGCCACTGTTTCCACTGTTTCCCCATCTATTTGCCATGAAGTGATGCCCTGATCTTAGTTTTCTGAACAGTGAGTTTTAAACCAGCTTTTTCATTCTCCTCTTTCACTTTCATCAAGAGGCTCTTCAGTTCCTCTTTGCTTTCAGCCATAAACATGGTGTCACATGAGGTTATTGATATTTCTCCCGCAATCTTTATCCAGCCCGGCATTTAGCGTGATGTACTCTGATGTGAGAGTTAGACTATAAAGAAAGTTGAGCACTGAATAATGGATGCTTTTGAACTGTAATGTTGGAGAAGACTCTTGAGAGTCCCTTGGACTGCAAAGAGATCCAACCAGTCCATCCTAAAGGAAATCAGTCCGGAGTGTTCACTGAAAGGACTGATGCTGAAGCTGAAACTCCAATACTCTGACCACCTTGTTTAAAGAACTGACTCATGTGAAAAGACCCTGATATTGGGGAAGAATGATTGAAGGCGGAAGGAGAAGGGGACGACAGAGGATGAGATGGTTGGATGGCATCACCAACTCGATGGACACGAGTGTGGGTAAACTCCAGGAGTTGGTGATGGACAGGGAGGTCTGGCGTACTGCAGTCCACGGGGTCGCAGAGAGTCGGACACGACTGAGCAACTTCCCTTTCCCTTTTCCCCCTGATTTTCCTGGTCCTGGTTACAGACATTTCAGCATGCAGAAATTCAAACTCCATCATATAGTAAATCTGGGAAACTCACAGAGTATATGTGTATCTATATATAGCCTGTGTCTGTGTGTGTGTACACACGCATATGCCAGCCCTGAAATTTAACTCAAGAGGAGAGAAAAAGACAGGGAAAGCAAGCAGGCAATTGCCGGAGACCACCGGAATAAAGATATAGTATTCTTGTTATTATTGGATGCGTCCCCAGCCACTCCCAACTTCAGAGGAGATTAAGACATAAGCACACCAGCCTCTAAGCATGGTGATAACCCTGTCTGTCAACACAACAAGCCTGAGAAATACATTTGATTTTCCCTCTGTCTCTCTCACCATGAGAAAACTACGGCCAGGGGAGGTCACTGATATGCCCAAAGGCGACATCGGTTCATGGTGAGCTGGCCTCAAACCGGATATCCTTCAGAGCCCTGCCCGGTGACCCCCAGGAGCTCACAAGGCCCCCAAGCCGGGTGTGCCTGGCGCTCCCCTGGGGCTTCCAGAGGAAGGAGCTTCAGGCTGGCTCTGGGGAACCCCAGTGCACACAGGGACCAGACTCTGGGTGCCAGGGGTGACCCCCACCCACTCACTGCAGGTCCCCAGCCCCGCAGCCCCCCAGGCCTTGTCCACTAATCCACTAGTCACAGGAGAGGGGACCCAGCCTGAGTCCCGCAAGTAGGGGGCCCATCCCCCCGCCCTCTGGAGCACCCCCAGTGATGGAGGTCGGCCCCCCCAGTCCAGGTTAACCCACACGGCCCTGGGCCCTGGGAGGGTCTGAAAACAGCAGACAGGTGCTGGGTTTCGCCCTCACCACATCCCCCCCCCCCGCCACGATAAATACCCAAAGTTCCCAGAAGCTGACTGAGAGCAAGACCTGGGCAAATCTGCAGCCACATCAGCAAAACCCAAAGGAAGGAGCCCAGTACAGGTGTGCAAAGCCTCGAGGGCTCTGAAAAGCCTGGGGTTGAAGGCAGAGTGGGGGTTGACCTGGGGGTGAACACATCCCGGCCCCCCAAGCCCCTCCAGCTTCTGTGGTCCCCAAAGGCCATCCAGCTGGCCACCTCCGCCTGTTCCCTTGTCTTCCCTTCCTTCTGCTGCTGCTAAGTCACTTCAGTCGTGTCCGACTCTGTGTGACCCCATAGACGGAAGCCCACCAGGCTCCCCCATCCCTGGGATTCTCCAGGCAAGAACACTGGAGTGGGTTGCCATTTCCTTCTCCATCCCTTCCTTCTAAAGCATCCTAAAACGGCCTGCGAGGACCACAGCACCCGATGCCTACCTTGTCCCGCCATCCCTACTGGCCCCGGACCAAAAGAGGACTCAGGACTCGGCGCCGGGTCCTTCTTTGGGGGTGGCTCTGTACCAAGGAGCGCCGTGGGAGGGGACCCAACATCCGTGGGCCCACCAAGGAGACCACCGTCCCCTCACGCCCGACACATGACCACCGCAGATGTCTCCAGACACTGCCAAACAGTGTAGGGGATGAAAATGCCTGAACTCAGGACAATGAGCTTCCCACGTACAAATGCTGAAGACAGTGTTTCCATATGCAACCATGTCCTCTGCCTTCACCTGCTAAGACTTGTGTTTCTCTTCAACCTGAAAGCCAAAGCTTCATGGCTCCTTTCCACCCTCCAAGAGCTAACCAGACCCGTGGACATGGTACCCAACTTCCAGTCTAAGACGGAAGTAACCTTCCCTCTGTTTCCAAGCATACGTTTGCTCCAAGTAAATTGTTTTCAGTGGCTTCCAGCTCACACCTGCATCCTTCCGTCCCGCAGAGAAATGCCAGGAAATATTTGATGGTGGTGATCGCACACAGGAGAGCTTGCGGGAGGCCATCCCCTCTGCGAGCTTACAACCACCTTGGGTCAAGTTGCTGGGGAGCACATTTGTTACTGCCTGCATTTGTTTTCCCCCCTGAAGTTTTAAACTCGCTTTGTCCTTTTCCCTTTAAAAAAACACATGGACTCCGTCTGCCCCTTCCCACACCCAGCTTTTCTTTTGGTTTGGCTGCTGGTGTGGCCAGGCCCAACTGTTTGTTCCAGCCCCATGGGAAGGATGGATAGGGGGGAGAGGGCCAGCCCCAAGGGGACAACTGGCTTCCAGTTACTTCCTTCAGACTAAAAATAGTTATGGAAAAAAAGAAAAAAAAAAAACAGGTTTATCATCTTTTCAACTTAAGCATGTTTACAAAATGACTTGAGTCTTGCCTCCTGATTGAACGCTATTTTTTTAAGTGTCTCAGTGCCGAAAGAGGAACAGCTTATCACTGCAGGTCATGTACTTTTCTAAAGGAGAAAACAGGAGACACCACACCTGGGGTGGGGGGTGGGGGTCTCGCTTCAGAGGACAGTGCGATCGGGCTGGTCCCCTGGTCCTGGTCAGAACTGGTGATGCTCCTGGACAAGAGCTGGGCAAGGGGGCATCCCCAGGGTTGGGGTGAGGAGCCCTTCTTCCCAATGGGTCACCAAGGGAGGCTGTGAATTCCTGACACTCAGGACCTAGGTAAGATGCTTTCTCTGGGTCTGGCTTCCCCCTGCTGGAACCCGTTTCGCGACTTTGGAAGTGAAATAATCTTGACTATTCCGGGTGTCTCAAAGGCTGAGACAAATGGTACAAAGGGGCCATCTGGGAAGTCACCTCTCTCCCAGAAGCAAAACTGGGTCCCCCCCCTCCGATTTACAAGTAAAATTTCTGATCGGTGGTTATTAAAAAAAAAACGCAAAAGATTATGCAAAGAATGTATAAACTAAGGAATTAAAAATAACATCCTGACGCAGAGACCGGTGTACAAGAAACGGCCACCATTCAGCCACTTGTTAAAAACACGCTGACCATTGTGAAGTGTCATCGGCAGGGAGGATTCCTTGTCAGCCTTCTTGATACAGAAGATTTTGCCCTCGACACGTTAAAACTTAGAACATAAACTTGGCTTGGGGGACAGAAAAGAGGGGCGTTATCAGATACGGTCTCTCCTCTCAAATCAGCTACATGGGACCACACTGTTGGCAACACCTTGAGAGCCCAAGGGATGCTGGCCACAGCACGCCCGGACAGGCAACGTGGGGACTGGCTTTTTTCAGAAGGGGAAACTGAGGAACGCCCTTTTTCCAAAGTTGAATCCTCACGAAGACTCCGGCTTGGAGTCCTGGTTTTCTAATTCAGAAGTGATCCACACCATCTCAATCTTAAAACCGCAGTGGTCAATCTCACTGAAATCAGTTTCCCAGGTGACTTGCTAGCTGAAATGTTTTTTTTTCCTTTAAAGGTCTGCTTTCGCTACCTGATGCAAAGAGCTGACTCACTGGAAAAGACCCTGATGCTGGGAAAGATTGAGGGCAGGAGGAGAAGGGGATGACAGAGGATGGCGTCACCGACTCGATGGACATGGGTCTGGGTGAATTGTGGGAGT
Source organism: Moschus berezovskii (assembly GCF_049115385.1). Lineage (NCBI taxonomy): Eukaryota > Metazoa > Chordata > Mammalia > Artiodactyla > Moschidae > Moschus > Moschus berezovskii. The sequence continues at coordinate 11,118,886 of NC_142489.1, read as the reverse complement.
TGGTGATGGACAGGGAGGCCTGGAGTGCTGCGGTTCATGGGGTCGTAAAGAGTCAGACACGACTGAACTGACCAGTAAACTGTCTAAAACTCTGAGAGCCTCTCCCCTCCTCCCACAAGGAGCAGGCTAACTCTTCACTGTTTTCTTTACAGATCCTTACTTGTAGAATACGTGTGTGTTTAATCACTTCAGTCATGTCCGACTCTTTGCGACCGCATGGACTGTAGCCCACCAGGCTCCTCTGTCCATGGGATTCTCCAGGCAAGAATACTGGAGTGGGTTGCCATTTCCTCCTCCAGGGGATCTTCCCAACTCAGGGATCGAACCTGAGTCTCCTGCATGGCACGTGGATTCTTGACCACTGAGCCACTAAGGAAGCCCAACTACAGAGCACCACTCCCAAATTGGACTTTCTTCAAGTTCTGCACTGTTGCAAAATGGTGAGACCCCCCCCCCCTCCAGTTAAACACATCTATTGAGTATCTGAATTATGGACAGAGTACTGAAACAACACAACTGGGCAGTTTAGTAACAACACCATTATGAAATGAATTTTAATTAACCGGAATCTAAATATGCCCAGGTGGGCAGTGGTTACCACACCAGATAATTAAGCAATGGACAAAACAGTGCTGCCACTGTGATTGACCTTTCATGATTTCTGCTTGAGAAATCTAGGGTTATATAAATAGAGTTCAATGTAAGATTCTGTGTGGGGGAGAAAAAGCGTGTGTCTCTGTAATTGAACAAGTTTGTCTTCAAATGGGAACATTCACCCCATGTCAACACAGTAAGATAAAACACCACCAAGCTTCAGAGCTGGGTTTCCGGAATCAAACAATCTTCCCTCCACCATACACAAGCAAAGTCACTGCCTTCTGCAGCTGAATGGAAATAATAATTGCTGCACACAGGGCGTTAAGTGCCTGTAAAATCCTCAGTGCGTGGCATTCGAGCAACCAAAGGACGATGAATCTATCCGCACCAGAGCAAAAGTGAAAATTTACAGGCGAACTCGACGTTTTCAAAAAAACTTAACACATAATGGTTCCTCCTGTCTGCCCCTGCACTACCCAATGAGTACCGTGATCTCGGGTTCCCGTTTTTATTTTTACACATATAGCAAAGGACACTCAGAAAACTGGCAGGACTTCAAGGTCAATGGCGGAGCAGAATGTCAGGGTGGGCTGTTTCACTAGCTCAGGCCAGATGGGGACAAAGGTTGCTTTTCCAGCAAAAGCAGTTTTACGTGTCCCCACGGAGCTGGACTCAGGGGCTCTACACCCGTCTTTGGCCGCCTACCACTGAAACCTACAAACCTCCCACCCAGGTACATTCAGGAAGTCATCACCGATGACACACTGAGGCTCCTCTGGTTCAAAGGCGGTTGAGTGCAGGCACTTTAACTAAAATACCCCAACTTGCAGGAGGGGCGAGACTCAGGCTCCAGGGGTGAGATTTCAATGATTGGGAAGCAGGGCGGGTGTTGATTATATCTGGAGTGACTAAGCCCTGGAATAAAAAGAGCCAACCTCCTTGCTTCACACAGCACACCAAATAAAAAACACCTTAGAGTCTTCATGGGCTGTTCCACAGGTGTGTGTTAAGGAACTTCACGCAGAATGATCCTCCAGGGGCCATTTTAAAACGTGGGTCAAGGGATGGGACTTCAAACTTTCATTTCCGGATTCGGTACCCAGCTGGGTGGTTTTCCACGGCAGTCTGCAGAACATCCGAGATATCTGAACATCCCTTTAGCGCGAAAAGCGTCTTCAAGTCTCAATGGTTTCCATCATCGACGTCTCCCCCACCCCCACCCGATCGCGTCTTTTCTAGGAATGACTAAACTTTGCAGAAGACCGTCCACCATCTGCTACCCCCCCCCCAGGCCACGGATCAGGCTGGACTTAACCAGAGCCTCCCCAGCCATCAGCACCCCCTCGCCTCCACCCGCCAGGCTGGAGTCCCGCCCCTCGCCTTCCAGGTTATAACCTAGGGGCTCAGGCGGCGCGTCAGGATAGAAAAACCTCCAAGAAGTCAGCTCAAGCCGCACGTGACAAAACCAAGCGAGCCCAAACCGCGGCAGAAGCAATAGAGGAGACGGATTTCTATTTCTTTGGCGGTTCCGCGCTACAACATCGGCGACCAGAGGGAGAAAAAATCAACACCACCACCCACACACCTCGGACTTTTTAACTTCGTGGAATTTGCAGCGGACGCGGAGAAAGGCCAGGCCGTGCCTTAAAACCATCCTGGGCGCGCGGGCCCCTGCCGCGCACGGGCAACGCACGTGAAGTCCCAGCGCCCGGGGCGGGGCGGGGGTCTCTAGAGACCCCCAAGTGTCACAGTCCCCGGCGGCCTCCGGTGGCCCGCGACCCCCCGATGGCGCGCCCCACTCCATTCCGAGCACCGGCCACCCCCACCGCCGTGGGCGAGGTCCCCTCGGGAAGGTGGCGGGGTGGGGGATGGGGAGGAGGAAGCACCGCCTGGCACGCGGATCTCGGGGCACCCTTCCCCCCCAGACCGGGCGCAACAGGTCTACAGCCGCCTACCCCCAAGGGCGCGCTCGGTAGATCGCCCAGGGACGCCCGCTCCCACCCACCCAAGTGGTCCCCACCCTGTTCTCCTCGCCCGGGCCGGGCTGGGAGGGTGGGGGCGCAAGTTGGGGGGACCTCCCCACTTCCTGACAGTTTCCGCGCCGTAGAAACTGAACCGCCGCGGGCCCGCGCCGCCTCGCCCGCCACTCAGTGCGCCCTGCGCGCGCCGCCGCTGCGCGCCCCCCTGGGTCCCGGCCCGCGCCCCCGGGGGGGGCGATGAATGGGACTCCCCGCCCCCATGAGGGGGGAATCCCCGCGGCCGCGCACATTCGCCCGGCCAGCCCCCGGCCCGGCAGACAAAAGCGGCACCGGGGTGGGGGGGGGGACCAACGGAGCGCTCCCCACCCCCACCCCCCTCGCCAAAACTTACCGGTCACCTCCCCCTCCCCAAAACAAAGAAGCCGCCCCTTCCCCCCCGCTCAAGTCTCCGCCCGCCCCCCCCAACCCGCCGGCACCACTTTGGGGGAGCGGCCCCAGCGGGGTATTGTTCAGCCTGCAGGGAGCGCGCGCAGCACCCCAGCCCGAGCCCCCGGGGGACACTTGGGGAAGCCGGGCCCCCCCCTCCATTGCACCCCCGCCCCCCTACCAGAGACGGGGGTCCCCGGGCGGCCGGCCTGACCCCCTCGGAGGGCGGGAATGAGCCGGGCCCGGGCCTCCCCCATACCCCGAGCGAGAGAAGTTTCCGCAGCGCGCCCGGCCCGGGCCGAGCCCCGCGCGCGCACTCACCTCGCCCCGAGCCGCGCAACTTGTGTCCGGCGCCGCCGCTCCGAGCCTGCGCCCCGCCGGCCGCCGCCGCCGCCGAGCCCGGGCCGCGCCGCGGCCGCCGAGGGCCCGGCGCCCGGAGCCGCCCCCGCCCCGCGCCCCCCGCCGCCGCCGAGTCCCCGAGACGCGCGCGCGCTGGAAAGTTTCGGGTGCCGAATGGCGGCGAGGGCGCTGCGGCGGCGGCGGCGGCGGCGGCGGGGCGGGGGCGCGGGCGGCTCCTCGCTGCCGAGCGCGGAGGACGGGGCGGGGAGGGGAGAACGGCGGCGGCGGCGGCGGAGGGCGGGACGCGGGAGGGACCGGCGCGGCCAGTGACCTCCGCTGGGGAGCGGCCGCCGGAACGCCGACCCCGGCCGGGAGGACGGCCCTGGGCGCCGCCCCCAGCCTGCGCCCGCCCCCGCCGCCGCCGCCGGGGGAGGGGAGCCCGGGGCCCCCGATCGCCGCCCCCGGCCCGCGCCCTCCCCCACCGCCCGGGGCTCCTGCGCGCTCCCCCACCCGGGACCCCCCACGGGCCCCCGCCCGCGCCCTCCCCCACCGCTCGGGGCCCCTGCGCGCTCCCCCACCCGCGCGGCCTCCCCATCGCCCTCCCCCACGGCCCCCAACCTGCGCCCGACCCCGCCGCAGGGAAAGGGGACCCCGGGCCCCTGCACCCTCCCCCACCCGCGTCCCTTCCCACCGCCCCCAGCCCGCCCCTCCCCCACCGCCGGGGGAGGGGAGCCCGGGCCCCTGCACCTCCCCGACCAGGGTCCCCTGCACCCTCCCCCAGCGCCGGGGGAAAAGAGCCTGGGTCCCCTCCCCGTCGCCCTCCCCCACGCCCAAAGGGGCCGCGTCCCAGGCCAGCCCCCCTCCCCCACGGAGGATCAGGACACCCCCTACAGACACCCACGGCGCAGGCGGTGAGAGCCCGGGCCCCTCCCCCACAGCCTGGGGTGGGGGAGACCCGCGTCCCAATATAGCCCCTCCCCCACGGAGGGGGACCCTGCGACCCTCCCCCAGCTGCCCCTTCCCCGCCACGCCTGGGGTGGGTGAGGGGAACCCGGGCCTTTTCCCTCCTCTCTGCCAACCTCGTCCCAACCCCGTGGCCTCCATCGGGGAGGTGGGGTGCGCATCGGGAAACTCGGGCCTACCCCCCACCCAGTCCCAAACCCATCATCCAGGAGGGGACAGGCCACCCCCGTGGCCTCCGGGGTGGGGAGGGGAGGGAGACGGGGGCCGCTGCTGTGTTACCCTCCCCCATCTCAAAAATGAACTCCCCCCTCCCCGAACCTGCCTGAGGGTGCCAGCCCCCTCCACGTCGCCGGCCGAGAGGACATTCCCCCCGCCCCCGCGGCCCCTTTCCCTTCCCCCCAAAAGTGGGGGCTCCAGGGGAGCCTCCGCCTTTGTAAAAGTCCCTAGCAGGGAAAGCGCTTGGGGAAAAAGAAACTCAAGACACACTGGGGTGGGCGCCAGGAGCTGGGGTGTGGGGGCTCCAGGCGGGGGTTGGGGGGGCAGTGGTGGTGGAACCGGGGCCTTCTCACCCGTCCCCACCCCCACCTCCTGCCGCCGGCTGCGGAACCTGGGACATTTGCAAAGCTGTGTGCAGTTGCAATCGCTGACTCGGCCCAGCCCTGGTGAGCCTAAGGCCCCAGGTTGCTTTCTGCCCCTCCGGGTTGGTGACAACTGCCCTCCACGCGTGACCTGAATTCGCTGAAACACACACGCGCGCGCTGCACACGCACCCCGGCACCTTGGATGTCTGCTTTGCCGAATATTTTCAAGGAAGCCGGCCCCTCCCTTTGGTGCCTAACGAGGTTTTTTTGTTGTTGTTGCTTTTTTGGGGTGTTTTTTTTTTTTTTCCCTAAAGAGCCCAGGACACTCAGCATTTTGCACTGTAACCTCGCTTGCTCCTTTCTGGGACACTGGGCCGTTTGTTGTTCCTGACCGTGTGGGGAGGGAAGGCGAGGTGACTTTTTTTTTTTTAAGGGGCTGATCCTCCATTCCAAAAGGCGGCCTCAAAATGACGTTGCCGAATATTGCTGTAAAACGTCAATGATTTCAAACGACGGTGACTGCACCATTATTCGAGCACAGCAATAAAAAAAAAAAAAAGACACTTACACGGTCTCCATAGTTGTGAATCAGCAGAATAGATTTTGCCCTTTTCCACCGGTTGCCATTCAAGCCTCTACCCATCCACCACCACACACACACACACACACACACACACACACACACACACACACACACACACACACACACACACACACACACACACACACACACACACACACACACACACACACACACACACACACACACACACACACACACACACACACACACACACACACACACACAGAGATACACACACAAAAGGACGTGGCGGGGCCTTGCCTCCAACCTGCCCGGCCTGGCTCCCGGGCTTCTAGGGCTTGTGAGGACTGAGGGTGAAGTCTTTTCATGCAATCGGAAAAAAAGAAAAAAACCAAGGCTATGCAACAGAAAACCCGGGCAGGCAAGCGCGCCTGATGCAACTCTGCCCGGGTTACACGTGCTTCCCTTCCCCCCACCGCCCGCTGGTGGGAGCGCTGCGTTTTTTTCCGCCTGTAGGGTCACATTGCGGTTGATTGATTTCTCCTTTCGCCTTGCTCAGTCATTCAGATTTGGAAAGTAAATAACAAGTTGACATCATTACCGCGCTCGGCTCTACGGGGACTTCGGCCCTCGGCTACCGCACACTCTCGAGTAGCCGCGCAGCCAAACCTGGCCCTCTCTGGCTTACCATCGCTAGCTGCTCGTCTGGAGCTGCTTGGAAATTCCGAACCGAACGGGACGAGGAGAAAGGCTTCTTTTGCATGTTTTGATGGCTTGGCAGATGCCAGTCATTTTTAAAGTATGGAAAAGTGGTGGAAATCCTCGCTCCCTCCTACGCCCCAGCGTGGCCGGTTTTTGCAGCTGGTCTGGCTCAGCTGGTAAAGAATCCGCTTGCAATGCGGGAGACCTGGGTTCGATCCCAGGGTTGGGAAGGTCCCCTGGAAAAAGGGGAAGGCTACCCACTCCAGTATTCTGGCCTGGAGAATTCCATGGACTGTATAGTCCATGGGGTCGCCAACAATCGGACAGGACTGAGCGACTTTCATTTTATTGTAACAGTGCAAGGGAGCTTGGGAGGCATCTTTCCTGTTTGATCGGCTCCCAACAATCCCAGGGGTCTTCTTACAAGTAAAAACTGGAGCACCTTTATCAGAGAGTCCTAGGAGCCCCGAGGGACTTTGTTAAGACCTCAGATAGGAAAGGCGACCCCCTGTGTTTACCATAATAACACTGAAATCCCACTGTCTGAATGCTAGGTGGGTGGTAGGTAGGTGGGAGATTAGACTTTTATATTTAATCTGGCTTTCAGATTTTTCAAATGGTGGAAGAAAAAAAAAGCACATTAAAGTCGAACAGGAAAGGAATTAGTGCATTCTGATAAGGGTATAAAGGCTACTGTGGAGACCTCAGCAGCAATGATTTCCAGTTATCCACTGCATAATATCTGTACTCCAGTTATTTTTGGTTGTTGATGGAAAGAACTGTAATACAAGAATCTGCTTGCAACAAATGCTATCAATATTCCCCCTAAATAGCAACCAAATTTGTAATAAAAGGGCAGCCGGAACCCGCACAAATACAGTCACTTAATTTTTGACAAAAGAGCGAAAGTATTTCAGTGGAGAAAGAGTATCATTTTCCACACATGGGGCTGGAACAAGGGACATCCACTTACAAAACAAACAAAACTATTAATCTAGCCCAAACCTTAGGCTTTTCACAGAAACTAACTTAAAATGGATCACTGGCCTAAACGCAAAAGGCAAAAACCCACAAAACTCCTAGAAGAAAACATAGGAGAAAAGTCCAGATGGCTTTGGGCTCAGCCATGAGTTTTCAGATGAAATATCAATAACGTGATCCCTGTAAAAAAAAAAAAATGATGATGAATTGGACTAGGCTTCCCTGGTAGCTCAGACGGTAAAGCGTCTGACTACAATGCAGGAGACCCGGGTTCGATCCCTGGGTAGGGAAGATCCCCTGGCGAAGGAAATGGCAAACCCACTCCAGGACTCTTGCCTGGAAAATTCCATGGACTTAGTAGCCTGGTAGGCACCAGTCCATGGGGTCACAAAGAGTCGGACACGACTGAGCGACTTCACTTTTCACTAATAAAATTGAAAACTTAACGTTCTACAAAGGAGACTGTTAAGAGAATGAAAACACAAGCTTACAGACTGGGAGATCATATTTGCAAAAAAATCCATATCTGATAAAAGACTGAACCCAAAATAGGCAAAAAAAAAAAAAAGTCTCAAAACTGGACACTAAGACAAAACCCAAAATAAAAATGGGCGAAAGGTCTGGAAACAAAATCTCCCCAAAGAGATAAGACAGATGTCAAGCAAGCACATGAAAAGATGCGGAATATTACATATCACAGGGAAGTATCACATTGAGACAATGTACAGAGAACTCCCTGGCGGGCCAGTGGTTAGGGACCCGGTACTTTGAATTCATAGGCCCCGGGTTCTGTTCCAGGTCTGGGGACCAAGAGAATGCAAGCAGGGCAAAAAAAGAAAAGGAAAAAATCAAATGCTAACAGGATGCAGACGAACAGGAACTCTGAATGCCCTGCTGGTGGGAATGTGAAACTTCGGAAGGCAGTTGGTCAGTTTCTTATAAAGCAGAAACATACAGCTACGCTCCCGGGTTTTCAACCCAGCTAAGTTGAAAACGTGTGTCTGCAGAAAAACCCGCACAGCGATGTCTAGCAGCCTTATTCACCCAACGCCGAAGGCAGCCTCGATGTTTGTTGGTAGGTGGACAGATAAGCAAATTGGGACACATCCATATGGTAGAATATTATTCTGCAATGAGAAGAAATGAGATAGCCAACCATGGAAAGACATGGAGGAACTTTAAATGTATATCAAGGAGTGTAAGAAGCCAATCTGAAAAGTCTACATCCTGTATGATTCCGAGTCTGACATTCTCAGTTCAGTTCAGTTCAGCCGCTCAGTCGTGCCCGACTCTCTGCAACCCCATGGACTACAGCACTCAAGGCCTCCCTGTCCATCACCAACTCTCAGAGCTTGCTCAAATTCACGTCCATTGAGTTGGTGATGCCATCCAGCCATCTCATCCTCTGTCGTCCCCTTCTCCTCGTGCCCTCAATCTTTCCCAGCATCAGGGTCTTTTCCAATGTGTCCGTTCTTCACATCAGGTGACCAAAGGATTGGAGTTTCAGCTTCAACATCAGTCTTCCAATGAATATTCAGGACTGATTTCCTTTAGGATGGGCTAGGTGGATCTCCTTGCAGTCCAGGGAACTCTCAAGAGTCTTCTCCAACACCACAGTTCAAAAGCATCAATTCTTCAGTGCTCAGTTTTCTTTATAGTTCAACTCTCACATCCATACATGACTACTGGAAAAACCACAGCCTTGACTAGACGGACCTTTGTCAGCAAAGTAACATCTCTGCTTTTTAATATGCTGTCTGGGTTGGTCGTAACTTCTCTTCCAAGGAGTAAGCCATCTATGACGTTCTAGAAAATGCCAAACTGGAAAGGTCAGTGGTTGCCTGGGGGCTCTGAGGATGAGAAATTAGGGCTGAACATGGGGCTCCCAAGGGACTTTTCGGGGCAGTGAACCCATTTTGTATGAAACTATTTGTCCAAACAGGTAGACCTGGCCAGCACCAAAAGTGACCTCGAATATAAACTGTGGATTTTATCGATATTGATCTGATAAAGAGGGGTAACAAATGTACCACTCTCACACAAAAGATGTTCACACTGGAAATGCCGTGTAGGAGGTGGGAAAATGGAACTCTCTGTACTGTATGCTAAATTGTTCTGTACATCTAAAACGGTTCTTTAAAAAACAGTCTATTAATATTTTTTTTTAAAAAAGAGACAGTAGGAAGAGGCATTAAGCTTCTCTCGAGAATTACTGCCTAGTTTTCATTGAATCCAATATCTAATTTCACTGAGGCCCATTTGATTTTTTAGTTCCTCAGATGTAGGCCAATAAAGTGAAAGTAAAGTCGCTCAGTCATGTCTGACTCCTTGCGACCCCGTGGACTGCAGCCCACCAGGCTCCTCCGTCCATGGAATTTTCCAGGCAAGAGTCCTGGAGTGGGTTTGCCATTTCCTTCTCCAGGGGATCTTCCCTACCCAGGAATCGAACCCAGGTCTCCCGCATTTTCAGGCAGGCACCATACCATCGGAGCCACCTGAGAAGCCCACATAGGCCAGGTATTTGCTTGCAAATCTCAGAAAGGACCGAGACTCCAGGATTGCTGTGCTCCATGCCTCGGTGATGGTCGCAGAGGCTATCTCACTTTTGAGGAAGCATCTACCTACCATAAACTTCCCTTACGAAACGAATAAGGGGTGAGTCCTCGCCAACCTCACTTACAAACCTCTGGCCAATGTTTGCTTTAGGATTATTATTGTTGTTTACTCGCTAAATCGCATCTGACTCTTGCGATCCCGTGGACCATGTAGCCCGCCAGGCTCCTCTGTCCAGGGGGATTCTCCAGGCAAGAATACTGCAGTGGGTTGCCATGCCCTCCTCCAGGGGATCTTCCCGACCCAGGAATCGAACCCTGGTCTCCCACATTGCAGGAGGATTCTTTACAGCTGAGCTACCAGGGAAACCCATTTGCTATGGGCGCTTGCTTCTAATTTTCCTTAGGGAGACCGGAATGGAAACTATAAAACGGGCTGGTTATACAACAAGGCTGAGCGTGAACATCCTTGGAGAAGTAAACAGGGGTGAGGACAGAGAGAGAGGTCCATCGTCTGACACAGAGGCCTGGACATAGGTGATACCCTTTCTTCTCCTCTTGAGCTGGAGAGACATCAGATCTCTCTCTTTTTTATTTTTTAGAAAAGTGAAAGTCGCTCAGTCGTGTCCCACTCTTTGCAACCCCATGGACTGTATAGTAGTCCATGGAATTCTCCAGGCCAGAACACTGGAGTGGGTAGCCATTCCAAGGGATCTTCCCAACCCAGGGATCGAATCCAGGTCTCCCGTGTTGCAGGCGTGGAGTCTTTCCCAGCTGGGCCAACAGCATGTTTTTTATTTATTTATTTTTGCTTGCATCGGGTCATGGATGCATCACACAGGATTTTCACTGTGGTGTTTAACAGTAAATAAAGACAGCCCAACAATAAAGTGGGCTTCATTGCTGTGAGGTATGCAGGATCTTAGTTCCCGACCAGGGATCTAACCCACGTGCCCTTGCACCTGAAGGTGGATTCTTAACCACCAGACCACCAGGAAAGTCCCTCATCTGTCCTTCGAGGTGGGGTGAATTGTGTCTCCCCACTCAGACTCCTACGTTCAAGTCCTAAGCCCTAATACCTTCTGCTCAGTTCGGTTGCTCAGTTTTCTCTGACTCTTAGCGACCCCATGGACTACAGCATGCAGAAACACAACTGCTTTTGGAAAGCCAGCTTATAAAGTAATCAATAAATCATAGGCAGTCATTACGGTGACCTTCCTTATCCCATCTGACTGGTGTCCTTCTAAGAAAAGGCTGTTAGGACACCCACCTGCAAGAATAGACCTATTCGGACACAAACACACACCAAGGGATGACCGTGTAAAGACACAGCAAGAAGGGAGGTCTTTGGAGAACTCCACCCTGCCAACATCCTGACCCAGACTTCCAGCCTCCAAGACGGTGAGAAAATACATTTTTTTTTTTTTTTAAACTTTCCCCACACTGCGGATGGGATCTTAGTTTCCCCATCAGGGATCGAACCAGTTTACCCTTGCCCCCTGCATTGGTAGTGCAGAGTCTTAAGGACTGGACCACCAGGGTAGCCCCTGTAAATTTCTCTTCCTTGAACCACGCAGTCTGCGGTGCTTTGTTATGGCGCTGCCCGCAGGGTAATTCATGTGAGTCATGGCTGTTTCCTTCTATTTGGAACGTCACCTTCAGTTAGCATCCTGCGAATACGGCAAACACCTTGCACTTGGCATGGGGGAGCTGGTACCACAGTATCGAATACGATCCTCCCGATAATACTGGAGGGCAGGGATTTTTTTATCTCCAGGGTTCAGAGGGAAAGATTGGACCCACGGTCGCTCAGCTGGTAAAGAATCCACCTGCAACGTAACAGACCCCAGTTCGATTCCTGGGTCAGGAGGATCCCCCGGAGAAGGGATAGGCTACCCACTCCTGTATTCTGGCCTGGAGAGTTCCATAGACAGGGGAGCCTGGCAGGTTACAGTCCGTGGGGTTGCAACATTCAAAATTCCAAGAAGTTAAAGGGTTGAGGAAGGGGTCTTGTAACCATTTCCATGCCCCAGACCTTCTCTGGCAATTTAGTGATTATATTGATTCCAAATGCATACATACATAATACATATAAGATGACAAAGAAACTCAAGTCTGTTAAGATGCAGTTAAATTTTTTTTCAGGCCTTCCGATGTCATGATACATGCCCTTGTTTCTCAGTCCTTCCAATCATAAGCTCTCGAGGTGGGACTAATAACTTCCATCATTTCAAAGCAGTGGTACATGTAAACAAAATGGGATTCATCTGTAACCTGCTCTGAAAATACATCAGACTTCTGTTGGTGACAGCTTGGTGGCAAATGAAAGGTACCGATATCTGTCATCTCCGCTATAGTCACAGTTTTCGGAAATGCTGGATTTGGGATCGCTGCAGGGGTTCTTCCCACCCAAGTTCATGGACTCCCTTTAATCTGTCTACCGAGGGAGAAAGTGCAATAGTTCCCCATCACATTTAGTGGGACTCATTCATGTCACCAGCATGGAATACCCTCCCACGGTTCATGGGCCAGGACCGTAGATTGAGGTGCTTTTAAGGGGGAGCCAAAAACTTAACTCATCAACATAATCCATATTTTTAAACGCTGAATTAACACCAAAAAGTTTCCTCCATGATTAAAAAATATCAAAAGGTGTTATAAAGCACAGGTTCTGGGGAAACTGTAATGAACAAGACAGCCCCCCAACCCCGCCACACCACCCACCACAACTAGAGCAAAGCCCATGAAGCAATGGAGACCCAGCACAGCCAAAACTAAATAATATTTATAAGATTGGGGGGGAAAAAAATCTAAAGAACAGTGATGGTTTGTGACATGGAAATTAGGTCACACTTGGATTTCAGTGTCCATCAGTAAAGCTTTATTGCAACACACGCGCGTCCGTTCCTTTTCAGCTCACAGCGCTATAAAAGCAGAGGTCAGTGACCCAGTGAAGCGTGAATAATACTGACTACTTGGCCCAGAAACCCAAGTTAGGCGATCGAAGGACTCAGTCCATCCTAAAGGAAATCATCCTAAAGGACCAGTCCATCCTAAAAGAAATCAGTCCTGAATATTCGCTGGAAGGACTGATGCTGAAGCTGAAGCTCCAATTCTTTGGCCACCTGATGCGAAAAACTGACTCATTGGAAAAGACCCCGATGCTGGGAAAGATTGAAGGTGGGAGGAGAAGGAGACGACAGAGGATGAGATGGTTGGATGGCATCACCGAATCAATGGACATGAGTCTGAGTAGACTCTGGGAGTTGGTGATGCACAGGGAAACCTGGCGTGCTGCGGTCCACGGGGTCGCCAAGAGTCGGACACGACAGAGCGACTGAACTGAACTGAAGGACTCAGGGTTCTTCATGTAACTTGCCGACCTCTTCCTAGGAAATTCTTTTCTGTTTTTATAATTTGTTTTCAAAAAGTTTTCAGAGGGACTTTCCTGGCGATTCAGTGGTTGAGAATCCGCCTTTTTGGGTTCGATCCTCAGTGAGGAAACTAAGATCCTACGTGGCACAGGGAAGCTAAGCCAGTGCCCCACAATGAGAGAAGCCACCACGATGAAAAGCCCGCCTGTGGAATCTAGAGCGAGGCCTCCACGCTTCACCACTAGTGAGCTCACAGGCTGCAAGCCAGACTCGGCCCAGAGAAAATAACTACAAAGAAAACACTTTCCATAAAATGTTGTATGAGGGAACCCTCTTTTTTTCTCATATTGAATAAAAGGCAGAAGGAACACGATGGCGGAAAAGCAGCAGTGTGTCTTCAGGAACCCAGCCCATCCTGTTTTCAGGGATGGGTCCTAAAAAGGCGCAGAGACGCCTGGGGAGAGCCACCCGCTCGGAGAGGGTGGAGGCCATTGGAAGGACTTGGGGAAATCAAACTTCTCTTGACAGGAACAGACGCAGGTGGGCAGAGGAAGAACCAAGGCTTTTCCTAGCTGTGAAAGTGTTGTGATGGTTTCCTAAACAGTTTTCAAAGATGACCTCATCTGTTGCCATAGCAACCTATGACGTTGCTGGGGAGATACAGTAGGGATCGTATCTGTTTCACAGGGAAGGAAAGCTCAGTCTCACAGAGGTTAAGGGCTGTATCAGTTTCCTTTTGTCGCTACAACCAATTACCGCACACTTAGTGGCGTAAATAAAAAAATATACATAGATAAAACTGATTATCTGGACTTCCCTGGTGATCAGGGGTTAGGAATCCTCCTGCCAATTCAGGGGGGAAGAGTGGATTCGCGATCCCTGATCTGGGAAAATTCCACGTGCCGCGGGGGCAGCTAGGCCCATGGGCCAGAAGTACAGAGCCCAAGTCCCACAGCCAGAGAAGCCGGCACAGTGAGAGATCTGCACGTCGCATCTAGAGAGTAAGCCCCCCACTCATCACAGCTAGAGAGAAGAGCAATGAAGCCCCAGTGTGGCCAAAAATAAATTAATAATAAGCCAAACTTGTTATCTGACCCTTTTGGAGGCCACAGGTCCCCTGTGGGTCTCACTGGGCTAATTGACATTGAGTTGCTGGCAGGCTGGTTCTTTCAGATTCCAGGCAAGAATCGGGCTGCTTCTGCCTTTTCCAGTGTCTCGATCCCAAAGGCTTTGACAGGCGACCTCGCTTTGGTTGTGTCCTTTTCCCAATGCACAACCCCCCTGCTGCCCGATCCTGGAGATTCGATTAGCCCAAACTGTATAATCCGCGATAAATTTTCCATCGCAAAGTTCTAAATTGAGCCGCGTCTGCAAAGTCCCCTTTTGCCAGAGAAGGTGGCCGCGACATACAGGTTTCAGGACGTTCAAGGGTAGACCTGTTTCATCGTGTGTTATCCGTCGCTCAGTCATGTGCGAGTCTTTGCGACCCCCGTGGACTGTAGCCCCGCCAGGCTGCTCTGTCCATGGGATGCTCCAGGCAGGAGTACTGGAGTGGGTTGCCACGCCCTCCTCCAGGGCATCTTCCCGACCCAGGGACGGAACCGGTCTTCCGCATTGCAGGCAGATTCTTTACCATCTGAATCACCAGGGAAGCCCCAATGTTCATATTCTGCTTTCCAAAGTGGCCCATCTACTGTAGTTCCAAATCCTACGGCCCTGCCAAACACAAACCACGTTGCCTCCGGATCAGCGAACAATTTCCAAGCCCACCCACCCAGCAACAGGCAGAACGAACGGCAACCAAGGAGCTGCCTGGGTTTACTCAGAGTACAGGGCTGTTACAGTTACAAAATAACAGCAGACGGTAAGTGTCAAAAGGCCGTTCCTCTTCCCTCTCTATTTTGGTAACCGTGTTTCATTATAAGACATAATGTGTTTGTTTTTTTGCCTCCATTTGTTTCCACTTCTGCATTTAGTGTTCAAGAGTCACCGTGGAGAAGGAGCCTAGGAGAGAAGATTTTATAAATAGTCGCTGCACAGAAATCATCTCCCACATAGTCAAGCTCAACACTACGTTGACAAAGAACATTCAGCAGCTGCAAGAAAAGCGAAGCACAGGTGAAACGACATGGAGGTGGAATATTTGCATTTTTTTTTTTTTCCCTCCACTGCCTTTGTCAGAAGGCCTTTCTGATGTTTTTATGAAATGAACAGCCACCTGAGAAGATCACATGGGCACACACAACCCAGCCGTGGCCTCCTACTTAGTCACCTAGGAGAGTGAAAGTGTAGGTTCACACAGAAGGCTGTACCCTTGAAGGTCGGCTCATAGATGCCCAATGCTGGAAACCACCCAGATGTCCTTCAGCAAGGGAAGGGACATGCACATTGTCGCTCTGTGTGCGTCTGCTAAGTCGCTTCCGTCGTGTCTGACTCTTTGCAACCCTCTGGACTCTAGCCCACCAGGCTCCTCTGTCCTCGGGATTTTGCAGACAAGACTACTGGAGTGGGTTGCCATTCCCTTCTCCAGGGGGATCTTCCCAACCCCGTGACTGAACCCAGGTCTCCCACATTGCAGGCAGATTCTTTACCGTCTGAGGCACCAGGGAAGCTTATGAATTATATCTCAGTAAACAATGAAAACAGTGACAGATTTTATTTTCTTGGGCTCCAAAATCACTGCTGATTGCAGTCATGAAATTAAAAAGACACTTGTTCCTTGGAAGAAAAGTTATGACCAACCTAGACAGCATATTAAAAAGCAGAGACATTACTTTGCCGACAAAGGTCCATCTAGTCAAAGCTATAGTTTCTCCAGTAGTCATGTATGAATGTGAGAGTTGGACCATAAAGAAGGCTGAGCGCCAAAGAATGGATGCTTTTGAACTGTGGTGTTGGAGAAGACTCTTGAGAGTCCCTTGGACTTCAAGGAGGTTCAACCAGTCCATCTTAAAGGAACTCAGTCCTGAATATTCATTGGAAGGACTGATGCTGAAGCTGAAACTCCAATCCTTTGGCCACCTGATGGGAAGAACTGACTCACTGGAAAAGACCCTGATGCTGGGAAAGACTGAAGGCGGGAGGAGAAGGGGATGACAGAGGATGAGATGGTTGGATGGCATCACTGGCTCGATGGACATGAGTTTGAGCAAGCTCCGGGAGTTGGTGATGGACAGGGAGGCCAGGTGTGCTACAGTCCATGGGGTCCCAAAGAGTCTGCCACGACTGAGTAACTGAATTGAACTGAAACTTGACTTCATAAAAACAGAAAACTCAGCAAATTCAGGAAAGCACCATAAAACTCAAAGGAATTGGAACACAGGGCTTCTCCCTAGTACATGTGTGAGAAACTCTTTCCATTTTTTTGTCATGGTCACTTGACGGAAGCCATTTACTGAGGTCAGATATCTGTCACCTACAGTTCTTAAAATGTCCCTAAGGGAGGGAGGAAGGGAAAGAACATTTCAATGTATTTTTGAGATAACCATTAGAATCAGTCACATATCTGGAAATGACTGCTTCGGGTAAGACTCTCCCCAGCCACGGAAGCCCATGGCCACACACTGCCATCCGGTCACTCGAATGTGGAGCTGACCCTCAGCAGTCAGCGGGTTTCCAAGGCACAGCCTGAACAGTGGCTAAAAGCATGAGAAAGATTTGAGATGATTTCTGGGGCAGGGAAACTAGAAATAAGATCCAAAAGGGGGGGGGGGGTAGTTTGCCTTTGCATAGATCCCCTTGGATGACGAAAATAACTTTTTCAAGTGACTAGATAATTCCAAAGAGGTTTGAAGTTTTAAATGCTACAGTTCTTCCCAGAACGGCAGAATTTGAAGATGGAAAGGTTTCTCACAACGAGCTAAGAATACCAAATGGTGGCTGCATCTCCCGTAGCTTTCTGTATTCTTCAGGAAAGAGGAGGAAGATTCCAGCTACTAAGTAAATGATTGTAAATAAGTGATCACAGCTGCTAAAGACATGATTCCTAGTTTAAGTGTGATTCTTGTTTAGGATATACTGATGTCTGCTGAGGCTTCCCAGGTGACTCAGTGGTAAAGAATCTACCTGCCAATTCAGGAGATGCAGGAGACCCAGGTTTGATCCCTGGGTTGGGAAGATTCCCCTGGAGAAGGAAATGGCAACCCACTCCAGTCTTCTTGCCTAGAAATCCCATGGACAGAGGAGCCTGGTGGGCGTCAGCCCACGGGGTCGCAAGGAGTCAGACAGTTCCAGCACACACACATGCCATGTCTGTTTAAACATTATAAGCAAAGGAATGGCAGGAAAAGTTTGAGCATCTCCCAAATCCCACAATCCCAGTCTAATCATGAGAAAAACGGGACACAAACTCAAACTGAACGACAGTCTATAAAATACCTGCCTAACATTGCTCAAAACTGGCAAGGTCATCAAAAACAAGGAAGGATGGAGACCTTGTCCCAGCCCTGAGGCACCCAAGCAGATGCCTGAACTCTGTTCCTGGGCAGAAAAGAGTCTCAGCGGAAGAACTGGGGAAATCCACAAACAGTCTGGAGTCTGGTTCATAGCAATGAGTGCAGGTCAGTTTGTTTGCTGTGACAAAGCCAGTCCATATGTAGGGGGGAAACAGGTGAGGGAGAGATGAGGGTCTCAGTCACAGTGCCTCTGTGACTATTCTAAAATATCAGAAGCTTGCTTAAGCAACTCAGGATGGTCTATTTCAGCGGAGACAACTATTTTGAAAATATAAAGCACTTGAGCTTGTACAGGCAGACACAATCCCATTGTGAAGAAACTGAAAGTGGCCTCTGGAGAGGAGACAAGAAAACAAATTTTATATAAAAATGTGAAGCCATACGGACAATAGGGGACACACAGGCCCGTAGTCGTGTTGTGTGTTAGTCACACAACCGGGGCCAACTCTGTGCGACCACAGGGACTGCAGCCCGCCAGGCTCCTCTGTCCCTGGGGATTCTCCAGGCAAGCATACTGGAGCGGGTTGCTGTGTTCTCCTCCAGGGGATCTTCCTGACCCAGGGCTAGAACCCACTTCTTGTGTCTTTAAAGACAAACGAAAATTAGTAAGAGGCGGGATGCTCTGTGTTTTTTTCACTTTCCCCACACCTACGTGGTTCCAGCCCCCTCCCCACCCTCACCCCAGCCCGACCTGGTTCCTAAATACTTTCAGCTCGCCCCTCCCCCCCTCCCCCCAACCCCCACTCCCACGTCCCATACATTTCCTTGGCAACCCGGGACCCTCAGCTCTCTCTGCTGGGATGAGGGACCCCTCCCCCGCCTCCATCAAGTTCTCTCTCTCTCGAGCCAACATGTCGATGTTTATGTTTTTGTTGGGTTTTCCCCAACTGGAATAAGAGCTCCGTGGAGGAGCAGAAGGTTAGGACAGACAGATAAGAAGGGGAGGCAGGTGTCAGGGTCTTTTGATGTGTTAACCTCACGCATCTTCACACAGTTGGCGGTGATTCAATCAGACACCCTGTCTATTTCCTAGGGCAGAACAGCTGTAACAAAGTACCGTATACCACAGGGGCTTAAAACCATACAAGTTTACTTTCTTTTTTTTCCTGGAGGCCAGAAGTGCAAACTCAAGGTACTGGGAGGAACAGGTTGCCATGGAAGGCTCTAGTGGGGGAAAAAAAATGCTTTTTTTTCAGTCTGTTCCAGCTATTGGAATCCTTACTCTTCCCTTGGCTTAGAGCTGTATCATGTCCAATCTCTGCCTGCTTCTTCACGTGGCTGTGTGTGTGTCTAAACCTCCCTCTCAGGGGCTTTCCTGGCAGTGAAGACTCCGTGGTTCCAGTGCAGGGGTTGTGGGTTCGATCCCTGATTGGGGAACTAAGGTCCCCCATGCCGTGTGGCACAGCCAAAAAAATTAAAAATAAATAAACAAACCTCCTTCTCCTTTCTCTTCGAAGAACAGTAGTCACTGGATTTAGGACTACCCTAATTCAGTATGAAACTGAAAGTTGCTTAGTCGTGTCCGACTCTTTGTGGCCCCATGGACTGGCACCCCGCCAGGCTCCTCTGTCCATGGGATTCTCCAGGCAAGAATATTGGAGCGAGCAGCCATTTCCTTCTCCAGGGGATCTTCCCGACCCAGGGATCAAACCCGAGTCTCCTGTGGCTCTTGCATTGCAGGTGGATTCTTTACTGCTGAGCCCCTGAGAGACGCCCACAGAGACCCTACCTATTTCCAAATAAGATCACTTTCACGGATATCAGAAGTTGGGATTTCAACATATCTTTTTTGGGTGAGACACCATTTAACTTAACACTCATATTAAATATTCATTGGAAGGACTGATGCTGAAGCTCCAATACTCTGGCCACCTGATGTGAAGAGCTGACTCACTGGAAAAGACCCTGATGCTGGGGAAGGTTGAAGGCTGGAGGAAAAGGGGACGACAGAGGATGAGATGGTTGGATGGCATCACAGACTCGATGGACGTGAGTTTGAGCAAGCTCTGGGGGAGAGTGAAGGACAGGGAAGCCTGGGGTGCTGCAGTGCATAGGGTTGCCAAGAGTTGCACAGGACTTTGCGACTGGACCACCGCAACAGCAAATTCCAAGTGTTGCTGTGGAGGTATTTTGTAAACGTGATCAGAGTCCATAATCAGTTGACTTTAAACTAGGGAGACTGTCTCAGATAATCTGGGTGGGTCCCATGCAGTCAGGAAAAAGGCCTGCTGGGCCTGGCTGAGGTTTCCATGAAAAAGAGGACATTTCTTTTGGGGATAACAGTTTCAGTCAGTTCCCAAGAATATTCTGACCTGACCTTCCTAACTGCATGCCCTATCAATTTCAGACTTGCGTAGGCTGCTCCCACAATGGCACAAACCAATCTTCCCAACAACAAATGGCTTCCCTGGTGGCTCAGATGGTAAAGAATGTGCCTGAAGTGCAGGAGACTCAGGTTTGATCCCTGGGTTGGGAAGAGCCCCTGGAGAAGGGCATAGCAACCCACTCCAGTATTCTTGCCTGGAGAATTTCTTGGACAGAGAAGCCTGGCAGGCTGCAGTCCCTGGGGTCGCAAAACGTTGGACACGACTGAACAACTGACACTTTTTCACTTGACACTGGTTCTGTTTGAACCAAAACTATTACATTGAGATTGAAGAATTGCCTTGAATTTATCAGTTTATACACATAGAATCCCAAAGCAGAATATCTTACGTGCAGTGGTAAATTGCCTGAAAATGCTTATGATATGCCTTGACTATAACCCAGAATATTGTGGTTAAAAACACTAAGTCGTTTATAAAGAGAGATAGAAATAAGTCATCTTTAGTGCTTAAAAAAAAAAAATGAAAGTGGTAGGGAAATGCATTTTTCAAATTCTGTAAGTTATATTTCCGAGCCACTGGGTTCCAATGACATATGGCCTTGTGTCTTAAAAATCAAATGATCATCTTGGTTCTGCTTCAACAGTGTTTCAAGTTTTTCCTCCAGCAGCCCCAGGATACGAATGATCATAGAGACTGGCTGGCAATGGTGGCCAGGAAACAGAGCTTTTCTGAAGAAGAAAGCCAACGGGCACCCAAGAGTTAGGAACGGAGGAGGGAGGTGAGGGAGGGATGTCAGCCAGTCTGAGCGTGTGGGAAGGCCAGACCGAGAGAAATCACTCGCTGTGTGATTCCAGTTACGTGCTATATTAATTTGCTTCTCCCGCTGCAGCTGTTGAGTCCCTCCGTCGTGTCTGACTCTTTTGCGACCCCCACGGACTGTAGCCCGCCAGGCTCCTCGGTCCATGGGATTTCCCCAGACAAGAATACTGGAGTGGGTTGCCGTTTCCTCTTCTAGGGGATCTTCCAGACCCAGGGATCAAACCCGTGCCTCCTATGTCTCCTGCATCGCAGGCAGATTCTTTACCAGCTAGGCACCCGGAATTGGCCAAGTGAAGTGAAGTGAAAGTCGCTCAGTCGTGTCTGACTCTGCGACCCCATGGACTATACAGTCCATGGAATTCTGCAGGCCAAACTGCTGGAATGGGTAGCCTTTCCCTTCTCCAGGAATTTTCCCAATGCAGGGATCGAACCCAGGTCTTCGGCATTGCAGGCGGATTCTTTACCAGCTGAGCCACCAGGGAAGCCCAAGAATACTGGAGTGGGTAGCGTATCCTTTCTCCAGTGGATCTTCCCGACACAGGGATCGAACCTTGGTCTCCTGCCTTGCAGGTGGATTCTTTACCAACTGAGCCATCAGGGAAGCCCCGGAATTGGCTAGGGCGGAGTAATAAAGCATGACAGACTGGGTGACTCCAACAGGAGACACCTACTCTCTCCCAGTCTAAGATCAAGGTCTCAGCAGGGCTGGTTCCTCCCGAGACCCCTCTCGTGGGCGTGCAGACGGCCGTCTCCTCCCTTTGTCCTCAAGTGCTCATCCCTCTGTGCATGTCTGAGTCCTGATCTCCTTTTTTCTACAAGGACACCAGGCCTATTGGAGTAGGGCCCACGCTGCTGCTAAGTCGCTTCAGTCGTGTCCGACTCTGTGTGACCCCATAGATGGCAGACCAGCAGGCTCCCCCGTCCCTGGGATTCTCCAGGCAAGAACACTGGAGTGGGTTGCCATTTCCTTCTCCAATGCATGAAAGTGAAAGTGAAGTCGCTCAGTCGTGACCCCATGGACTGCAGTCCACCAGGCTCCTCTGTCCATGGGATTTTCCAGGCAAGAGTACTGGAATGGGTTGCCATTGTCTTCTCTGAGAGCCCATGCTAGGGACCCCGTTTGACCCTAATCATCTCTTTAAAGACCTTATCTCCTGATTTGGCTGCATTCCGAGATACTAGGAGTCAAGACTTTCAGCGTGTGAATTTAGAGGGATGCGATCCAGCCCCGTAACATATGGAATGTCTAGAAAAGGCAATTCCCTAGATATAGAAACTACATTAGTGGTTGCCAGGGGCTGGGGGTGGTGGTGGGGATGTAGAGTGACTCCTAAGGGATATACAGCATCTTTTTCATTGGTTCTTTTTTAAACTGGAGTACAATTGATTTACAGTATTGTGCTACCTTTAGATATACAGCATAGTGATTTGTTTTTGGTGTGTGTGTGTTTTTCTTAAGAGAATTTTGTTTTCAAATGAGAAAAATATTCTGGGACTAGAGAGTCATGGCACAACTCTGTGCGTATAGGGGAAAAACCACTGAATCGCATACTTGGAAAGGATACATTTAACAGCACATGAATGATATCTCAGTAAAGCTATTATCCACAAACAAAAACCCCAAGAGTGCAGAGGGGAACGGCACCCTTCCTCCTCCCCTGAAGAGTGCAGAGGGCACCACGTATCAAGGATTTGAGGAGGACAGAAGTTATCCTTTCACTGCTGTTCTTATTGTGTTACTGGAGGGAGACTCACCCTCCCAGCCCCCTAAGATCCATGAGAAGTAATTAGATGACTTATGGCCACTTTCAGTATCACCTAAAATCTCTGCCCCGGTGGCTCAATGGTAAAGAATTCAGCTGCCAATGCAGGAGACGTGGGTTCAATCCCCGGGTCGGGAAGATTCCCCCGGAGGAGGAAATGGCGACCCACTCCAGAATTCTTGCCTGGAGAATCCCAAGAGCAGAGGAGCCTGGTGGGCTACAGTCCATGGGGTCAGAGAGTCAGGTATCACTGAGTGATTAACACAACATATACACACAATCATATATGTTTACATGGTATACACCACATATATATATCTAGCAGGATTATGGTAAAGAATCCACTTGCAACGCTGCAGAGGCAGGTTTGATCCGTGGCTCGGGAAGACCCCCTGGAGAAGGGCATGGCAACCCACTCCAGGATTCTTGCCTGGAGAATCCCATGGACAGAGGGGCCTTGCGGGCTACAGTCTGCAGTGTTGAAAAGAGCAACCAACACCTTTACTTTCAGCAGGGCTAGGTACGGCCTCTTGATCCGAGAGGCCCCCCAGCACTGCCCACTTAGCCTCTGTGGAGCCAGATTCCACCATGTGCAAAGGTGACATTGAGTTCAGGCCACATGGATTCCGAGGGCTGCGTGTTGAACTGCGTTCTCAGGAGCTACTTTCTACTTAAGCACACTCAATAAAGAATTTTTCGGACGCCTTCACGAAGGTGCTTGTTCTCTGTGGCATCCGTTAGCTTTCACCGTTCACTCCTGCCGCTGAGCGTGGCTGTACAAACTTGCACTTTCATCTGATGATATAAATTCAGTTTTTCTTTTACCATTTGAGAGACTGCGAGTCACTAAATACTGAAAGGAGGGAGAACACTGAGCAAACCTGTTTTATTACGGAGTATTTTTGAAAACATGATAAACGTCTGCCGCTCGAGTGTGTTTTTAGTCAAAGAGGGGTTGGTTAATGAGATTGAACGAGGGGCTGATCATTTATTGGGCTGTTTCCTTAAAAATCCCAGCATACCATCTTTAGTAACAGCTGCAATTTGTTAAAAAAAAAAACATTAATTTGGGGGTTCCCCCAATTTTCAGTGGGCCATGTACACATTCAGTTCAGTTCAGTTCAGTCGCTCAGTCGTGTCCGACTCTTTGGACCCCATGAATCACAGCACGCCAGGCCTCCCTGTCCATCACCAACTCCCGGAGTTCACGCAAACTCCATTGAGGCGGTGATGCCATCCAGCCATCTCATTCTCTGTCGTCCCCTTCTCCTCCCGCCCCCAATCCTTCCCAGCATTATCCATATTAAAAGAAAATCTGTTTAAATTGAGTCTTTGTTGTTGTTGTTGAGATTGACCTAGCATGAAAACACCAAATAAAATGTGTTTGAAATCCCCCCCAAAAAATATTTCTTCGGCTTGTGAAAGGCCCAGGTTTAATGTTTTATACCAGACCATGGAGACTGGAGGCTGGATACCAGGCTTTGCCGCTGGATAGCGACCTAGCTCGGAGAAGGCAATGGCAAGCCACTCCAGTACTCTTGCCTAGAAAATCCCATGGATGGAGGAGCCTGGTGTGCTGCAGTCCGTGGGGTTGCTGAGGGTCAGACACGACTGAGCGACTTCACTTTCACTTTTCACTTTCACACATTGGAGAAGGAAATGGCAACCCACTCCAGTGTTCTTGCCTGGAGAATCCCAGGGAAGCGGGAGCCTGGTGGGCTTCTGTTTATGGGGTCACACAGAGTCAGACACGACTGAAGTGACTTAGCAGCAGCAGCGATCTAGCTAAAGGGGCAAGAGTTGCAATGCCCTGAGTGCCAAGATCGTCTTTTGGGGTGATCAGCGGTCACTGATCAACAGGGAGGGGACTGTGACAGTAATGGTGATGATAACACCTAGGTACTTTCATCCCTGGGCAGAGGCAAAAGGTGCATCAGCTATTACGCTGAAAATGAAAGTAGCTCAAAAATATGCATGTGCTAATTTCTGCCTATCCGCTCTAAATTATGTATTTGTGTCAGAGCCTGTATAGGTGGATAAGATAAGGGCTTTTTGTCCTTTAGGAGATGTTTCTGCTACAACTTCATAAAAAAAAAAAATTTTAGGCTAAAACAGTTTAGATTCTTTTAACTGTGAGTTCAGTTGGCTTGAAAAAAAGTAGCTTTGCCAAAACCTATGTGCAGATTTCAGAGGTTGCATGAAAGTGACAGAAATGAAGTTACAGGAGTGAAGTTGGATAGAAAGTATACAAAATACGTTGGAAACAACAGTTGGATAAATTAAGGTAGGAAAAACTTTGTAAGGATACATTTGTACTAAAATCACAGAAAACTGCAACTTGTATGAAAAGAACCCAACTTCCCTTCCAGATTGCATTAGTTACTACTTGCTTCTTACCAAATGTGGTACTTTTAGGAATTACTTAATACAAATGTAACTTCCTAAGCAGCAAACTGTTCTTAGAATAGCAGTTCAGTGGGTCCTGTAGAAAAAAAAATACACAAACTAAAGCAAACACTGTTGTAGTCAGATGAATTTAATTCTGTTTAAACAAACCTTGCCAACCAAGGTCCGTCTAGTCAAGGCTATGGTTTTTCCCGTGGTCATGTATGGATGTGAGAGTTGGACTGTGAATAAATCTGAGCGCCAAAGAATTGATGCTTTTGAACTGTGGTGTTGGAGAAGACTCTTGAGAGTCTCTTGGACTGCAAGGAGATCCAACCAGTCCATTCTAAAGGAGATCGATCGTGGGTGTTCATTGGAAGGACTGATGCTGAAGCTGAAACTGCAATACTTGGGCCACCTCATGAGACGAGTTGACTCACTGGAAAAGACTCTGATGCTGGGAGGGATTGGGGGTGGGAGGAGAAGGGGACAACGAGAATGAGATGGCTGGATGGCATCACTGACTCAATGGACATGGGTTTGGGTGGACTCCGGGAGTTGGTGATGGACAGGGAGGCCTGGCGTGCTGTGATTCATGGGGTCGCAAAGAGTTGGACACGACTGAGCGACTGAACTGAACTGAATTGAAACAAACCTTGAGTTTAATTTATGGATCCATAAGGGAGGAAAATGAAACATTAAGACACAGCGTTACCTTCCAAAAGATTCTAGTCTGGTAGGAGGCAAACTTAACTAAAAGTTGCGAGGAATACATGGTAGAAATGCATGTGTGTGTGTGTGTGTGTGTGTGTGTGTGAAAGTTCATTATCTCATAAGAATTCATCTTTTCCTTAAATTGTACTTTGCCTAGCAGGTGTGCTAAAAACTTGGAATTCCATGTTCCTTTCTTTTTGAAACTGCCCTGAGTATAATTGTCTTCAACGAAATGCAGAATTATTAAAATGAAATGAAAAAGCATATCTCTTGTGACTTCATGACACTTGACCATTTCAGATGATTGAGCGAACTCCTGAACCAAAACGTTGAGGCTGGCAACTTCGACAAGGTAGATTTCAGGGCTGGCCTGAAAAATGCTCAAACCAGCACAAACCTGTTCTCCGCATGGAAGCTTTCTCTCTGCCTCTCCCAGACCTTATCCAGGTTTTATTTGCTGGCATTTTCTGGGAGGTTCCAGGGGATGTTTGGTTTCTGTTCACTGACCCTCAGTAATTAGCCACGTAGCCATGCCCAGCCCACCCCCAGGGGCTTTCCTGGTGGCTCAGATGGTAAAGAATCTGCCTGCAATGTGGGAAAGCTGGGTTCGAACCCTGGGTTGGAGAAGATTCCCCTGGAGGAGGGCGGCAACCCACTCCAGTATTCTTGCCTGGAGAATCCCACGGACAGAGGAACCTGGTAGGCTACGGTCCACAGGGTTGCAAAGACTCGGACACGACTGAGTGACTAACATCCATCCCTGGGAAGAAGGACAGTGAAGGGCTCCTTTCGGGTCTTGGTGCTGGAGAGCGTGGGCAGGGCTGTGGGGTTTCAGCGCTCAGGTCTCTGACCCCAGGGCTATGGCTGGAGGAGCAGGACATCCTGTGATGGGGAGGGTGGGGGGCGCCCACACGTCTCTGGACACGTTTATCACTTGGCTGAACTCCTGAGACAAGAGTGGGAAGTAGGAACACCGTTTCCACCTCCATGAGGAACGATCTGCCTGGGGCTTGTGCATCATTCAGCCTCTCCATAGAAACAGGCAGCGCCTTGGGGCGCGTGGGGCTGTACCCTCTTCAGTCTCCAAGAGCTCCCGGGAGCTGAGCCTTCTACAAACCCATGTGACGGGTGTCACGCTTCTTGCCAAGACTCGGGCGTAATGCCTGTGTGTGTTTCACCGCTGTCAAGCGCAGCACTGCAGGAGGGTGACCTGCCCTGAGGGGCTTAGGGGTGACCCCGTCCATTCCCAGCCATGGCCTGGCACAAGCAGGCCCTTCTGTACCCCTTTCTGCATTTCCAATTTTCCTCCCAGTTACACCAACTCCACCCTTGAAACCAGCCGCCGCTGCTTACACCCCACAGATTCCCAGGCAACTGATCCCAGCTGTCCCTTCCAGCTCCTTCGATGCTTCTCTCCTATCAACCCAACCTGCCCTTCCATCCCGGCCCCCCCACCCAGGACCTCATCACCCACACTGGACTCTTCCAGGCATCTGCTGCCCACCCGGGTCCCCCAGTCTCCCCCCGCATCCACTGCAGCAGCCCTCTGTTCTCCGTGAATCTGTTGTGACCTCCCTACTCTTCTCCACCTACGTCATCCTCTGGCTGCTTTGCAGATGGCACTCAGCTCTTTCTCTCTTATCCTTCACGTTTCCAAGCCCCTGAGCGAACGCTACCCCTTCGTCTGTTCTTCAATATGTGTGTGTGTGTGCTCAGTCGCTAAGTCATAACCGACTCCTTGCAGGACTGTAGCCCACCAGGCTCCTCTGTCCATGGGATCTTCTGTCCTCTCTGAATATCTGGCGCACTTAGCAGCTCTCCCAGTCGGGGGTACCTTGCTGTAGTCTGCTTTGGATCCCAACGGAATTTTTCCCTTTATTTTTATATTTATTTTTTTCTCCAGCTGAGTTGGAACATCCTTGAGACCCTAGCATCATCTGCAGTGACCAAGGTGAACCCAGGTAGAAAAGCTATACCTTTTTTTTTCTTTTTTTGGTTGAACGGTTATTCTAAGAGTGTGATAACACTTGGTGATGATACAAAGGAGAGAAGCGCTCTGCTTGGGAATTGGCGAGATCGATATGGAAGAGTAGGGAGGAGGTCCCCATGGGGAGGGGACAAGAGAGGACGACGGAAGCCTCACACCCAGAGCAAAGTCTCCACACACGTTGAGACAGCCATAAGGATGGGAAGAGGGGCATGATGGGAAATTCCTTTGGTGTCACACAGGAAGCTGTCAGGGGCTTCCCAGGCAGTGCTAGGGGTAAAGAACCCACCTGCCAATGCAGGTGATGTAAGAGATGCTGGTGGGTTCGATCCCTGGGGCGGGAAAGTCCCCTGGAGGAGGGCATGGCAACCCACTCCAGTATTGCTGCGTGGAGAATCCCATGGACAGAGGAGCCCAGTGGGCTACAGTTCATAGGGTCGCCAAGAGTTGAATATACCTGAAGTGACTTGAGTACAGGCACAGGAAGCTATAGCGCTTGTAGCGCTTGGGTGCAGGGAGATCTCGTTGTGGTCGTCTGTGGTCATTCCCACCTAAGCTGCAGCAGCCCCGGAATCAGATGCTAACCACGGGGAGGTTGGAGGAAGCATCGTCAGACAGGAGTTCATTTCCCTTGGCTTCCCTTTCTTCTGGGCCAGTTTCGACATCTACCCTGTACTTGTGTGCGTGCATGCTAAATCACATCAGTCGTGTCCAACTCTTAGGGACCCTGTGGACTGTAGCCCGCCGGGTTCCCTGTCCATGAGATTCTCCAGGCAAGAATACTGGAGTGGGTTGTCATTCCCTCCTCCAGGGGATCTTCCCCACCTAGAGAGCGAACCTGTGTTTCATGTCTCCTGCATTGGCAGGCGGGTTCTTTACCTTTATTGCCCCCGGGAAGCCAAATATAAGTGTTAGTGAAAGTGTTAGCTCAGTTGTGTGCTGACTCTTTGCGACCCCATGGACTCTAGTCCACCAGGCTCCTCTGTCCATGGGATTCTCTAGGCAAGAATCCTGGAGTGGGTTGCCATTCCCTTCTCCAGGGGATCTTCGCAACTCAGGGATCAAACCTGTGTCTCTTGAATTGCAGGCAGATTCTTTACCATCTGAGCCACCAAGGAAGCCCTCATCAATGTCATACACAATCATGCCATACACAGTCAGGGCTTCCCTGATATCTCAGTTGGTAAAGAATCCACCTGCAATGCAGGAGACCCCAGTTTGATTCCTGGGTCGGGAAGATCTGCTGGAGAAGGGATAGGCTACCCACTCCAGTATTCTGGCCTGGAGAATTCCATGGACTGTACAATCCATGGAGTCGCAGAGTCGGACACGGCTGAGCGACTTGCACTTTCACTTTCCTACATAATCTAGTGCCTGGCACACCGCAGGCGCTCAATAAACAAAATCCTAAAGTGTGTTTAAGATTATTCATTTTCATTTAAAAATGAATTGAATGAATTATGGGCTTCCCTTGTGGCTCAGCTGGTAAAGAATCTGCCTCCAATGTGAGACCTGGGTTCGATCCCTGGGTTGGGAAGATCCCCCCGGAGAAGGGAAAGGCGACCCACCCCAGTATTCTGGCCTGGAGAACTCCACGGACTGTATAGTCCATGGGGTCCCAGAGAGTCAGGCACGACTGAACGACTTTCACCTTCACTTTCTTAATAAATTACTGACACATGCTACCACGTGGAGGAATCTCTAGAACACACTAAGTGAAAGGAGCCAGGGAGGAAAGGTCACCTATCCCATGATTTCACTTATACGGAATGTTCAAGACCAGTATATCATTAGAGACAGGAAGCAGATTAATGGTTGCCTGGGGCCAAGCAAAGGCAGACTAGAATGAGGCCTAAGGGTGAAGGTAGCACAATTCTGTGAATATATTACATGCCATGGAATCGTCTGCATTAAAAAGGCTAATTTTATGTTATAGGAATATCATGTTGGCAAAAAAAAAAAAAAAAAAGTGTCAGGAAAGTTCCTGAAATGCAAAGAATTTTTTCAAATTAAAATTAATTTAGAATTGGAAAAAGCAATCTAAGTTCTTTTCTGACTGAACTGCAGAAAACACAACAGTCTCCTCCGCTGGATGTGTGTCTGCAGTTTAATTCCAGAGAAACACACAGACAGTGAGACCCACTCACTGAGCTACGTGCTAAGTTACTTCAGTCATGACTCTGTGCGACCCCAGGGACGGTAGCCCCGCCAGGCTCCTCTGTCCAACGGAGTCTCCAGGCAAGCATACTGGAG